>NC_029774.3:105545016-105545545 GCF_000817695.3 Arachis duranensis | reverse complement strand
GTGGCCCAAAGCACTCTGTCTTCCAGTATTACCACCGGATACATACATGCCACAGACACATAATTGGGTGAACCTTTTCAGATTGTGACTCAGCTTTGCTAGAGTCCCCAATTAGAGGTGTCCAGGGTTCTTAAGCACACTCTTTTTGCCTTGGATCACAACTTTATTTCTTTCTTTTTCTTTCTCTCTTTTTTTTCTTTTTTTTTCGAATTTTTTTTTTCATTGCTTTTTCTTGCTTCAAGAATAATTTTTTATGATTTTTCAGATCCTCAGTAACATGTCTCCTTTTTCATCATTCTTTCAAGAGCCAACATTCATGAACCACAAATTCAAAAGATTTATGCACTGTTCAAGCATACATTCAGAAAACAAAAGTATTGCCACCACATTAAACTGTTATAAAATTCAAAATTCATGCAATTCTTCTCTTTTTCAATTAAGAACATTTTTTATTTAAGAGAGGTGATGGATTCATAGGACATTCATAACTTTAAGGCATAGACACTAAGACACTAATGATCATAAGACA
>NC_029774.3:105543307-105543806 GCF_000817695.3 Arachis duranensis | reverse complement strand
AAGGTTTGCTCGTCCTCGAGCAAAAGAAGAAAGAAGAGAGTAGAAGAAGAAGAAATAGAGGAGATGGAAATGGCTTTGTGGTTCGGCTATAGGAAGGAGAAGTAGTGTTTAGGTTGTGTGAAAATGAAGGAGTGAAGAAGGGTTTATATAGGAGTGGGGGGAGGGTGATGTTCGGCTATGGGAGGGTGGGTTTGGGAGGGAAAGTGGTTTAAATTTGAATGGTGGGGTAGGTGGGGTTTTATGAAGGATGGATATGAGTGGTGAAGAGAAAGATGGGATTTGATAGGTGAAGGGTTTTTTTGGGGAAGAGGTGTTAAGGTGATTGGTGAATGGGTGAAGAAGAGAGAGAGTGGTGGGGTAGGTGGGGATCCTGTGGGGTCCACAGATCCTGAGGTGTCAAGGAAAAGTCATCCCTGCACCAAGTGGCGTGCAAAAATGCATTCTGAGCCAATTCTGGCGTTAAACGCCGGGCTGGTGCCCATTTCTGGCGTTTAACGCC
>NC_029774.3:105534112-105538627 GCF_000817695.3 Arachis duranensis | reverse complement strand
GTTTAGACCTTCCGGATTCTCTTGAATGCTGCCATCAGTTCTAGCTTATACCACGAAGATTCCGGTTAAAGAATCCAAGAGATATCCACCCAATCTAAGGTAGAACGGAGGTGGTTGTCAGGCACACGTTCATAGGTGAGAATGATGATGAGTGTCACGGATCATCACATTCATCAAGTTGAAGAACAAGTGATATCTTAGAACAAGAACAAGCTGAATTGAATAGAAGAATAATAGTAATTGCATTAATATTCGAGGTACAGCAGAGCTCCACACCTTAATCTATGGTGTGTAAAAACTCCACCGTTGAAAATACATAAGAACAAGGTCTAGGCATGGCCGTGAGGCCAGCCTCCCAAAGAGGGTTCAATCATAAAAACATGATCAAAAGATGATCTAGAGATCTAAAGTGATCAAAAGATGAAAATACAATAGTAAAAGGTCCTATATATAGAGAACTAGTAGCTTAGGGTTTACAGAGATGAGTAAATGACATAAAAATCCACTTCCGGGCCCACTTGGTGTGTGCTTGGGCTAAGCATTGAAGCATTTTCGTGTAAAGACTTCTCTTGGAGTTAAACGCCAGCTTTGGTGCCAGTTTGGGCGTTTAACTCCCATTCTTGTGCCAGTTCCGGCGTTTAACACTGGGAATTCTGAAGGTGACTTTGAACGCCGGTTTGGGCCATCAAATCTCGGGCAAAGTATGGACTACCATATATCGCTGGAAAGCCCAGGATGTCTACTTTCCAACGCCTTTAAGAGCGCGCCAATTGGACTTCTGTAGCTCCAGAAAATTCACTTCGAGTGCAGGGAGGTCAGAATCCAACAGCATCTGCAGTCCTTTTTAGTCTCTGAATCAGATTTTTGCTCAGGTCCCTCAATTTCAGTCAGAAAATACCTGAAATCACAGAAAAACACACAAACTCATAGTAAAGCCCAGAAAAGTGAATTTTAACTAAAAACTAATAAAAATATACTAAAAACTAACTAGATCATACTAAAAACATACTAAAAACAATGCCAAAAAGCGTATAAATTATCCGCTCATCACTGCTTTTGACCCAATTTTAGGCTCAAAAATGAAGACAAGAGGCTGCAGAGTGGAGTTGGAAAGCATCATTAGAAGGATTCATTCACATTTACACTTTAGGTTTTAGATGCAGAATTCTAGAGAGAGGGGCTCTCTCTTTTCTCTAGGTTTTAGGGTTTCTTTTAGTTTTATTTCTTCTCAAATTCATATTTTCATCTTGCTTTTATTTAGTTTCTCTTCTACATTTTATTATTCTAGCATCTTAGTTTATCCTCTCTTGTTGATTTCTTTATTTTTTCCAATTTAGTTTATGAACTCTTCTTGTTAGATTAATTCCCTTTTAATGCAATTTGAAGTATTTCATATTTATGGCTTCTTTCCTTAATTGTTGGTTATTAATTTCTTGCATGTGTTAGTCTTATATTTTACTATCTCTTATTAATTTTCTATGTTTTTATTGTGTGCCTTCCAAGTGTGTGATAAAATTCTTAGGTGGATTTTAGATTAGATTTTTGTGTTCTTAACTTGGGTTGATGATTTGGAGACTCTTGAATTATCAAAGTCTCTTGTTGATTGGTAATTGAAGATTGCCGGTTAGCTTGAACTTCACTAAATCTAGTCTCTCACTATGAGTTGACTACGACTTGTAAACTCAAGTTGATTGTATGCACTTGACTTTCCTTCATTGGTTAGAGGTTAACTAAGTGAAGGCAATTTACATTTACCATCACAATTGACGATGATAATGAGGATATGACTTCTAATTCCCTTTCCTTGCTAAGAGCTTTCTTAGTTATTAGTTTATTTTCTTGCCATTTTACTTTCTCATTTCTTATTACAAAACCTTCAAAAATATACTTTTTCATAACCAATAATAAATACACTTCCCTGCAATTCCTTGAGAGACGACCCGAGATTTGAATACTTCGTTTATTTTTGTTGGGCTTTGTACTTGTTAAAACCTAATTAAATCTTGACTGAAGATTAATTGTCAATTTAGAACTATACTTGCAACGAGAATTTTTTGAGAAATTCTTTACCGATAATTTTTCTCCGTCATGGCCTCAGTTCTTCTCGTGCTCGGATGCCACCGTGCTCAATGGTGTTGACTTCTTTTCCTTTAATACCTCCCTGTAGGTTCAGGCTTTCATTGTAGCATTTTTATGACAACCTCTGATCTCCTCTTATGGTAGCAATTACCTCTGAAGTCGGGAATTTCATGCAGAGCTGAAGAGTTGAAACGACCGCGGTGAGTTGGTCCAAGATTGTCTGACCTATCAGTGTATTGTAGGTTGATGCTACGCCAACCATGATGTAGTCTATACTTAAAGTTCTAGACTTCACACCTTTGCTGAAAGTGGTGTGTAACGGAATGAAGCCAAGAGGTTGGATGGGTGTGTCTCCTAACCCAAAAAGGGTGTTGAGATATGCTCTCAGCTCTTTCTCTTCTAACCTGAGCCTGTCGAAGGTAAGTTTGAATAATATATATGCCGAGCTTCCTTAATCTACCAGAGTTCTGTGGAGGTTTGCATTGGCAAGTATCATTGTAATCACGACGGGATCGTCATGACCGGGGGTCACTGCTTAAGCATCCTCTTTGGTGAATGAAATTGTGGGTAAGTCGAGAACTTCAAATTCTTCTTTGACTTAATAGACTTCTTTCAAATGTATTTTACGAGAAGACTTAGTTACCACACCTCTTGCGAATCCTCCATCTATCATGTAGATATGTCTATCCGGGGTTTGTCGTGGCCGATCTCATCGACCCCTGTCTTCATCGCCTCTCTTCCTTTTTCTCGAATCATCAGACCTTTCTGCAAGGTATCTTTCTAATGGATCTTCTCTGGCCAGTTTTTCTATCACATTTTTAAGTCGTAGCACTCATTGGTTGAATGCCTATATAGCTTGTGATACTCACAGTATTTTGTCCGACTTCCACCTTTCTTGTTCTGAATAGGGCGAGAAGGTGAAAGTTTTTTGGTATGGCAGATTTCCTTGTAGATGTCAACAAGGAAAACTTGCAAAGGAGTATAGTTTTGATATCTTTGAGGCTTTTTCGAGCTATATTTATCTTTTTTCTTTGTCTCATTCTCCTTATCCTGAGCTTGATAAGGGAGTTTTGTCCTGGAGCTGGTTCTCTGAGTAAAAAATTCTCTTCCATGTTAATATACTTCTCTGCTCATTCTTGTACCTCATACAAGGAGGTCGGGTGTCGCTTTGATATGGATTCAGAAAATGATCCATCTCTGAGGCTGTTCACTAGCCCCATTATTACTACTTCTGTAGGTAGATTTTAAATTTTCAAGCAAGCTTTGTTGAATATTTCTATATAAGTTCGGAGAATTTCTCTGACCTCTTGCTTGACCCCTAGGAGACTAGGAGTGTGCTGGACTTTATCTTTCTAAATTGAAAATCGGGTGAGAAACTTTCTTGCAAGGTCATTGAAACAGGTCACCGACTTAGATGGTAAGCTATCAAACCACTTCATCGCCGCTTTGGTTAGCGTCGATAGGAAAGCTTTGCAGCGACCGCATCGGACGCATCATCCAAATGCATTTGACTTTAAAGTTACTGAGATGGTGTCTCGGGTCGGTCATTCCATCGTAGAGGTCCATGTTGGGGCTTTTAAAGTTCCTGGGAACCCTAGCCCGCATGATCTTTTATATGAACCGATCTCCTCCTCCAAAGGGAATTTCCTCTTGATTTGCATGGTTGCTCCAATTTTGAAAGTCGGCTTCTAATTTTTGTAGTTTTTCTTCCAATTCTCTTCATCGTCGCACCTCCCTTCGGAAGTCTTTTTCAGCTTCTCTTTGTCGCTCTATTTCCTGCTCGAGTTGCTCTAATCGGCCGTGATGCTCGTGTACGAGTCCTATGATTTCTGTTGGGTGCAGGGGTTCCTCAGTCTCTGGTGGGTGTATTTTTGAATTGATTCTCCATGGTTGATGGTTTCCTGACGTCCCCTCCACATTAAGGCCACTTGCTCTATCATGTCGTAGAGGTATCATAAATGCCCGTTCATCGTTGTGAGGTTTTTGTTCTGATTCAGACGTCGTGTGTCTGTCTTTGAACTGATCGTCCGCCATGGTGGGGTGTAGACTTCCAGGTTCCCGACAACAACGCCAATGTTCTGAGGGTTACCTGAAATTGGGTTGTTTTTGAGACTGAACGTGAGGTCGAGACTCTTTTTGGGTAGCGTCCGAATTCTATTGGTGTCGAAGTGCCGCTGTTCGAGTTCCTCGCGAGGAGGTGGGGGTGGTGCCTGCAAGGGACTCCGATACTTAAGTTAGCAAAGGTTTTAGCAGATTTTTTGTAGATTCGGTTCTGAATATACTTGAGAGTGTCAATGTCATAGTTGTAAAAACTAGACCGGACCAGCCAGTTTGACCCAAAAATCGGTGAATCGGACCTCCAACCGGTCCGGTCCAGTCCAAAGACTGTTTATGGTCAAGAACAGGTAAGAATCGGTTAAGCAGGTAAAAATTAGT
>NC_029774.3:105524515-105534046 GCF_000817695.3 Arachis duranensis | reverse complement strand
CAACCCTAGTTCTCCAAAAACCTCTATGAGGTGCAAAAATAAAACATATATACATAGGAAAAATCTATACATACATATATACATACATACATACATATATATATATATATATATAACAAAATAATAAATATAAAAATACTTTAATATAAAGATAAAATTAAAAAATCTTTATCATGAAAAAAAATACTAGAATTTTATATTTAATAATAATCGGATTATAACTTGTTGATTATAATTTGTTGAAACTTAATTGTTTTTAAAATATTATTGAAGATATGTATTTTAAATTTTAATTTTAGATTTTTGGCTATTTTTTATTTTTTATTTACATAGGATCGGTTCAACCAGTAGCTCATCAGTTTAACCGATAAACTAGTGAATTGGTTGCCTGATTGGTTCAGTGCTTACACCTATGCTCAGTGTATTTATAGTATAATAGATAATTGAGTAGCTCCACCTTTTATAGTAAATAACCGTTTCCTTTTTTTAAAAAAGTTGTTGAGATCTCCTTTTTAGATGAGTAGAAGATATCTTAAAAGTCAATTACTTACTTAGATAAGTGGAACCAACTCTTGTTGCGGTGTCCGATCTCTATAAAATTGTATAAGTGTGGATTGAGTTATTGGATCTTTTAATTGGAACTATTCATTTTAGGCCTGACTATGTTTATAGGACAGTATGAAAAGATATTATTATTGAAATATCTATCAACTATTCTCAATGTGACTTGATAGAAAATGTGACCTGTGAATGATAGTGGGAATATATATACAACCGAAAAGAATAAATATATAAATCAATTAATATTATTTAATTTTTTTCATTTAACATTTTTACTTTTTAGAAGATTTAAAATAAAAATTTATTTAAAAATTGATTAATATTGATAAGAAAATTTGACTCCTTAGTCAAAGTCACCAAAACATCAGAAAGGAGTTGTCCCTCTTCAAAACAACACCACCAATGGGTTAAGGACTTCCATATTAACCACCAAGTAAGAAGATTTTTTTTTTTTTTGGTGACTTACCAAGTAAGAAGATTGGTGTTGCCAAGTTGGAACCTTGAATTTTTTTTATTATTTTATAGTGTATTTAACAAAATTTTAATAGTAAAATAAAATCTCTAAAAAAAATCTTCTCTTAAAAAAATTATAATATATATTTTTTAAAGATATTTTTAACAGTATAAATAAAAAAATATTTTTATATTATTATATCTAAACATAATTATTTTTACATAAAATTATTTTTACTTTTTTAAAAGATCTTTTAAAAAAATCACTTAGACAAAGATATTTTCGTAAAAAGTCCATCCAAACAAACTCTCTAGGTATATGTAATGATTAATAGTGTTACATTTTGCACTCTAATTTTGAATTTTCTATGCACATCAAATAAAAGAATAATATTGGAGATATCAACATAATATGATAATATTCAAGTCTTCACGCTTTAGAATGGCCCCTGGCAGCATTTCGTCTTGCACAGCATCCCACAAAGTATACAATACACTGCCATTTCAACAAAACCATGTCATGAAAGATTATTATTATTGAAGGGTTCGTTGATTTTGGTCAGCAATGTCTTACCAACACAACAAATAGCACAACATTGAATATTGCTACAACTCTCCACTCAATTTTCATGTATTGTGCCACTCCAGCCCTGCAAAATTACGCAATCATGAGTATGACCATCGACATGCAGAGAACAAGAACATGAATAATGGGCTACCTGGACATGCTTACTTGCAAGAATCACAGTCATAACATTTGATAGCTCCGGAGTTTTTGTATCGCTTGCAATCTTTGTTAGCACTAGCCGGATGAAATGTCAAGTCATAGTAGGAGGAATTTACAGCGGGAAACCCACATCTAAGGACATAACATGAAAATAACTATTGAAATGTACTTCGGCGACTGCTATAAACAACGGAAATGCATTTTGAACTGAAGAACATAACTTACTGGGAAGGTGGTCGGCAGCAACCAGCCTCGACAGGGCTCAACTTAGCTAATTTATATTCTTTGAGAGTCTGTAGCATGAAATTGGAAATGGGATAAATCAGAATTCTTTGGGTAGAGGATAAAACAACTAGCATATAACTAATTTCAGTGAAATACTGCAGGGCCCGGACCTTATATTTTTTGGATAGTTTATTGCAGTCATCAGATTTAACAAGACAAACCCTAAGTCGCTCCCAGTTGTGAGAATTGTTCAACTGAAATAAAAAGAACATATCAAGAAAGTTCCTCTTGAAATGTTATTGTGCATTATCAATTCTCTATGTTGATAATAACCTTACCTCTTTGAGAAACCAAGAGCTATAATCTTGAAGTTGATACTCCTTGTACCTAACCAGACAAGAAGGATGTCATTCATGGTTTGCTATCATGAAGGAGTATAATTATGTCAACATAGAAGGATATTGCTTGAGTCCCTACCTCAAGCCAGTCACACTATGACCTGATCCATCATTAGTCACAATGAACCTGACACAATGGTAGAAGATTATATAAGATCTGAGCAGGAGTAGTATAATTCATTCAGCTTGATTAGCTGATTGATATACAGAATACGTAACACACATCTGTTTACACCACATTAAAATTAAAATATATAAGCAATTTTTTGAGCTTCACATGTTTCCACTTTTCGCTAGTTTTTTATATGTAATAAATTCTAAAACATTAACTACCTGCTCCCGAGAATTTACAAAGAGAGCAGTCATCCTAAATTGGATTAAATGATGAACATACCAACATAGTACAGCAATGTGAATACAATTATGTTAAGAGATGTTAATAACATTGTCAATGAATTTGCATACTTACACCAACACAGTGAACACCAAGATTCCCACCAAGACAAAGAACAGCAAGATCAGATACTGCAGGTGCAATGTTAAAGAGGCTAACTGAATTAAAATTTTCTAGGTTTTGGATTAGAATAGAAAAACGAAAGAAAGCATTATGCGCTTATACGAGCATCCTAAGAATGTATGATAAGGATACAATCCACAACAGTATGGAGTTATTTTTCAGGGCGCCCAAAAAACCGACTATGGATCTGTACAACATAGAAAACGTGATACAAGGATTACAAACTAGCAGAAAAATATTGCAAGATAAAAAAAAATAAAGCACCAAAATCATGAGGAATGCTAGAAAGCTGACATTAAGAAAATAACTGCTCCAAGGGCTAACACAGGTAAAGTGAGAGACTTTCTGCACCCATCATGATGCATGCTCATCCACACCCCAAATACTATGACAACGATGGCTAAAACCTGCAAAAGGAGTCCATCAGAAGTGAAGTTAGCTGCTAAAAACCGTAGCCTGGGGTATGCAAGAGTAAACAGCAGAAAGTACATTAAGTGGAAAATGCAGCAAAACCAAAAGATTGAATTTTGAAATTATGAGAGGAAATGTAGGAAATGGGTATTCAAAGATGGTGAAGAAGTTACCATGGTGAGGAAGTTGATCCATCTGGTAACGAAGGTGCTAGTTCCGACACCCATTGTTTGTTGTCAAAGGAAGGAGAAGTGAGGAAGTGAGTCTTGAAATTTGATGGGTCGATGAATATGCGCCGCACGCTGCACGCCACGAAATGGAACACGCTACGGTACGACACGACACTCCATGAAAGAAACACAAACCTTTTAGCTTTTACACAGTAATGTACCTATGTCTTTATTCTCAGAGATATTCAAACTTCAGTCAAACTCTGGTCAATTACAACGTTAACTCCATCCTATGCTTCAGCACAATATATTTCCTTTTCTCTGTTTCCTTTTTTCCGAAAATTTAAATTTTTTATATTTTAAATGTACTAAAAATAATTTTAAAATTTTGCTAACGAATGATAGGCACTTGTTAAAATACTAATTGGAAAAAAAATTAAGTTTTTAATTTATTTATTAAAAAATACTAATTTTTTTTACTAATGCTAATCTTAAATAATTGACTTAAAATTTAATGGTTTATCTATTTTCAAAGCAATATTTAATCTTGTGTCTTATGCAAACTCATGCTACTATATTCCAATTTTTTGTATAAGGCAAACTCTATAATTCAATTAATCTTTTACCAAATATAAACATATCTTGTGGACATCTATATCGTCATAATTGTTCTCCCACTTTCAGATTTTAATGCAAATTTTAAAAACATGTATTTACTAGGAATTATATACATTAAGACGCAAATCAAACCATTTCAAGATTCAAGATTCCTCTACAATCTACATGTTTCCTTCTTTCACTACAATGAAGGCCACCCAATCCCACCCTCAAAAAAGGACAAAACTTTATAATGAAATTGCACAACTATGCTCTTGCCCAAGTGGGTGTTTCACCGTCCTATCTTGTAATATCTATAATCAACTTCGGTTGGAGGTTTGCAGCCTGCACTCACCAAAAGAATATGCAGTTTTTGCACTTTGCAGCCACTATTCCACTCTATTGGTACATGTCATTATCACCGATTTCATCCTTTCTTTATCTATACACGTTTCAACTATCACCTGCCCAACATGATTCATATGCAGATTAAAGGGGTTAACATCAATCATCCTTTCAACTATCACCTGCATATAAACAAAGTAGACCACCAAAAATCATTACCTCTTGTATTTTGTTTCCAGATCGAGCCAGCAACTTGTACTGATTGTCGAAGATCGATGCCATGTAAACCTGCAAGCAAATAAACCAAGAAGCAATCACATTTTTCACCAGCAACATTATATTTTTCAACTACAAAATTATAAGACAATAACTCCACATGAGAGTTGATCAATCTTCCTCAACCATGTGCAGAACCCAAATTGCATGATGCATAATGCTAACTTGATGGCAAGTTCTGGCGGATTAAAAGCAAACAATTAAATGCATATCCACTTGCAGAGGTTCAAATGTGTTTTATACCTGGAAAGTTGGTGCCAAACCAGGGCTTCTGAAGAACCGGCCTTTTGAAACAGACTCGATCCCCTCAATCTTTTGTAATTCTTTGATGAGAGATTCAACTTCAGGCCACTGTCAAAAACAAGCATGATATTATAATTAGCCATGTCAAACCATAAAAGCAACCAGAAAATAAAGAGAAGTGTAGTTGATTACACTACTTTTCAAAGTATTTAAAGTAACTTCTATATTCCCAGATAAAGATTGAAGGTCATTACCTCCTCATCTGTTTGAGCTTCTTCCAGTCTCCCATCTAAGTGTCCATGCTCCCCAACTACAGACTCCAAGGAATCCATTAATGGATCGGGCTGCCAAAGGAAGGTCGTGATTTGTAAAATCTCCAAGTTTTAAAATAAAGAAAATGTTCAAAGATTAAATATTCATGTAGATATATTACCGTGACTCCCTTTAACGATAAAGATATGCGCCCAAGAGCAAAGTCTAATTGCAGAACTTTTGCCTCTATAACCTGGAGCAAGAAGTAGGACTCAAAGTAAAACACAAAGTAGCGTAGAAAGACTATGCACATCTAGGCTACGCAATTAATGCCTCCTATACTTGGAGAATGGAAAATATTTGGCTAATTCCATAGAAATAGATCATTTATAGCTTGCATCCAAAAATAATTCTCCACTTTCCTAATTGTCACACTGTCATTGAGGAAAATACCTGACCAATCTTGAAGTATGATGCTGGGTTCAAGGTGGCATCCCATGATAATTCTGATTGATGAATTAGTGCAGACTCCCCTTCAAGCTACATGCATGCACACACACCAAAAAAGAAAAGGTTAAACAAGGTACTTCCACTTCTCGTTGCTTTAATAAGACAACGAAATAAGATTGTCAAAATGAACGACCCATATATTAAATATAAAATGCCTTACATACCTCTACAAAAATCCCAAAGTAAGTTATCTTCTGGATGCAACATTTTACTATATCCCCAACCTGAAGTCTAGCCTGCCATAAGAAACAAAGGAGGTATCGAAAGATCACTTGATGTTGCATCCACTCAACAACACATGCCTCATGCTAATTCAAGAACAGTTATCATAACTTAAGTAGTTACCATGAGATTTCTCTTCTTCTCAAGTAGGTCTTCCTTCTCTTTTGGTTTTAATGAAAATATGAGCTTTCTAGATTTTCTTTCTACGGATAATAGATTTGCTCTAACTTTCTGCATATAATTGAGTATTATTAAAAAGAATCATGATATTCAAACCTCACATTTGAAAATAAATTTTGGGAAAATATCTGTAAAGTGTTCTTGTATTTTAAGCACCAAACCTGCCCAATAAAAGAGGACAAGAACTCAATTTTCTCTTGGTCATAAATCCTTAACAGATCTTCCATTTTCATATCTGGAGAAAATTTCTCTTCAACATTAGTATCATTCTCCTGATATAGAGGAGAATTGGGAGAAATTTTATTTTTTTCAGCATCATAGGTTGTAATAGTGTCTAAACTCTGCTTGTACATGGATGGATCCAATCCCTTCTTTCTTAACCATGACTCAAAAGCTAAGAACTTCCACTTGGAAACAAGGTTACGGTACGGCAGGAATCCTACCAAAGATCCAAAAGATACCTGTAAAATAGTGTAATCAAGTTCAGAGGCTATATACAAAGAGAAATGCATTCCATACTAAGAAATATTACAAATGAAGATATTAAGTACTTACAATGAAGCCTTTGCTACTACAACTTAATATTTCCACATCTGCCCTATCTCCATTCCTAATCAAATCTTCTGCCCTGGTCCAATCAGCATCTTCACCCTCCTACATTAACAAATAGCATAAAGGTTCTATTCAAAAGCATCAGCATCTGATAAATAACTTATATACTCCATATAATCTGACCTGAAAATCTGAAACATCAACAAGATTCCCTAGTTCATCATTGTTTTTGTAACCTCCGGTATTCATAAAAGCATTCTCTTCAACAACATCTGAGGTTTGCTTCACATGTTGGTCTAATCTATATTGAAAATGCCTTAAAGTTATTGCAATCATAAACTGAAATATACAATTATAATGGTAATTTCACATACCTTTGCGGCTTTCCCTGTAGTGGAACTTGCACAGACAAGTCCACTTTATCAACTGAATTTAAATTTGACAGTTGACTTGAATCAGACAGCTCCTGCTGGAACTCATAATGCTGCTCCAATTCCTAATCAATCAAGCATGAAATTAATAAAAGACAAGTCGCATACATGATTCTATATTCCAATGAATATTAGCACCTACATCATTTTTAAGCATAACATTTGAATCAGCAGACTGTTCATCATTGTTGCTCTCCGGTCTATGAGGCTGTTCTAATAATGTCCAGTTACCAGCTTTACCTCTTGAATCTTCTACACTGATCTTCAAATCATTTTCATTGTCCGAACGAGTAGAAGACTCTTGGTTTGTATCTTCATCCTTGGCAATTGGTGGTTCAGGCTTCCTCAAAAGCGACATATCACTAAACGTCTCCTTCACTTGTCCATCCCGCATGTGCTGATACAAATTTGGTCTTACTCTCAACCTTGACAACACGTCCTCGTCATCCTCTTTATACACGGTTGGCTTTCTCAGAATAACATTAGGAGCACTACTTACATTAAGACTCCCTGCATTACTCTGCAGTGGCCTTTTCAGAATACTTTTATTGACATTCCCTGCATTACTCTGCTGTTGGCTCGGTTTCTTAATCTCCAATGGAACTTTGTTATCAATGGATTGGAAGCTTGCCCCTTTAGCCGGAACAGGCCGCACCAAACCCAAACCATCCAATTTACTCGATGACTTCCTTTCCTTAGAACCTTCAAATGGAACTTCCTCCACCTCAACGTGTTTCCCCTTCTTATAATACGATTTCTCAATATCAAGAAAAGTAGCATCAGGGTTAGCTTTTCTTCCCATTATCTGAAACAACAAGTACCACAATGAATATAATTCATCAACAAGCATATACACAGAGCAAAATTCAAGTTATTCCTTTAAGGACCATAACAAACAAATAGAAATAAATAGGCAAAAGGGTGAATGAATAAGGAAAATTGAGAAGAAAAAGAAAGGAACCTTGGCGAGAGTAAGCTTAGGGTCCTCTCCAAGTAAGCGTCCAAACTTGAGTTCCATCAAGTCCTGGCTATTGAGCTTCGGGGGCTCTTCCTGCGTGGCAAAGACCCTTAGTGAATTGGGTCTTCGATTCAAATGAAGTGTTCTCGTCAGTGGTGTTGGTGTTGGTCTTCTTCTATCAGATGAAAATGAAGGAAGGTAAGGAAGGTGGGTTTCGCTGGTGAAGAAGGATTTGCTACTGGCAAGTGCATGGAAACCCATTTTCCTCAAAGTTTGAATTTGCAAGTTCCGAATGTTATGATTATTCTTCTTATTGAAGGGTTTTAGCGTTACATGCTTTGCGAAATTGAGAATCCGAAAATTTGGCTTTGGATAAAACAGCTATCGAGCAGAGAGAACAGGAGAACAAAGTGTTATCCTAAGCATTGTGACGTGGCTTTAGAACTTTTTTTTTCTCCTTTACTAATTTAAATCCAAATATATCTAAATTATACCGCTCATCTAATTCGATCCAAATTGAACTGATTCAAAATCGTACTAATTTAGATTTGATTGGATTGTAATTATAACAAATCCATGGATTAGATTAGATTTTAGATTTACTTCTCAAATTTGATCAAATCTATTCTAAATCGCACATAATATAATATTATTATTTTTTATCATATTTAAAATTTTACTTGTAATATGTTCAATTTATTATATATTTTTATCTTATTCATGCATTATTTATTTAATGAATATTTTAAAAATTTAAATTAAGATTTATTTATTTATTTTAATTCATCTATAATTTATTTTTTATTATTATATTATTGTTAGTTTTCAAGATACGTATAGATTTGTTATATCATTGTTAGTTATTTAAGAGTTGATATTAAGACTTGTTATGTATATTTAATTTTTTTTCATTTACAAAATTGTAAATTCAATTCAATCCAGATTACTTGAAATTGGATCGAATTAGATTAGATTATCTAAAAAACATTATCCAACCAAAATCGAACCGCAAATAAAATTAATATTCACATCAGATAAATTTAGATGAATTTTTGACTCTGACTCAAAACTGATGTAAATCGCACCACAAACATTCTTAAATAATATTACGATAACATTAGTTTAATTCTATCATGAAACCCAAAAAAAATCGTAGATAAAAAAAAATTAAAGAATAAACTTTTAGTTATATCTTTTATAAAAATCTTATAGAAATTTTTAATGTATTAAGAATTTAATTTTTTATTAATAATTAATTTTAACGTTTATTTAAAAAAATAATACACATACTTTTATATTTAATCTAAGTTTTGTTTTTCCTTATATAAAATTATAATTGAATATTGTCGCCACTTTTTTAGTACTCCTTGAGCTAATCCCTCATAGTTTTCGCGCATTAAGCTCAGGAATACGGTGATGGTTTGAGAGTAGTTGCAAATATTCTATTCTTCGCATCC
Source organism: Arachis duranensis (assembly GCF_000817695.3). NCBI lineage: Eukaryota > Viridiplantae > Streptophyta > Magnoliopsida > Fabales > Fabaceae > Arachis > Arachis duranensis. Next base: position 105,524,561 of record NC_029774.3, on the reverse strand, counting down.
ATGCACAACAAAATTCAGGCCATTTTTCTATGGACTACGCTCTTTC
>NC_029774.3:105493019-105524458 GCF_000817695.3 Arachis duranensis | reverse complement strand
ATGCAGTTCCACTCAAGTAGGCTATTACTGACCTATGTTCGTTAATCCCTAATTTTGACGATCTTAGACTGGAAACGGCTTCTCCGCTCAAACTGCAGCAAATCTTAAGAATTTTCGAACAAATGAAATGGAATTCTAGCCTTAAAGAATCCTCACGGGGTTCGAAAGTGAAGGTTTCAATCATATTTCTAACACTGAAAAAGGCATTTCGACCTCAACATTTTAGCAGAGGAGGAAGATCTAAGACATAGAAGGACGAAAAAGGGCTTTGAGAAGAAGCTCTTCCTTCTTCACTTCAGGAAGAGCGCCGACGGCAACCATAGTCAGAATTCTTTCAAGTTAGGTCTTGGACGACCTCAAAACTCTGAAAGATGGTATAGGTAATGGAAAAAAAATACATTCATGGTTTCTGAACGAATTTTTTTTAAGGTATTTATTATGATGCATATATATAGTTGTTTAATTTACTAAAACGAAATAAAAATTAACATTTAATTTAAAAATATAAAAATAAATAATTTTAAATATTAAAAACTTACTATAAAAGATAAGTTTGACAAGTTCCATATTAAATTTATCGACACCAGAGAATTTGCCTTTCTTTAGACGGAAGAACACAACCTACTCGGAAGGTGGTCAGCAGCATTATCCTGAAAGGCTGAAACAAACAAATTTTAATGGCCTCCTAGTGTATCTCTTAATTTAAGAGTCTTAAATAGCATTACCCTAAAACAAATATATCTCCTCTTCTTTTTTTTTTTTCCCTTGGTCTCACACAACTCACACACTCATACACACTAGAAAGAATTCTATATATTACACTCATGGAATTTGAAGTCTGATGCAGCTTAATGACAAGTTTACAAATCCCCCATTTGTGCCAAAACCTCAGCTGCAATATATCTTTCTATTATTGTAGACTTGCAATATATCTCTTTCTATTATTGTAGACTTGGATTATTTTTTTTTTCACCATGTAGCAGAAATTAGAATACCGTTTTAATTGTTTATCGCTAATGTCATGAAGTCTATCATTTGCTTCGAAACATTGGAATGCAGAATCAATAGCTTAGGATACTTATCCAGCTTTCGTGATCGGGATTCAACACACCTTAGCATTTGTAATAGTAGAAATTTGCAGTTATAATTTGTTAGAATTATTTAAAAAAATAAATTCCAACAATAACAAAATTTGTATGAAACTGGACGCAAAACAACCCTAAATCGTCACCTGATTTCAAATATTCTAGGCAGGGTCTCTCCAAAATGGCAGAAACAATAACGAAACGAGATAACTTTAACTATCTAAAAAATAATGTTATAGGAGGGGATTATATGACAGCACACAATCCTCTGTTCACTCGTACAAGTCAGAAGGCTACATGGTGGAACAGAAATTTTCATGGCTAAAGGAAAGAACTAAAGAAGTAACTGGGAAGAAAAATTGTAACAGATTCACACAAATACATCCATAATCAGAGGTAAGGCCTAGGACGAAGAATACTTATTCGTCAAGCCTCGAGTTAACTAACATTCTAAATGTGAGATAAATTAGTTAAAGTATACCATCTCAAAAAAAAGAAAAATGCAATCCACGAAAGTGATGCATAAAAAAAAACCATCTAAATCAGAATCTAATTCATCTAGTACATAATCCTTAGAAATTATATAAACTATAACTCATGCAAAATTTTGAACTAGAAAGATCTTTACAGAATGATGTATCAACACTTACACTAGTGATATAGAAGTACAATTCCTGTGAAAATTAAATTATTTCTTTCTTCAAGCAAAAAAGCTAACTATTAGGACATGCTCTGTTCTAATTACAAAAGTGCAGCCTTATTTTCCACCTATTTCTTGCTTTTAGGATTTTGTGAAGAAAACAATGAAAATAAGTAATCAGTTTCTTATTTTCTCTTTTCTCTTTGTTCATAACATATAACAGGAAATGAAAACATTAACTAGAGGAGAGCCTTAGCTGGTAAAAGAATAGTACTTGAATAAGACTGGCATCTTGGGGAAAAAAATGAGAAATTGTAAAATCAAAAGACAATAATTATAGCACTGATTGTTTCTCAGCTTAATATTGTACAATGTTAATACTTAATAAAAACATAGATTGAATCCAATACAAAGTTCCTAATTGAGAAAGCATTCTTTGTGTACTAAGGTAGCGTTTGGTGGAGAGACAGAGACAGAAAGACTGAGACTGAGAGACTGAGAAACAAATCTCAGTATTATGTTTGGTGCAAAATGGGAGACAGGAATTGAAACAAGAATGAAACTCTAATTTAATTTGCACAAAGGGTAAAATTGGAATTAATTAATTGAAATGAAAGTATTTTAGGTATAAAATGTTATTAAAGTTTCAATCTCCATCTCTAAAAATTTCAGTCTCCTGTGTCCCTACTTTTTGGAGGTACTGAAATACTGAAATTTTGGAGACAGAGACAGAAATTTTAGTACCAGTTTCTGAACTAACAAACACGATACTGAATTTCAGTCTCTCAATCTCTGTCTCAGTACCTGAAAACAAACGCTACCTAAATGTTATTATCAAATTTGTCAACAGTATATTATCTACCTTAGATTTTCAACTATGTCTTAATTAACTTTGCTGCCCTTGAAAGGTAAGTAATATGAATCAACAATACCCACAAAACATATAGCAGCATAAAAGTTAAGCAGCTTATCCGAAACTGTACAAGTAGAAGGAATAACCTTTGGTTGTAAGGTTGCAAGAATTTCACTAAGGGAAGGTACATGAACTAGCAAATATAAAATGCAATTATATGAATGAACCCAAAATCTCTTCTACCATGATAATAAGAAAAATGTGTCACTTCTATAAGAGGTAATAAGCTGCAAGCTCATTAGCATCAAAATTACAATATTCCTAAGTAGCTTTTCTGAGTTCTTATGGATTGTCTGTCTATGATGATATCCCATAAAACAATTTTATAAGAAAGCAGTGGCATAATATCAGATCAATAGTTCATGATCACCTACAAACCTCAAGAAATGTCATCTTACACATAGAGAGACTACAATAATGAGCAACAACTAAATCATACAATTGACCTGCAAAGAAATCATCTTAGGACTAGTTTGAAACTTTGAATTGGCTTTTGAAAAAAAGTATTTATTCTTTTATCTTTTTTAAGAAAATCATTCTTTATAGATAAAAGTTATTTTACATTTGGGTAGACTTTTTAAAAAGAGTTTTCAAATATTAAAAACGTCTTTTGCTTCTGTTTTTTTTTTAAAAAAGCAAGGTATTACTGGCTTTTAGCAAAAAAGCAAATAATTTTCTTTTTTAATAAAAATACTTTTCTTAAAAGATGTATCAAAATGTGATTAAAACTTAGGGTACTTTATTTTTTTTATAAAACGTACTTTTTTAACTCAAATAAGCTCATTCAAACCAACACATAATCAGGAAATTCTTACTCCTAAGTACGTCCAGATAATTATGGTCAATTGTTCATCTTAAACCAAACAAATCATTGTCTGGCATTTATTAAATCCAAAGCACAGGATCATGTTTTAGATCAGATACATACTTAAAAATAAAAAGAATGACAGTGGACTAAGACAGAGCAGAGAGTTTCAACCCTATGTTTTCTCAAGGAGGCAAATGAACTAAGAATTCATTCATAAAAGTCAGTTTGCACTTGGAAGACTTCAATTATGAAACCTAAGAACAGCAGACTATATCTCTTAAAGATATAACCTTTGCATGTAATATACTTTTTCATAATTCATAACCAAATATGGAAGACGTAACAATGATCTGTTATCTAAAGTCCAATCCCAAGAATTTCAGCGAATCTATCAATCATAATACATGTAACCTACCCCACTTATAGACAAAGTTGTACGTACCAAAGCCTAAGCAAGTTGTAAATCTGGCATGTAAAATTGAGCTTGGCATCCTGTTTCTGTGTCGAAACCCATTACCAAAGCCACATTGCTAAAAGTTCTAGGATCAATCAAGCATTCCACACAGTTCCAGAATGCAGACATATAACACCATGCCAAATGAGTTATATTTACTGAACAACTATTAAACAAAAAATTCTTAGGATGGAAAAAAGAAATGAATATAACCATATATACTTCTGCATCACACACAAACACAAGTAACCTAGAGATAACATTTTAAACAAAATCTTTTCAATATAAGGGCAATAATCTCCACTTTTCTACATCAAATTATGACTATACCATAGCGTGAATATGCAATGCTAACCCCACAAAAAAAAAAAAAAAAAACAGAGTGTATATCAAGAAACACGCATACGCTATCAAGCCACGGTGCTCGTCGCCGCCATCCGCAAGCAAAACGATGAGACCCGTCGAAGCCCTGGTCGCCCACAGCACGAAAACCGAAGCGACAACAATCGCCACGATCCCTCCCTGAGGCAGGAATAGCGACATGGCCGAGTAGATCACCACCGGCAACATGCAGTAACCAACCACGCTGGTGCACGTGTGAAGGTCCAAGTTACCGGCTCGACCGGCAAGCATGTTAAAAACCACGTACAAGAAGATCGAAGAGACCACGATCCAGCCAAGAATCACGCCGAATTGGATTTTTCCGGCAAGTAACTGGAAGAGGCAAAATGACATGTAGAGAAGGATCGGTCCGGATAGATCGGAATCCTTGTGGATAGTGTGGTTCACGCGGAACGGGTTCAGAACGGATCGGATCTTGCTCCAGATTTGTTCAGGGTGGATCCCGAGCTCCTCGAGGAGTGGTTCCTCGTCGTCGAAGTTGGCGGAGCCACCCACGGTGCCCGGTGCAGAGTAGATTGGGCCAGATGAGGTGGACGCTGCGGCGGAGCCTATGTCAAAGGACATGAAGGGGATGCCGGAGTTTGGCTGGAAGGGCGGCGCAGCCATGCGTCGCTGCTGGATGTTTGGACCTCCGGCGGTGGGGTTTCCGGCTTGTGGGAAGGCCACCGGCGGAACCTTGAACTCTTTAGCCATTGGATTGGAATTTGGGGGTGAAATTAGGGTTTTGAGAATTGGATATGCAGTGTTTTTTGGGTTGCTTTGTTTGCTGGCTGAGAGAGGAAACGATGAGAGTGAGCGTCAGAACTCAGTACTATACAGAGTTAATGGGGAGCCTTTGTCGGTTCGGTAACCATTTTCTTTTCTAAAATCTCACCCGTTTTGGTCATAGCCTTGGATGATGTTAATTACAGTTAGTTTTTTTTTTTTTTGAGAAAAGAGCATTTTGATTGTCCAACAACATTTAAATCTTAACGAGAAAATACATTTAAGTTATTGACTTTTTTAAAATTTGTTGTACTGACTTAGCCGATATACGAATGCACACGTAGAAAAGTTTTTAAAAAGAACAAATTAGATCAGGGATCGATATGTCTAGAATTTAAAAAAGTCAATAACTTAAATATATTTTCAAATACTCAGATATAAATGTCTGCGGACCAAAAAGTTAAGGACCTATTTGTCCTTTTTTTTTGGACTTGAGCAGTGCCAAATAACCCCGATCCGACCCAACAAGGATCCCACAAATTCAAACAGAGAAGCAATACCCCTTTCCCTCCTATAACCCCTCCTAATTAATTTATCTATCTATCTATCTATCTATAAGTCTATAAAACAGAATTCTCGTAAAGCCACAACTGATGTAGAATTTTTTTTAATCTATTTAATATATAATAGTTATGCAGTTCAGTTCCCAAAGTACAAGAATAGTGTTTCCTCCAAAACCTACCATTTTGCATAATGAAACGTCTCCAGAAAGGTATAGTGTTTCCTCCAACAATAGCTAATAACTATTTCCTCAAATTGACGACACCTAGGCATATTTAGGAGAGAAATAAACTAATGAGCAATCCGAAAATTCACACAAATAGTATTTCCTCTAGAAACAACTCAATGCCCATCATTGTTGGTGACGACACCTCGCGATTAAATAATAGATTCCTTCCATAGACATGAAAATGCGTGGCAACCTCATAGTCGACACCTACCTAATATAAAATTTAAACTAATCTCACCAACTCCATATAAGCAGCTTCGTGCAATCCTCTAAGGACAGTGTTCCCATCGAAACAGAAATTAGCGCAAGGGAATGGGGCTTCTGGTGGATATAGCATCCCAGTGAACGAGGTTGCCACAATCTTCCCTCCTAAACAAGTTCAGCCCTGACGGCTTCCCAATAAACAAGGTTGCTACAATATCTCCTACAAAAAAATTGATGTCCGTACGAATTTCTTGGATTGAGGTCCTTTTAAATTTGAAATATATTTACAAGAAGGATACGTTCCCGCACATGTTGAAGGACATGAGGTTAAATGTCTATAAATTTTAGGATGGTACATTGTTTATAAAAAATATAGAAACACATTGTTATTTTTTAGATAAAACTTGTTCTTGCAACTATATTATGTTTCGGAAAATGGCTAGAAAGAAGATTTTGTCAGAGATATCAATCCTACCAAGCTCTCTTGGTCTTTAGCTGTAGGGGTTGCCCGTTTATATGAGTTTTCAAGCCAGTGGAATGAGAATGAGGTCTTTAGCTTGGAGTTGGTCCTACAAGATGAGAAGGTATTAAATAAGTAATTCTTTGTGTCTGCTTCCAGTTTTGTTAGATAATCCATTTACATATAGATTCTAAGTCGTCAGACTTCATTGCCCTTCAGTGTATATGGCCACAAAATCGGTCAGATACTGGGACTTAATTACTGTCCAAGCTTCGTATCTTAGGTTGAACTCAGACATCTCCACAATCCATTGTAGCATCCTCCCCACAATGTTCGTCTTTTGCAGAATGTGCTTTATGGGTTTATTAGTTCGGACTTTTATAGTGTGAGCCTGAAAGTAAAGTCGAAGCCTTCTTGAGGTGAAGATAAGAGCATATACGAACTTTTCTATCTTTTGATAGTTTAATTCTACTCCTTGTAGAGATTTGCTCACGAAGTAGATGGGCTACTCTCCGTTCTCATCTTCTCGGACCAAGGCTAAGGCTACAGCCCGACTTGACACTGCTAAGTAGAGGACGAGCTCTTCTCCTGGACTAGGTCGAGTAAGTATCGGAGGTCAGCCCAAAAATGCTTTAAAATTTTGAAAGGCTTGCTCGCATTCCTGGGTCCATTCGAATTTGCTCCCTTTTCTAAGTATCGAGTACAAAGGTAGAGACTTCAATGCTGATCTTACTAGAAACTTAGATAATGCTGTCAACCTTCCATTTAGTTGTTGGACTTCTTTAAGACAATTCGTACTCTTCATCTCTAGTATTGTTGTGCATTTTTCAAGGTTGACCTCTATGCCCCATTGGGTGAGTGTGAAGCCTAAGAATTTTTCAGCCTCCACTGCGAAGGTGTATTTTGAAGGATTTTATCTCATCCTATGCTTCCTTATTATGGATAATACTTCGGAGAGGTTGGACAAAAGAGTGAAGTCGTCCTTGGCCTTGACGAGCATGTCGTTTACATATATTTCCATGAGTTTTCCTATGTGGGAGGAAAACACCTTGTCCATCAGTCGTTGGTATGTGGCTCCGGCATTCTTTAATTCGAAAGGCATTACTACATAACAGTAGTTAGCCTTGGGAGTGATGCAAGAAGTCTTTTCTTGGTCTAGTTTATACATCGAAATTTGATTGTATCCCGAGTATGCGTCCATAAATGACAAATACCGATATCCCGAGGCTGAGTCAACCAGGGCATTGATGCTATGGAGGGGGTATGGATCTTTGGGACAAGCCTTGTTGAGGTCGGTATAATTGACACACATATTTCGTTTTCCATTATGTGTTTTTACCAGAATCACGTTAGCCATCCATAATTGGTACTTTACCTCTCTTATGAATCCAGCTTATAATAGTGTCTGCACCTATTCCTCCATGACCTGTGCCTTTTTGGGACCAAGTTTCTGACACTTTTGCTGAATAGGTTGAGAGCCCGGGTAGACAATGAGTTTCTGAGATATGAGATCGGATCTATACTTGGCATGTCGGAGGCTTTCCAGGCGAAGAGGTTGGAGTTTCTTCGTAGGAGGTCAACAAGCTGTGCTTTCAAACCTTCCTATAGGTTGACTCTTATACTCATTGTCTTTTCAGTATGATCTCCAATTTACATTTTTTTCAATCTTCCCTTTTGGTTGGGGACGTAGTTTTTCCCGACTTCGGACGCTGCAGAGTTCAATAGTGTTGACTTCTTTTCCACCTGTACTGCCTCTTAAATTGAGGCTCTTATTGTAACATTTTTTGGCCAACTTTTGATCTCCTTTTATGGTGGAAATTTCTTCTGCAGTTGGAAATTTCATACATAGGCGAGATGTAAAGACAAATGCCGCTAGTTAGTTTAAAGTAACCTGACCTATTAAGGCATTATAAGCAGATATGATGTCGACCACAATGTAGTCGACACTTAATGTCCTTGACATAGAGCCTTTACCAAAGGTGTTGTAAAACGAGATGAACCCAAAGGTTGGATTGGCGTGTCTTCCAACCCGAAAAGGTTTTCTGGGTACGCCTTTAGATCTTTTTCCTCTAGCTCGAGTTTGTTGAAAGCGGACTTAAACAACATGTCCACCAAACTCCCTTGGTTCACCAAGGTTCTATGGAGATTTGCATTGGCGAGTATCATTGTTATTACTACTAGGTTGTCGTGGCCAGGTGTCACCCCCTGTGCATCCTCTTTGGTGAACGAGATGGTTGGTAAATCAGGAATTATATTCTTGTCTCTAACTTGGTATACTTCTTTGAGATGCCTTTTATGGGAGAATTTTGAGATTCTTCCTCCTGCAAACCCTCCGTTTACCATATGTATGTGCTTTTCAGGAGGTTGCGGGGGTCAATCTTGTTGTCATCTGTCGTTGTCATCTCTTTTCCTCTTTCTTTGATCGTTCGATATCTCGGCTAAGTACCTTTCTAGCCGACCTTCCCTGGTCAACTTTTCTATGACATTCTTTAATCATAACAATCATTAATAGAATTCCCATACAGCTTATGATACTCGCAATATTCTTTCCGACTTCCTGCTTTTTTTGTTTGATAGGACAAGGAGTTGGAAACTTTTCAATGCGGCATACCACCCTGTAGACATCTAAAAGAGAAACTCTAAGTGGCCATGTAATTATGATATCTTCGAGGCTTTTCTGACTTGTACTCTTCCTTTTTCTTAGCTTCCTTTTCCTTGTCCCAACTTTGGTAGGATAGGTTGGGCCTTGGGGGAGGTTCTCTAAGTTGAGAATTTTCCTCCATGTTAATGTACTTTTCTGGCCGTTCTTGTACTTTGTACAAGGAAGTCAGGCGTCGCTTGGATATGGATTAGGAGAACGACCCTGCTATAAGGCCATTAAACAACCCCATTATTACTTCTTCAGAAGGTAAGTTTTATATTTTCAAGCAGGCTTTATTGAATCTTTTCATATAATCTCAGAGTGTCTCCCTGACTTCTTGTTTGGCCCCTAGTAGGCTTGGAGCATGCTTTATCTTGTCTTTCTGGATTGAAAATTTGGTAAGGAACTTCCTTACTAGGTCATTAAAGCAAGTTACCGACCCGGGTGGTAAGTTGTCTTACCACTTCATTGCGGCTTTAATCAAAGTTGTCGGGAAGGCCTTGTAATGAGTTGGCATCAGAGGTGAAGGTTGTGGTAGGCTTAGAGAAGAGAGGTTGAATCTATGCCTTCCTTTTTGTAGCTGTTATAACCCTTTTAAACAAAACTTTCAATCTTGATTCTGTTTGTACTCAGCAGTGGAAATTTATGAGACAATTAATTTTTGTCTTATGAATATCAGAAAAATAAAACACAGCAGAGAAGAGAAAAGCTAACACCAGCATATATCCTGGTTCGGTTGCCTTGTGCTATGCAACCTACGTCCAGTCTCCTCCACAACAATGGAGGAATTTCCACTATAGTTAAAAGTATTACATACACCAATTTCACATTCAAGTTCTAACCTAACTTGACATTGGCTATGCTAACACCTAACTATTCACTCTTACTGCTAACCCAACTAAGAAAGGGATACCAAACAGGTACAAGATACAAGACACTTAACCAACCTAAAGAAATCAGAAAATAACTCTAGGCTTTTCTCTCAAGTGTATCACTCAGCCTTTTTCCACTCATGGCTTTTACTTGAACTTTCTCACAATGCCTTTTCTCACAAGAAATTACAGAAAGATAAGCATAGAAAAATACATCACAATATGTAAAAACATGAAGGAGATTGACTTCATCAACAACCTCTTTGCTATGTGCGAAACCAGATTTGCAAACCTCAGATACAGTTCTTCAGTATAGGCCGAATGCTTCTTTGAAAGAAAACATTATCCTAGTAGAGGAACTTCTTTGTAGAACACCACTCTCACACTCTGGTTTTCTCTCCTTACCTTCTGAATAAACAGCCAGCTTCTTTTATCTCCTTGCATGTTCCTTGGTCCTTCTTCCAAGGTCAACACTTTGAGCCTTGAGCTTCACCAACCCAAAGATTCACTTTTTCTCCTTAAACCTTAGAGTAGAAACTTTTTCTTCTGACTTCTCCAACTTGACCGAAAGTCATAAATCAGCAACCATAGAAATCTTCCCATGGTTAACTTGATCTTAACCATTGAAAAACGACTTGGTCCCCAAGACATGTTTGAGACCGTGGATTTACAGCAGAAAGGAACATAAACCATCTTTCCTTTGTATCCCATTTCAGATAGAGCAGAGAGTTGGGAAGAAGAGAAGAAGATCTGATGTATGCAAGAGGAAATGGGTTACCTTTAACCTAAGCTTGATTTGGTTTGAACTGGGTGATTTGATATCTGCCTTTCTAGCTTAATCTTTCTTTTTCTCTCTTCTTTGGTGAAAAGCTTATGGAAGAAGCTCTCTCTCTTTCTCTTTCTTACTTTTCTGAAGCTTGTGATTTGACATGATCAGAAAGGAGAAAAACGTTTCTTGTGGTGTGAGATCAAGTTTGGAGGGAAATAAAATCAACTCGGGCTTGGATCAGTTTGTGATATGCTTGGCCCGTTATGATTTCTTTGGCTTCTTTCTTTACTTTTCCTTGGGCTCTCAATTTTGCTTTCAGCCTACCACCTCTTGTTTTATTTTCCATTTCATTTGGGCTGCTCAACTTAATTAAGGCCTGCAACATAATAATAAATAATTAGCAACATATACTCATTAATTAATTAATCAACACTAATTATTTATTTTACCAAAAATAATGTTTGTCATCACTAATTAATTTAGTTAATTTCTTAACTCAACAAGAGGAATTAGCTAGGTACATCCGACTTTTGAAATTTGGTGAGGTGATGTCTCGGAATGGTCGTTCCATCGTAAAGATCCATGTCGTGAGTTTTGAAGTTCCAGGGGACGCTGGCTCGCATGATCTCTTCAACAAATAGATCTTCACCTCCAAGAGGGCTTGCCTTCTGATCTGTCCAGTTACTCCGTCTTTGGAGGTCGGCTTTTAACCTCAAGAGCTTTTCCTCCAACTCTCTTTGTCATCGTGCTTTTTTTTGTAATTTCTGTTCAGCTTCTCGTTGTCGTTCAACCTCTAGCTCGAGTTGTTCTAATCGTCCATGGTGGCCGTGAACTAACCCTAGTATTTCTATCGGATGGGGAGGTTCTTCATTTTTGAACGTGTGGACTTCCGAATGAATCCGTCGTGGATGAGGGTTTCTTGATGATCCTTCCCCATTGGGGAGTTTGTTCTCTCTCGTGGTGGAGGTAATGCTAGTGTCAGGTCGTCATGGTGGGGCTCTGGTTCCGACTCAGATGTCGTATGACTGATGCTAGGGCATCTTGGCCAGTTTCACTGACCTTTTTTTTTACTTTTTTAGGGTAGTTTCATGCATTGTCTTAGTAAATAAGCAAGTTTTGGATAAAAATACACTTACATCTTGATTCAAGCAAACATTGTGAACTTTACATGATTTCATGAGAATTATGCAGGAATTGAATGATAAAATAAATAATGCATGATCTCATGACTTGAAACAGAGCTTTGATGCACTTTATTTGCTTAATTTCAGGACAAAGGAAGCAACGAAGAGCCACGTTAGCAGCCACGTTAGTCTAATTAACGTGGAATGGGAGTAAGTTTGTAGCGTTAATGGAAAAGTGATCGCCAATAATGCCTTCGAAAGCCATCATAGCCCACGTTAGTTGTCACGTTAGTTGCATTAACGTGGGAGCTAACGTGGAAAGGAAAGGAAAGCTCCAACGTTAGTGGTAAAGGTGAACACTACTAACATTCCAAAAGGTCACACTTAGCCACGTTAAGAGTCACGTTAATCCAATTAACGTGAACTCTAACGTGGAAGGAGGAAGAAATTGCCAACGTTAGTGACACTCACCTTTGTCACTAACGTTGGAGATAGTAATTACCACCACGTTAGTGGTCACGTTAATGCTATTAATGTGAAGCACTAACGTGGGGAGAAGGGGTGTTTTGAAGCGTTAGCGACAAAGGTGAGTGTCACTAATGCCCTCGAAGCTTGGGCATGTCCACGTTAAGGGCCACGTTAGTTACACTAATGTGGATCACTAACGTGGGGAAGAGAAGCAAGGAGCAACGTTATTGGTAAAGGTGATCGTCAATAATGTTTGCGAAGGACTAAGAGGCAACATTATTGGTAAAGGTGAATGCCAATAACGTTTGCGAAGGGCTAAGAGGCAACGTTAGTACCACTAACGTTGAAGTTAACGTGGATCAATTTGGTTTGGAGCGTTAGTGAAAAAGGTTATCATCACTAACGTTCTCGAACCCACATTTTCACTTAACGTTAACACCACTAACATCCTAACTAACGTCCACCCATGCCTGACTCACACTTTTTCTGCAAGCAAAGCTGAGCCCACTGAAGATTGTAATTGCTCAAGATTAAAGGCCCATATCCAAGACTTGAAGAGCTAACTAGAAGATCAAGAAGAGTAGTATATATAGGAGTAGTTTTGAACTAGAAAGGAGCTTGTCATTTTGGAGAACTACACTCTGTATATTTACTTTTCCTGCAAATTCTAGTTTACTTTAGAATGTACTCTTCTCTATCATCTTCCATTTCCAGAGCTATGAACAACTAAACCCCTTTTCATTGGGTTAGGGAGCTCTGTTGTAATTTGATGGATCAATTATAGTTTTCATTCTTCTTCTTCTTTCTTTTCTCTTGATTTACTAGAAAGCTTTCGATCTTAAATCAATTGGTTAGTTGTCTTGGAAAAGAAACTCTTCATAATTGGATCTCCTCTGAGCCTTGAAAAAGGGATGAGGAGATCATGCTAGAAATATTTTCTCATGTTGGACCAAATTGGGGTTTGGATAGATATAGTGACATATAATCCTCCCAATACTTTGATTTGGAAATACATGTGGTATAATCAGTGACCATACTTCATCTCTTTCCATGAGCAATTAAATCAAGGAATTGGGCAATTGTTCAAGCTTAGAGAGATTGGATTGCCAAGGAATTGGAATCCAATCATTTAAGATTGCCAAGGAGATTAATGAATGCATTGATTGAGGAAGAGATGAGAATGAACTTGATCCGGAGAATGCAACATCTCCTAAGCCCAATGAATCCCCCATTTCTGATCTTACCTATTCTCTTTACATTATGTTATTTACTTTTATGTTCATCTCCCCAAACACCCATTTAAGATTCTGCAATTTACTTTCTGCAATTTACTTTTCTATAATTATCAACTCAACTTCTGCTTAGCTCAACTAGAATATTCCTCCAATTAAAGTTGCTTGACCAATCAATCCCTGTGGGATTTGACCTCACTCTATTGTGAGTTTTTACTTGACGACAATTCGGTATACTTGCCGAGGGAGATTTGCTGAGAGACAAGTTTCCGTGCATCAATGACCGTCTTCATACTAGTTGTCCACCATACACAGATGTAGACTTCCAAGTCCCTGGCAACAACTCCGATGTTTCGAGGGTTACCTAAAACAGTAGTTTGGGCCTGAACGTGAGGTCCAGACTCCCTCTGAGGTAGCGTCCAACTTGTTCTAGTGTCAAGGTGCCGCCGTCCAAGTTCCTCGTGAGGAGGTGGGGATGGTACCTGCAAGAAACTCCGATGTTTAAGTTAGCAAGGGCTAAGTAGCTTTTTAGTAGATTGAGACTTGAATATACCTGAGGGGTGTCAGTGTATTTATAGTAGAGTAGATAACCTTTTGGAGTAGCTCCACCTTTATTGGTGGATAATCATTTCCTTTATCTTGGGAGTTTATTGAGATCTACCTTCTAGATGAGGTAGAGATAGTAGAAGATATTTAGGGGAGGTAGTTACTTATTTAGATAAGCAGGGTCAGACTACCCATGTCGTGCGTAGAAGTAGAGGAGACCACCTTTCTTGGTGGACTTTAATTTTTTTTAGGCTTGTGATATCAAATCTAATCCATTAATAAGGGAGGGTGTTGGATTTTTTTTTCATTTGTTCATGTTGTATAATATGGAAGGTTGAGAATGTGTTGAAAAATGTTGCTATGATATGGTCTTACAAGTACTAAAGCATGAAAATATACATACAAATTATTTTAACTTTTTAGTTGCAAATTGTAAAAATATTTTGAATAGGTTTAGGTGTGAAATCTCTCATGTTTTTATCAGTAAAATTTTTCATGTTAAGAGGGGTGAAAATTTAGTGACTTATGCCTTAGCAACCATAGCTACTTCTCAGCCTAATTATGTTTGGATACAAGATTTTCAGAAACAAATATATAATTCGACTTGTCTTGATGATATTTTGGGCTTAACTAATTAATGAAAATTCTCCCTCTTTCTAAAAAAAATCCTATAATAAAATAACAAAATGTAATTAAAATTTCGTATTATTACTTATTAGTATTCTTTTTTATTTATTTTATTTTTTATTTTTTTATTAACAATAATATAAAATCAATTTGCTACAGTAAATTATATCATTCACATGTGTATTTTCATTACAAAATTAATAACATGGTTGATAGTAGAATAGTATTATAACAATTTTAAAACGTTAAAAACTTAAATTTGACATTTAAAATAACTTTAAGATTTGATTTAAGCATTATTGGAACAAAAACGATCATTTATTCTTTTGAAAATTTAAATTTTAAATAAGAGGTAAATACCAAATCGATACCTGAAAGATTCTAGCGCTGACAAAATCGTACCTGACTTTTGTTATTGACAAAATGGTCTTTGGATAATTTTAAAATTTGACAAACATGCCTTCGACTTCGCCGGAGTACATCTCCGACAAGAATGATGTTGAACTGGCCGCTATGTTTTGCTGAGATGATAACGTTGTTAAACTAATTACTTATGTGTAATTACTAATTAAATTAAATCAAATCCTAAGTGAACAATTCCCAAATCACACTAAGTTTACTCTACTTTCATACCTAGATTTACTAAGCTACCTTTGTTACTACTTAGCGTGACCAATTCTCTCATTTTTCACTCAATTAAACTCAAAGATCACAGAATGAGAGATGTTGCTCTCAAAGTTGGTCTTGGTGCCAAGGGTAACAAATCAACGTGAGAGCCATTGTTGATTGGTGAGCTTCGAGTGAAAGGCCTTAGAATGAGCATCATCGCAATCTTATTGACGAGGTAGGTTTCGTTTCTTTTCATTGTTGTATGAATGTTGCCTTTGTTAGTGATGATCAATGGTTATTGCTTGTTCGGGTTTGTTTGTTTCACTATATTTGTCATTTGTTTGTTGCGCGATTAATCTTGCTATAGGCATTAATGAATTAAATCTTCTATTTTTTAGTTGTCAAGAACTAGGATTGTACCTGTGATTTATTCCTTCTATGTTTATTTTGCCAACTTTTATATGGATTGTCTTGTCTCATTTGTGTTTCATCATATGGATTCTTTGCAAAAGGATGGAGATGGTAATGTGAAATACGATGGGGTTTAGTAACCGAAAAATATATATGGTGAATGTGGAGACATACAACTTATTTTTAATCGAAGGTTTATTTTTAGACTTGGGTTACATTGTATTTAATAAAATTTATTGGTTGGAACCAGGTCTAGATTTAGCTAGCCAATGAGTTAAGAGTGATTAGGAGGGATGCTGATGTTATGAGGATGTGTGAGAGTGCTCTAAAAAATGACAACATTGTACATATTTATTTGGACCATCCTATTGATGCTAATCCTGACATTATTGAGGAAGATGTAGTATCTGATGATAGTACTGAGAGTGTGTATAAAATCAATTAGGCTACTGATAATGTGCATAAAGATGATGTTACTAATAAGGAAGTTGGTGAGACTCATGAGAGGGGGAATGAGGACGTTGTTGAAGTGAATAAGGTGAATGAAGTTATAAATAAGGGTACTGCTAATGTGAATAAGTGGGGTGTTAAGATGAATGAGTTGAATAAAGGTGTGAATGGTGTTGTGAATGAAGTTGTCCATGAAGTGAATAGGACTAATGAGACTGAAGTTGCACCAGCTCTAGAGAAGGGTGCTAAAAAGGTAAGAAAGAGGCATCCAAGACCACCACTAAGTGGTTTACCCCAACAAAGAAGAAGTGTTGAATCTGGACTAGCTGAGAGAGTAGATGAAGCTACACATGACAATGATGCTAATGATGGTGACATTTAAGGTGCCAATGAAGACCACAATCAGAGTGCTTCTCATGATGCTAATGAAGGTACTAATCTGGATCAGCCAATTGTGGAAGAGATTAGAACAAAAAAACTATGACAGAAAACACAATAGATAAACCATTTTTTTGTGTACTTAGATAGTTTCTCTGAAAAAATTGTATTATTGCTGTGAAATATCTTGTATCCTTGCATAAGTTAAATTAATTGTTTACCTTTCTTAATAGGTGGTGTTACAAATGGTGTTGCACAAGAAGAGGAGAATCTAAACAGAAGAAAGAATCATCCAAGGCCGTAACTCTTTGGATAGAGAATTGTTCTTGTAAGGGACAATGAAGCACTAAGGGTTGAGGTGCCCAATCCAAATGCAGAATATGAAGACAATGGACCTAAAATGTATCAGTACGATTCTGACAAACTTTATAATCCTCCTAGATCAGATGGTGAAGTAGAAGAAGCATTTTCTCAACATAAACCCAACACACCAATGAAAAAATTACTCTGGAATTCAAGACCATGGACCAATTAATATCAGTAATGAAGAAGTACAACATACAAATTGGGAGACGGGCTTTCTTTCTTAAAAATGAGAAGGTAAAGGGTGATATGCTATGATTCTAACTACCCTTAGTTGCATTACTGTATCAGGACCAACCATCTACCTTCATTTCAGATAAGGACCTTTGTAGATGAACATACTTTTCCAAGAAGTAACAAGAGTAAATCAGCCACATGTGTTTTGGTTGCAGAAGTGCTGGTGCCAAAGCTCAGAATCTATTCCAAGATTTTTCAGAGAGAGACACATGAGTGATTTAAGGTAGAGTACATCATTTATGCGAGTCAAAAGATGGTGTATAGGGCCATGGAAAAGGCAAAAGATATCATCAAAGGCACGAAAAATGATCAATATCTAAGGATGAGAGACTACTTGTATGAAATAACAAAGGCTAATTATGGGTCAAGAGCAAACATGGGAATTACCCCATAACCTATTGGGTTGCCAAAGTTTAAAAACTTGTATGTTTGTTTGGCTGCTTGAAAAAAAATTTAGGGCTGCACATGGATCGGATAATATCCGCATATCCGTGGTATTTATCCTCATCTGATCCGAATTTTGCAGATCTTATCCGATCTACAAAGCCATCGGATCGGATCGGATCCGATCCGCACTATGGTAGGATCGAATTGCGGATTCGGCAGTGATATCCGCGGATCCGATCCACAAATCCGCATATCCGCACATTACATATAAATAGCATAGTTTAAGAAAGTAAATCCTAATGTAATATGAATTTTATGCTATTTTGTTTTTAATTTTTTATAGTGTACTTCAACTTAGAATAATTAAACTTAAATCTTGTGTTATTATTTTATTTTTGTTATTCAAGAGAACTATTATTGATAATATTTTAGGAGTAAATAGGCTTAAACAGATAAAAAATAAATTCTCTGGATATTTTTTTTGTAAAAACAGCCAAATAGAATCTTAAAATAGTTTTTTTTAATTATGCGGATATACCCGATATCCGATCCAATCCGATTCGCATACTTGCGGATCGAATCGGATCGGATCTGGCCTAAAAAAATACGGATATCGTATCCGATCCGATCCAATGAATGCAGTGCGGATCGGATAGAATTTTAGGCTATATCCGATCCGATCCGATCCTTATGCAGCCCTAGAAAAAATCACTTTAAAGCAAGATGTAGACCTTTTATCACTTTAGATGAGATATTTTTGAAAGGTTACTTTGGAGGACAGTTGCAGATTGTCATTGCTCAGGACGTGAACAACCAATTATTGTCAATAGCATATGGGGTTGTGGATGCCGAGACAAGGAAAAATTGGAGATTCTTTCTTGAGAAATTACATCGACATAGGAGACTGTCGGAAAAATAGCTAGATTTTTATGTCTGACTATCAAAAGGTGATGTAGAGATAGCAACTATAGATTTCTAAGATATTTTAATACATTATTGTATCATTAGCTTTTAACAATTTTTTGTATTCATGTATACAGGGACTAATTCCAGCTTTACAAAATGTCATGACAGGTATTATATATCGCTTTTGCTATATGCACATGTGGAGAAACTTAGATTTTCTGTGTCTTCTATAAATAATGGAGTTTGTTTTTTGAACCCTTGAGCATTAGCTCCTTCAAAATTAATGCTAAGTAGAGTATTATTAACTTCTTATCCATTATAACTATTTGTCAATTGCAATGAAATTTAGTTATAGCCTTCTTTCTTTTTGCATCTTTCTGCAATTATCTTTTTAATGACAACATTGTCATCTATTTTGTTTGCTAATGTTACAATAACAGTAACTCATTAACAACCCAAAAAAATAACATTCACTCATGATTAATTGATCTAGATCTCAATTACATTGATCGTTTGCAATACAAAACTAACATAGTATCATGGTTAAACTCCCAAACTTATAACCATCTACCTACTTGGTCAAAGAAAATAAATTCAAAGCCAAACTTAATCCCATTAACATACAAATGAAAATCAGAAGCAACTCAACCCTCGTAAGGTGCTCATTCATTTCATTCACCACAGGTAGCACTATTATCATTCTATCAATCTCTAAACTATCCTCACACTTTTTAATGATTTTGCTTTTATTTTTTGATTCTTCATTGCCACCACCTTGATGTTGTCTGAAGATCTTTCTTCTTCTACACGTAACTCTTGTATTTTATCTAATCATTGAAAATACTCGTATTACATTTTTTTATTCTAAATATAGACAATGAACTTGGAGATTAGATGAAGATTAAACACCAAAATCAAATAAGGAGAGAAAATAGATTTCTTTGTTACAAGAGCCCAAACATTCGAATCTTACCTTTCGCATAGGGCATTGCAGAAACTATCTATCAGGGTTGTTTATCATCTTCGACTTCAACAGCACAGCTGAAAGAGGGCAAAAGCATGTTACGTCGTAAGTTTTGGTCACAACATTTGAACTACCATCCACTTTGAAAGCTCGCATTTATAGATTTTTTTCCCCATTAACAACCCAAAAAAATAACATTCACTCATGATTAATTGATCTAGATCTCAATTACATTGATCGTCTGCAATACAAAACTAACATAATATCATGGTTAAACTCCCAAACTTATAACCATCTAACTACTTGGTCAAAGAAAACAAATTCAAAGCCAAACTTAATCCCATTAACATACAAATAAAAATCAGAAGCAACTCAACCCTCGTAAGGTGCTCATTCATTTCATTCACCACAGGTAGCACTATTATCATTCTGTCAATCTCTAAACTATCCTCACACTTTTTAATGATTTTGCTTTTATTTTTTGATTCTTCATTGCCACCACCTTAATGTTGCCTGAAAATCTTTCTTCTTCCACACGTAACTCTTGTATTTTATCTAATCATTGAAAATACTCGTATTATATTTTTTATTCTAAATATAGACAATGAACTTGGAGATTAGATGAAGATTAAACACCAAAATCAAATAAGGAGAGAAAATAAATTTTTTCATTACAAGAGTCCAAACATTCGAATCTTACCTTCTACATAGGGCATTGCAGAAACTATCTATCATGATTGTTCATCATCTTCGACTTCAACAGCACAACTGAAAGAGGGCAAAAGCATGTTACGTCGTATGTTTTGGTCATAATATTTGAACTATCATCCACTTTGAAAGCTCGCATTGATGGATTTTTTCTCCCCATTAACAACCCAAAAAAATAACATTCACTCATGATTAATTGATCTAGATCTCAATTACATTGATCGTCTGCAATACAAAACTAACATAGTATCACGGTTAAACTCCCAAACTTATAACCATCTACCTACTTGGTCAAAGAAAACAAATTCAAAGCCAAACTTAATTCCATTAACATACAAATGAAAATCAGAAGCAACTCAACCCTCGTAAGGTGCTCATTCATTTCATTCACCACAGGTAGCACTATTATCATTCTATCAATCTCTAAACTATCCTCACACTTTTTAATGATTTTACTTTTATTTTTTGATTCTTCATTGCCACCACCTTGATGTTGCCTGAAGATCTTTCTTCTTCTACACGTAACTCTTGTATTTTATCTAATTATTGAAAATACTCGTATTACATTTTTTTATTCTAAATAAAGATAATAAACTTGGAGATTAAATGAAGATTAAACACCAAAATCAAATAAGGAGAGAAAATAGATTTCTTCGTTACAAGCGTCCAAACATTCGAATCTTATCTTCCACATAGGGCATCGCAGAAACTATCTATCAGGGTTGTTCATCATCTTCGACTTCAACAGCACAACTGAAAGAGGGCAAAAGCATGTTACGTCGTAAATTTTGGTCACAATATTTGAACTACCATCCACTTTAAAAGCTCGCATTGATGGATTTTTTCTCCCCATAGCAGATTTGTCATTACCTTTAACAGTATACGTCTTCTAGTCTACAAATTTGGGACAACTCATGCGTAAAAGTCCCAATTTAGGGTTCATAAAAACTTAATATGATTTAGAGATTTTTCACTTAAAATTTAATTTAATTTAATTAGTAATTATACATAGGAAATTATTTTAACAGTGTTGCCATCTCAGTAAAACACAGTGGTCAATTCAGTAAAATTTGTGCTTATTGAAAGTTATTTAGTTTGATTTTATCAAATGTAGATACTACAGTTTTTAAAAGTTGGCTTTTAAAAAATAATTTTCATAAACTATCTTTTAAAAATAAAAATTTTACCAAACTAAACCTAAAAATAATTATTTCGACCTTAAACTAGAATACTGGATAGCCAATATGAGATGGGTTCAAGAGATGAAACAAAAGAAAGAAAAGGAAGAATAGTCATAAATAAATAATATCATTTAATATAATAAATAAATATTTATAGTTTAATATTTTAAAAAGTTTAATAGAGTCTCATAAACCATAGTATTTATACACATAAAAGAACGTTAAGGTAAGTATATATTTATTCAAAAATTGAACTTTAAATAAATATCTATAATTATATATATTTTAATATAATCTTTTAGAATTAATAACTGATATATCAAAATAAAAAAATAATTATTCATAAAAAATACCAATAATTTTATTTCATGATATTTAATCTAATTTGCCATTTCATCTCTATTTTATTCTTAATTTACATATTTTATTTTCTAAATTTTTAATATTATAGAATAATAATTATAAATTTTTTGAGCCAATAATAAGAACTAGCTAAGTTTGTTGAATTAGATTCAGTTAATATATATATAGGAATAGTTTGTTGGATTAAGAAAAATAAAATAACTAATTCCCAGGTAATTCAGTCTTATGGTTCTTCATTATCTGCATATGGTCTCTTTTTCTTGGGTGCCCATTTTGTATGGACTTTTAGTTTAATGTTTCTATTCAGCGGGCGTGGTTATTGGCAAGAACTTATTGAATCCATCGTTTGGGCTCATAATAAATTAAAAGTTGATCCTGCTACTCAGCCTAGAGCCTTGAGTATTGTACAGGGACGTGCTGTAGGAGTAACCCATTACCTTCTGGGTGGAATTGCCACAACATGGGCATTCTTCTTAGCAAGAATTATTGCAGTAGGATAATGGCTAGGAGGATTTGAAAAGCATTATGGCATTAAGATTTTCAACATTACAGAGGCAATTTTTAGCAAATAGTGAGTTCGTTAAACTTTCTGTGATACAAACATGAAGTTCCTTTTTTATTTTATTTTTATTCAAGGGTAAATAAATAAAAAAAGAATTAATTTAATTTGAATAAAGGATACCACTCTTGACAAAGAAAAGGTTGGTCCATCTTTTTTTTTATTTACGCATCTTATTTTTCCTAATTTTTTTTTAAGGAGGGAGGGGGTTGCTAACTCAATGGTAGAGTACTCGGCTTTTAAGTTCGATTCTATTTTTTACACATTTTTATGAAGCAATTGTTTCGTCCATAATCTCGGTAGGATTTGTAAGACCACGACTGATCCAGAAAGGAATGAATGGAAAAAGCCGCATGTCGTATCAATAGCGAATTCTAAAAGGATCTCATTCTTATTGGATCGGACCATTTTTTTGTTTGAATTCGTGAACAAAATAAGTTGGGTTTAAGTAATAAAGGGATAGAACTTGGCAACTCCAATTATAGAGAAACAAAAAGCAACGAGCTTTCATTCTTTTTAATCGAATGATTACCCCATCTAATTGGACGTTAAAAATATATTAGTGCTTGATGCGGGGAAAGCTTTTCCCATGAATGGATTATTTATTTTTGTTATGAGTCCTAATTATTAGCTATTCTCCATTACGGGGTGGCGATCAATGTGTAGAAGAAAGAGTATATTGATAAAGATATTCTTTTTTCCAAAATCAAAAGAGCGATTAGGCTGATAAAATAAAGGATTTCTAACTAGCTTGTTATCCTAGAACAATTAGGTGGAAAAAGCAAGTGGAGAGAATCCGTTCATCATTTTTTGGTATCTATTCATAATTCGTTTTAATTCGAATATCTAGAAATACCCCGTTTTGACTGTATCGCACTATGTATTGGATTTCCAATCCAATAAATCTTTGATCCCTTTGACAAAATGGAATTTGAAAAATGAAAGAATATCAAAGATATTTAGAACTAGATAGATCTCGTCAACAGAACTTCCTATACCCACTTATTTTTTGGGAGTATATTTATGGACTCGCCTCTGGTCATGATTTTAATAGAAATCGATATATTTTGTCGGAAAATGTGGATTATGATAAGAAAAAAAATTAGAAATAGGAATACATCAATAGTGAATAATAATGATGAATTTTTTTCAAAGCAAAATAAAAATTATAACTGTAAGAATATGACACTCAACTTTAACAATTTCAAAAAAATAAAAAATAAAAAATACACTTTAGCCTAATAAAACAAAGTAACAAACACTGGCTTAAATAATCCAGTCTCACACTTAAAATTGAAAATTAAAAAATACACCCATTAAAAAGGCAAACCAATTGACAAATAAAATGCTCAAATTAGAGCTATATACATATGTGATATGTGAAATTTTTTCAATGACTTATGAAAAAAATTTTAAACGTGTAAACTACCAATTTATCTCTAATTCAAGGGTTAAAAATTTTTTTCATTACACAAATTTATAACACAAATTTTATAACATGTAATCACACACCGTACATCATGTAATTGGAAGACATTTTTTTGGAACCAAATAAAAGAACCCACACAACATAATGAAGCCACAAATAAAAAACCTTAGTCAAATAAACATTTGCATAACCATTAATTCAGGACACAGCTTAACCACGGTTAGCAACGCTGACAACCGGATGATGACAGCTGCGATGCTACTCTCTCGACGGTCGCTACCCTCCAGCGACCTCGATGGTCCCCCAGTGTTGCTCTTGGTGATCAACAGTTTTTACGCGGACCACACTGCCCCATGTCTCCTTCTCCAGTATGATGCCCCGAGAAGAATGCGTCGCTGGAACTGGCTCGTCACCTTTCGATACCTGTTTGAGATCTATTACATACTCTAATTTTAGTTCTTCATTAACCCTTTTCACAACAAGACTTTTTACTGATGGATTTGTTCTTGTTGATTCATCAATTTTTGCCACAATTTTTCACCAATTCTTATATTTTTGCATTTTTTAATTTTTTAGATTGTCTCTCCAATAATTTGTCGCCTTTGATTTATTAAACACTCTTTTTTACTAATTTAGAATTTTTATCTCTCATCAATAGTGAAATTATCATCTTTAATTTGTTCAAACAATTTACTACATATAGTTAAATCTTCCAGGTGTCACAACTGGTAGTGGCGGATCTATGGGGCCTATAGTAACCATACTCCCCCAAAATTTTTTAAAACAAAATTATATATATATATATATAATTAGTATATATTAGTATTGCTTTTATTATCTGTGGAAACGGTAAAGAACTTTTGAACCTTTGTGAATAACTCATTATGTATCATATGTATTACAATATATCAATAATAAGTAGTATTTATCATAAGAAAAAATATGAGGAGCCAATGTATGTAGTGTACAATGTATACAATGGGAGTCAAATTGAAATTAAAATTAAATTATAGTCAATTAATTAATTTTTAATAGTTTCTAATTTGAAATTTAAAACAAATTAGGATTTTTGTTGGTTATCTAAACACAAAAATGACCTCCATCTTTCTATACGGTGTGACCTCCTTCTCTCCTTTTCTCCTCGAATCTTGCCAGTGCCGTGCCGCTACAGTCACCAGCCGCCATCTGACATAGCGCCGCCACAGTCTCCCTTTTCCCTTTTGTGGTTTTCTCCTGTACGCCCTCTCTCCTTTTTCCTCTTGTACCCATTCTTCCTTTTTTTGGTTTGTGATTTTTCACGTTTCACTGCTTTTTCTTTTGGTCAACGAGGTCAACGTGTTTTGAAATTCACATGTATCATGGGGATAAGCTTTTATGCATGAGGCTCTCATGAAATGCTGCAGTTGAAGAAAGAGGATACAAAACATGGAGCAAGTGGTTTCATGTTTAATGGGATTGGGACCGTTTTTTCTTTATGCAGCTTTGATATTTGATGTTATACTTGAGGTTTCTGACAATCAAGAAGGTGAGTGGAGTTTTTTTGTCTTTACTCTTTTGCTAATTTTTTATTATTACATAAATGTCCTTTTTCATTTAACAGATTCTTTATGAGTTATGACCATGGTTATTAATTTGTCAGCTGTGTTACTAGTTTGTTACTTGGTGATATGTTTGACTAACAAATAAAATTTAACTGGAGGAGTTAATAACATGTTTCATACTTTTAAAATATTTCATCAAGGCATCACAGCATGTATCATTTAGATTGAAAGTCATTGCAAATTTTAGAATCATGAACCAAGTGTGACTTTTTGTAGGACTTCATTTTCAATAGAATATGAGTTCTGAGTATGACATTGCAACAACGATCATTTGATATCATTATCACTTCCTAATGCAAGAGACTGGAACTAGTACCAATTAATCTACAATCTCATTTGACAGCTTGTGATTTTTTTATTTTATACTCCAGAGTCCACGTTATTTGACAACAGGAATATCTGCATCTGAATCTTGTTTCTATAATAGGTGATGCCCTGAATGCATTCAAGAGTCAGAGAGGCTTGAAAAATCCTAATAATGCTCTTGAAAACTGGGATGGTTATTCTGTTATCAATTAAATGATTATTCTTAGTGCAAGTGGAGTGCTCTATTTTATATCAACATGTTAATTAGAGTTAAGATAATAATTGTCGATGCATTCAAAATAATAATGAATCATGTCATATATATTTGATGTTTGCTTGAAACTCTTTAGAGTTTGTAATATCGTACATAGTACGTATGTATGTATTTATTTAGTCGAATTTTTCTTGATCTTACATGTATAAGCACAAGACTTGGCTTCATTGAACACCTTGTTCTTCAATGAGTAACCACCAATGCTCCTATTGATGAATGCCACGGCCCCTTGAAAACTTATTAGTATATTATATTAAATAACAAAATTGGTTATTGGTATTATTATTGTTATTAAAATTGTTGCTGAAATTGTTTATTAAATAGACAAAAATTTAATAATTTTCGGTGGGTTCATGCCTTTGTTAAGCTCCTTTGGCAATAGTTAGTTTGTGTCGGATATAGAGTTTTGATTGTTATTCCTATATTAGCTAGTACTTTTGAAAATGTTATTTTTCTTAGATGCACATGCTAGATGTGTTGCTCTTGTTATACAGATTGAGTGGGTTCAGTTTCATGTATTGGTGTTTCAAGTTTGTTTGTAGTTGTTACAAGTAAGTATACTTGATTAAGTTCAATGTACTTGCCTACTAGAGAGGAATTCATATGCTTGTTTCACTATGATGTTGGATAGCTATTCTTTATCTTACGAGTATCGTTATTAACATTCTTACAATTTCATATATGCTATATGTGTCGATCATCAGGTATGTAGATTGTCATTTTAGTTAGTTATTGGACGGTTATTTCTACTTACACACGTTGGTTGTTCAGTTTGATACGTAACCGGATGTTTGTTGTTACTATTTACGTAGATGCTTGTTTCTCGGGTCTTCAACCTGTGTTAACTTTAGCTGGTATTCCAAAGGAATCACATAATCTCGGAAAAATAACAGTGATCACGATTTTAGCACTATCAAGTCATTGTATTTAGCATTGGGAAAAAAATTCCTGAATATAGACATAATATACTGGATGGTCAGTTTAAGAAGGATTCGGATGGTTACTTTCATACACAAAATAGATGGTTATTTTTTATGCCTCGTAAATATGTCATGATTGAAAGATATTCTACCAAGTACCAACACATTCAGCTAAGTTCAAAAAATGAATGAGCAACCACATGTTAGTCCCCATCAAGTCTCATAAACAAAATCTCAAGACTCCAATTGGTAAATTAGTTCAACAAGCATTTTGCATTGGAAAAAAAATTCCTGTATATAGACATAATATACCGGATGGTCAGTTTAATATGGATTCGGATGGTTACTTTCATACACAAAATAGATGGTTATTTTTTATGCCTTGTAAGTATGTCATAATTGAAAGATATTCTACCAACACATTCAGCCAAGTTTAGAAAATGAATAAGCAACCACATGTTAGTCCTCATCAAGTCTCATAAACAAAATCTCAAAACTCCAACTGGTAAAATAGTTCAACAAGCATTTTGCATTGGGAAAAAAATTCCTATATATAGACATAATATACTGGATGATCAGTTTAATATGTATCCACCTCAGGAAATTAAGACCGATAGTCTCGATCATGGCCAACTTCGCGTTCACATTATGTTGTTTCAAGTGGGAAAACAACTTGCTCGTGTAGCAAAGTGAGCAATGCGTCTCAACTAATTTTTGTCGGAAAAAAAAGAAAATAAACATCACATTATATGCAATTCCAAACACGTTTGTTTCAAGTCATGCACAGTGTGTTACCTTTTTTTACCCATCTGAATTTTCTTTCTAGATTGTAAAATCCTGTTCGGTTGGAACCCTGTTAACAGTGAATAAAGCATTAGGTTATCCGCAATCTAATGCAAGGGTTTATTCCGTTTACAACTATGTAAAGCTTGGGTAACAAAATTCTTTCACTAACTGTCTAATGCTACATGAATTTTTCTTCATAAATTATTTGTTATTTCTTTAAAATCTAACCAAATGGCCACCATTGAAATTCTTATTTTAAAACATGTTTCAAAGAAGGTAAAACAAATGCAACAAAAAAAATCCAAACACTTGATTGCAAGTCAACCATCCGGATACATGTTTAAGTAACCATCCGACTTATGTCAACTCATTAAATCACCTCAATTCATGGCGCATCACAATATCAACAAGTGCACAATGTGTCACAACCGACCACCAGCACTATTTATCCACTACAAATACCAACAAGACTCCTACATTCGCATGACTCATGAAAAATTTACGAGTTCATCAAACAATCTAAGAAAGATATATATATATATATAGGCTAACTTTATTGTAGCTTTAAAAGGACACAAAAAACCCATATGCGCAATCGCTATCAACAGGTAAATAAAAAAACCATGATTCAAAAAAGCCAACAAAATGAAAAAAACCATTATTCAAAGGTCCACACAGCGAGCGAAAACCACTATGCTATTTAAACCAAACTCTTGCAAACCTTCCCGCGCTAAGATTATTTCAATATCAACCATTTACAACAACAGCTTGTTATGCACGTTCCATTGAATTGAAATTGCAACAATTGATTTTTTCACAATGAAAAATCAAGCAACAAAACAAGATTCATCGCATCTAAATCCAGTAGCCACAAAAAAAATTAAAATCACCAAAAAATATCTACCCATTAACTTCCGTTTGTTTGACAATGACACCTGCGACGGAAAACACAGGTTCAACCACATTGAGTGCTGCCGGCGACGAAAGGGAGAGTGCTGGAGGGGAAACGCGGGGTCTAGTCGCGCAGATAGAGGGTGAGCTTCGGTGGTTTGGAACGGCGCTGAGTGAGGATGAGCGGGGGTGTTCCGGTACGGCGCTGCTACAGGGTGAGCCGCGGGTGTCCGGTACGGCGCTACTGCAGGGTGAGTGGTGCACGAAATTGTGATCATCAATGGCGCCATCAACATGGTATGCTCAATTGCAATCTCAACTCTTTATCACAACTTCGCACAACTAACCAGCAAGTGCACTGGGTCGTCCAAGTAATAAACCTTACGCGAGTAAGGGTCGATCCCACGGAGATTGTTGGTATAAAGCAAGCTATGGTCATCTTGTAAATCTCAGTCAGGCAGATTCAAATGGTTATAGATGATTTATAAATAAAGCATAAAATAAAGATAGAGATACTAATGTAATTCATTGGTGAGAATTTCAGTTAAGCGTATGGAGATGTTTTGTCCCTTCCGTCTCTCTGCTTTTCTACTGCCTTCATCCAATCCTTCTTACTCCTTTCCATGGCAAGCTGTATGTTGGGCATCACCGTTGTCAATGGCTACAGTCCCGTCCTCTCAGTGAAAATGTTCAACGCGCTCTGTCACAGCACGGCTATTCAGCTGTCGGTTTTCGATCATGTCGGAATAGAATCCGGTGATTCTTTTGTGTCTGTCACTATCGCCCCACAATCGTGAGTTTGAAGCTCGTCACAGTCATTCAATCCTCGAATCCTACTCAGAATACCACAGACAAGGTTTAGACCTTTCGGATTCTCTTGAATGCCGCCATCAATTCTAGCTTATACCACGAAGATTCCGATTAAGGGATTCAAGAGATATCCACTCAATCTAAGGTAGAACGGAGGTGGTTGTCAGGAACACGTTCATAGGTGAGAATGATGATGAGTGTCACGGATCATCACATTCATCAAGTTGAGGAACAAGTGATATCTTAAAATAAGAATAAGCCAAATTGAATAGAAGAACAATAGTAATTGCATTAATACTCGAGGTACAGCAGAGCTCCACACCTTAATCCATGGTGTGTAGAAACTCCACCATTGAAAATACATAAGTGATAATGGTGATCATTAGCTTCGGCCCCAGAGAGGGAACCAGAAGAACCACGATGAAAATACAATAGTAAAAGGTCCTATTTGTAGATAACTAGTAGCTTAGGGTTTACAAAGATGAGTAAATGACATAAAAATCCACTTCCGGGCCCACTTGGTGTGTGCTTAGGCTGAGCATTGAAGCATTTTTATGTAGAGACTTTTCTTGGAGTTAAACACCAGCTTTTGTGCCAGTTTGGGCGTTTAACTCCCATTCTTGTGCCAGTTCCGGCGTTTTACGCCAGAATTCTTGAGCTGACTTGGAACGCCTGTTTGGGCCATCAAATCTAGAGAAAAGTATGAACTATTATACATTGCTGGAAAGCCCAAGATGTCTACTTTTCAAAGAAATTAGGAGCGCACCAATTGGGCTTTTATAGCTCTAGAAAATCCACTTCGAGTGTAGAGAGGTTAGAATCCAACAGCATCTGCAGTCCTTTTCAGCATCTGAATCAGATTTTTGCTCAGGTCCCTCAATTTCAGCCAAAAAATACCTGAAATCACAGAAAAACACACAAACTCATAGTAAAGTCCAGAAAAGTAAATTTTAACTAAAAACTAATAAAAATATAATAAAAACTAACTAAAACATACTAAAAACATACTAAAAACAATGCCAAAGAGCGTATAAATTATCCGCTCATCACAACACCAAACTTAAATTGTTGCTTGTCTCCAAGCAACTGAAGATCAAATAAGATAAAAAGAAGAGAATATGCAATGAATTCCAAAAACATCTATGAAGATCAGTATTAATTAGATGAGCGGGGCTTTTAGCTTTTTGCCTCTGAACAGTTTTGGCATCTCACTTTATCCTTTGAAATTCAAAATGATGGGCTTCTATAGGAACTCAGAATCCAGGTAGTGTTATTGATTCTCCTAGTTAAGTATGATGATTCTTGAACATAGCTACTTTATGAGTCTTGGCCGTGGCCCAAAGCACTCTGTCTTCCAGTATTACCACCGGATACATACATGCCACAGACACATAACTGGGTGAACCTTTTCAGATTGTGACTCAGCTTTGCTAGAGTCCCCAATTAGAGGTGTCCAGGGTTCTTAAGCACACTCTTTTTGCCTTGGATCACAACTTTATTTTTTTATTTTTTTTCTTTTCCCCCTTTTTTCGTTTTTTTTTTGAATTCACTGCTTTTTCTTGCTTCAAGAATCATTTTTATGATTTTTCAGATCCTCAGTAACATGTATCCTTTTTCATCATTCTTTCAAGAGCCAACATTCATGAATAACAAATTCAAAAGACATATGCACTGTTCAAGCATACATTTAGAAGTCAAAGTATTGCCACCACATCAAAATAATTAATCTATTATAAAATTCAAAATTCATGCAATTCTTCTCTTTTCCAATTAAGAACATGTTTTCATTTAAGAAAGGTGATGGATTCATAGGACATTCATAACTTTAATGCATAGACACTAAGCTACTAATGATCATGAGACACAAACATAGATAAACATAGGCATAAAAATTCGAAAAACAGGAAAATAAAGAACAAGGAAATTAAAGAACGGGATTTACTCCCAATAGTTTTGTTGAGGAAAGTGCATCCCTTGAGGTATCTCAGGGATTTCATGGTGAGTGGGATCTCTTGTTTGCTCCATCCTCTTCTTAGTGATGGGCTTGTCTTCATCAATGAGGATGTCTCCCTCTATGTCAATTCTAACTGAATAACAGAGGTGACAAATGAGATGAGGAAAAGCTAACCTTGCCAAGGTAGAGGACTTGTCCGCCACCTTATAAAG
>NC_029774.3:105487827-105492917 GCF_000817695.3 Arachis duranensis | reverse complement strand
GCCCGGTCTATGGTAACTTCGGACCGGTTGCTAGTGGGGATGATTGAGCGTTGGATAAACTCCAACCATCCTCTAGCCACGGGCTTGAGGTCATGCCTTCTCAGTTGAACCGGCTTCCCTCTTGAATCTCTCTTCCATTGGGCGCCCTCTTCACAAATGACTGTGAGGACTTGGTCCAACCTTTGATCAAAGTTGACCCTTCTAGTGTAAGGGTGTTCATCTCCTTGCATCATGGGCAAGTTGAATGCCAACCTTACATTTTCCGGACTAAAATCTAATCATTTCCCCCGAACCATTGTAAGCCAATTCTTTGGGTCCGGGTTCACACTTTGATCATGGTTCTTGGTGATCCATGCATTGGCATAGAACTCTTGAACCATTAAGATTCTGACTTCTTGAATGGGGTTGGTAAGAACTTCCCAACCTCTTCTTCAGATCTCATGTCTGATCTCTGGATATTCACTCTTTTTGAGTTTGAAAGGGACCTCGGGGATCACTTTCTTCATGGCCACAACTTCATAGAAGTGGTCTTGATGCACCCTTGAGATGAATCTCTCCATCTCCCATGACTCGGAGGAAGAAGATTTTTCCTTCCCTTTCCTCTTTCTAGAGGTTTCTCCGGCCTTGGATGCCATAAATAGTTATGAAAAAACAAAAAAAGCAATGCTTTTACCACACCAAATTTAGAAGGTTTGCTCGTCCTCGAGCAAAAGAAGATAGAAGAGAGTAGAAGAAGAAGAAATAGAGGAGATGGAGGTGGCTTTGTTTTTCGGCCAAGGGAGAGAAGTAGTGTTTAGGTTGTGTGAAAATGAAGGAGTGAAGATGGGTTTATATAGGAATGGAGAGGGGGTGTAGGGTTCGGTCATGTGAGGGTGGGTTGGGAGGGAAAGTGGTTTGAATTTGAATGGTGAGGTAGGTGAGGTTTTATGAAGGATGGATGTGAGTGGTGAGGAGAATAGTGGAATTTGATAGGTGATGGGTTTTTGGGGTAGGTGGGGATCCTGTGGGGTCCACAGATCCTGAGGTGTCTAGGAAAATTCATCCCTGCACCAAGTGGCGAGCAAAAATGCTCCCTTATGCCAATTGTGGCGTTAAACGCCGGGCTGGTGCCCATTTCTGGCGTTTAACGCCAGCTTCTTGCCCTTTCCTGGCGTTTAACGCCAGTCTGGTGCCCCTTTCTGGTGTTAAACGCCCAGAATGGTGCCAGACTGGACGTTAAACGCCCATTTGCTGCTTTTACTGGCGTTTAAACGCCAGCAAGCTTTCCTCCAGGGTGCGCTGTTTTTCTTTCTATTTTTTATTCTATTTTTGCTTTTTCAATTGATTTTGTGACTTCCCATGATCATCATCCTACAGAAAACATAAAATAACAAAGGAAATTAGATAAATATAACATTGGGTTGCCTCCCAACAAGCGCTTCTTTAATGTCATTAGCTTGACAGTGGGCTCTCATGGAGCCTCACAGGTACTCAGAGCAATGTTGGAACCTCTCAACACCAAACTTAGAGTTTGAATGTGGGGGTTCAACACCAAACTTAGAATTTGGTTGTGGCCTCCCAACACCAGACTTAGAGTTTGACTGTGGGGGCTCTGTTTGACTCTGTTTTGAGAGAAGCTCTTCATGCTTCCTCTCCATGGTTGCAGAGGGATATCCTTGAGCCTTAAACACAAGGGATTCTTCATTCACTTGAATGATCACTTCTCCTCTATCAACATCAATCACAGCCTTTGCTGTGGCTAGGAAGGGTTTGCCAGGGATGATGGATTCATCCATGCACTTCCCAGTCTCTAGGAGTATGAAATCAGCAGGGATGTAATGGTCTTCAACTTTTACCAGAACATCCTCTACAAGTCCATAAGCTTGTTTTCTTGAATTGTCTGCCATCTCTAGTGAGATTCTTGCAGCTTGTACCTCAAAGATCCCTAGCTTCTCCATTACAGAGAGGCATGAGGTTTAAACTTGACCCTAGGTCACACAGAGCCTTCTTGAAGGTCATGGTGCCTACTGTACAAGGTATTGAGAACTTCCCAGGGTCCTATCTCTTTTGAGGTAATCTTTGCCTAGTCAAGTCATCCAGTTCTTTGGTGAGCAAATGGGGTTCATCCTCCCAAGTCTCATTACCAAATAACTTGTCATTTAGCTTCATGATTGCTCCAAGGTATTTAGCAACTTGCTCTTCAGTGACATCTTCCTACTCTTCAGAGGAAGAATACTCATCAGAGCTCATGAATGGCAGAAGTAAATTGGTGGATGAAATTGTGATCAACAATAATGGCTCTTTGGCATGTGCATAAAAACATTAACTCAGCACTTTCTTTCCACAATCTCGTTCAACTAACCAGCAAGTGTACTGGGTCATCCAAGTAATAAACCTTACGTGAGTAAGGGTCGATCCCACAGAGATTGTTGGTATGAAGCAAGCTTTGGTCACCTTGTAAATCTCAGTTAGGCAGATTAAATGGTTATGGGTTTCGAAAATTAATAATAAATAGAAAATAAAAAGGGATAGAAATACTTATGTAAATCAATAGTGGGAATTTCAGATAGGTGTGTGGAGATGCTAGAATCCTTTCGAATCTCTACTTTCTTATTGCTTTCATCCAATCCTTCTTACTCCTTTCCATGGCAAGCTGTATGTAGGGCATCACCATCATCAGTGGCTACTTTTAATCCTCTCGGGAAAATGGTCCTATGCGCTGTCACTGCACGTCTAATCATCTGGAGGCATCACCCTTGTTGATAGCTACATCCCATCCTCTCAGTGAAAATGGTCCAAATGCTCTGTCACAGCACGGCTAATCATCTGTCGGTTCTCAATCAGGTTGGAGTAGAATCCATTGAATCTTTTGCGTTTGTCATCACGCCCAGCCTTCAGGAGTTTGAAGCTCGTCACAGTCATTCAATACCGGAATCCTACTCGGAATACCACAGACAAGGTTAGACTTTTCGGATTCCCGGAATCCTACTCGGAATACCACAGACAAGGTTAGACTTTCCGGATTCCCATGAATGCCGCCATCTATCTAGCTTATACCACGAAGATTCTGTTGGGGAATCTAAGAGATATGCGCTCGGCCTAAAGTAGAACTGAAGTGGTTGTCAGTCACGCGCGTTCATAGGTGAGAATGATGATGAGTGTCACGGATCATCACATTCATCAAGTTGAAGTGCAACGTATATCTTGGAATAAGAATAAAAGAGAATTGAATAAAAAGTAATAATAATTGTATTGAAACTTGAGGTACAGCAGAGCTCCACACCCTTAATCTATGGTGTGACAATAGTTAAATGTTCTATTTATAATAAACTAGCTCCTAGGGTTTACATGAGTAAGTAATTGATGTATAAATCCACTTCCGGGGCCCACTTGGTGTATGCTTGGGCTGAGCTTGATTAATCCACGAGCTAAGGCTTCTCTTGAAGTTGAACTTCGAGTTATGACGTGTTTTGGGCGTTCAACTCCGGATTATGACGTGTTTCTGGCGTTTAACTCCAGACAGCAGCATATACTTGGCGTTCAGCGCCACTTTACGTCGTCAATTTCCAAATAAAGTATGGACTATTATATATTGCTGGATAGCTCTGGATGTCTACTTTCCAACGCTGTTGTGAGCGCGCCAT
The DNA here is from genome assembly GCF_000817695.3 of Arachis duranensis. Taxonomy (NCBI): domain Eukaryota; kingdom Viridiplantae; phylum Streptophyta; class Magnoliopsida; order Fabales; family Fabaceae; genus Arachis; species Arachis duranensis. The sequence goes on along the minus strand of NC_029774.3, from coordinate 105,489,294 downwards.
TTGGAGTTCTGTAGCTCCAGAAAATCTATTTCGAGTGCAGGGAGGTCAGATTCCAACAGCATCAGCAGTCCTTTTGTCAGCCTTTTTCAGAGTTTTGCTCAAGTCCCTCAATTTCATCCAAAAATTACCTGAAATCACAGAAAAACACACAAACTCATAGTAAAGTCCAGAAATGTGAATTTAACATAAAAACTAATGAAAACATCCCTAAAAGTAGCCTGAACTTACTAAAAATTACCTAAAAACAATGCCAAAAAGCGTATAAATTATCCGCTCATCATAAATCCAATGGAATCTCTATGGTCTCAGTGTGAGCCTCAAATTCCAATGGTTCCTCATTAGGGAACTCATTGGAGGCCAGTGGACGTCCATTGAGGCCTTCCTCAGTGGCTCTCACTGCCTCTTTCTCCTTTCCAAGTTCGGCCATGTTGATGGCCTTGCACTCTCCTTTTGGATTCTCTTCTGTATTGCTTGGAAGAGTACTAGGAGGGAGTTCAGTAACTTTCTTACTCAGCTGACCCACTTGTGCCTCCAAGTTTCTAATGGAGGATCTTGTTTCAGTCATGAAACTTTGAGTGGTTTTGATTAGATCAGAGACCATGGTTGCTAAGTCAGAGTGGCTCTGCTTAGAATTCTTTGTCTGTTGCTGAGAAGATGATGGAAAAGGCTTGCTATTGCTAAACCTGTTTCTTCCACCATTATTGTTGTTGAAACCTTGTTGAGGTCTCTGCTGATCCTTCCATGAGAGATTTGGATGATTTCTCCATGAAGGATTATAGGTGTTTCCATAGGGTTCTCCCATATAATTCACCTCTTCCATTGATGGGTTCTCAGGATCATAAGCTTCTTCTTCAGATGAAGCATCCTTAGTACTGCCTGGTGCAGCTTGCATTCCAGACAGACTTTGAGAAATCATATTGACTTGCTGAGTCAATATTTTGTTCTGAGCCAATATGGCATTAAGAGTATCAATCTCAAGAACTCTTTTCTTTTGATTCGTCCCATTGTTCACAGGATTCCTTTCAGAAGTGTACATGAATTGGTTGTTTGCAACCATTTCAATGAGTTCTTGAGCTTCTGCAGGCGTCTTGTTCAGATGAAGAGATCCTCCAGCAGAGCTATCCAATGACATCTTGAACAGTTCAGACAGACCATCATAGAAGATACCTATGATGCTCCATTTAGAAAGCATGTCAGAGGGACACTTTCTGATCAATTGTTTGTATCTTTTCCAAGCTTCATAGAGGGATTCACCTTCCTTCTGTCTGAAGGTTTGGACTTCTACTCTAAGCTTACTCAATTTTTAAGGTGGAAAGAACTTTGCCAAGAAGGCATTGACTAGCTTTTCCTAAGAGTTTAGGCTTTCTTTAGGTTGTAAGTCCAACCATATCCTAGCTCTGTCTCTTACAGCAAAAGGGAATAGCATAAGTCTGTAGACCTCAGGGTCAACCCCATTGGTCTTGACAG
>NC_029774.3:105479992-105487750 GCF_000817695.3 Arachis duranensis | reverse complement strand
GATCTTCCAATGGAAGTCCATGGAACTTGCAATTCTGTTGCATTAGAGAAACTAATTGAGGCTTAAGCTCAAAGTTGTTTGCTCCAATGGCAGGGATAGAGATACTTCTCCCAAAGAAGTCGGGAGTAGATGCAGTAAAGTCACCCAGTACCTTCTTTGCATTGTTGGCATTGTTGTTGTTTTCGGCTGTCATGTCTTCTTCTTTGAAGATTTATGTTAGGTCCTCTACAGAGAGTTGGGCTTTAGCTTCTCTTAGCTTTTGCTTCAAGGTCCTTTCAGGTTCAGGGTCAGCCTCAACAAGAATGCTTTTGTCTTTGCTCCTGCTCATATGAAAGAAAAGAGAACAAGAAAATATGGAATCCTCTATGTAACAGTATAGAGATTCCTTGAAGTATCAAAGGAAGAGAAAAATAGAAGGAAGAGGTAGAAGAATTCGAACTTAGAAAGATAGAGTTCGAATTGTACATGTTAGTCCATAAATAGAAGGATGTGAGAAGAGGGGAAGAAATAAATTAAAAAGATTTTAAAAACATTTTGAAAATTGATTGATGATTTTCGAAAACTAAGATTGAGAAAGAAGTAAAGTGATTTTTGAAAAAGAGTTTGAAATTAGAAATCAAAAAGATATGATTGAAAACTATTTTTGAAAAAGATGTGATTAAGAAGATATGATTGAAAATATATAGTTTTAAAAAGATATGGTTGAGAAGATATGATTTGAAAAAGATTTGATTTTGAAAAATTATTGAAACTTGAAAAAAATTGAATTAAAAACAAAATCTTCCCTCTTGTGCCATCCTAGCGTTAAACGCCCAGAATGGTATCCATTCTGGCGTTTAACGCCCAAAATGCTACCCTTTTGGGCGTTAAACGCCCAGCCAGGTACCCTGGCTGGCGTTTAAATGCCAGTTTTCCTTCTTTACTGGGCGTTCTGAACGCCCGGCTTTTTCTGTGTAATTCCTCTGCTGTATGTTCTAAATCTTCAATTCTCTGCATTATTGACTTGAAAAGACACAAATTAAAAATTTTTTGGATTTTTAATGATGAGGAAAAATCAAAATGCAACTAAAATCAAATAAACAATGCATGCAAGACACCAAACTTAGAAGTTTGTATACTACTAACACTAACAAATTGAGAATACATATGAGAAACAACAAAACACACAAAACAAGAGAATTTAAAGATCAGAGCAAGGAAATCATCAAGAACAACTTGAAGATCAATGAAGACACATGATAAATGCAAGAAGAACAGAAACATGCAATTGACACCAAACTTAAAATGAGACACTAGACTTAAACAAGAAATATTTTTGGTTTTTATGATTTTGTAATTCTTTTGGTTTTTTTCGAAAATTATGTGGAAAAAGAAAATAAAGAGGATCAAAACTTTTAATAAGAATTCCAGGAATCATGCAATGTTAGTCTAAAGCTTCAGTATAAAGGAATTAGACAAGGCTAGCCAAGCTTTAGCAGGACATTGCATTCAAGAGCTAAATTGATGAAGATCAATCAGCTTTGGTGATGATAAGAACATCACCTTGAAACACTAGAATTCATTCTTAAAAATTCTGAAAAATACCTAATCTAAGCAACAAGATGAACCGTCAGTTGTCCAAACTCAAACAATCCCCGGCAACGGCGCCAAAAACTTAGTGCACGAAATTGTGATCATCAATGGCGCCATCAACATGGTATGCTCAATTGCAATCTCAACTCTTTATCACAACTTCGCACAACTAACCAGCAAGTGCACTGGGTCGTCCAAGTAATAAACCTTACGCGAGTAAGGGGTCGATCCCACGGAGATTGTTGGTATGAAGCAAGCTATGGTCATCTTGAAAATCTCAGTCAGGCAGATTTAAATGGTTATAGATGATTTATGAATAAAACATAAAATAAAGATAGAGATACTTATGTAATTCATTGGTGGGAATTTCAGTTAAGCGTATGGAGATGCTTTGTTCCTTCCGTCTCTCTGCTTTCCTACTGTCTTCATCCAATCCTTCTTACTCCTTTCCATGGCAAGCTGTATGTTGGGCATCACCGTTGTCAATGGCTACAGTCCCGTCCCCTTAGTGAAAATGTTCAACGCGCTCTGTCACAGCACGGCTATTCAGCTGTCGGTTCTCGATCATGTCGTAATAGAATCCAGTGATTCTTTTGCGTCTGTCACTAATGCCCCACAATCGTGAGTTTGAAGCTCGTCACAGTCATTCAATCCTCGAATCCTACTCAGAATACCACAGACAAGGTTTAGACCTTCCGGATTCTCTTGAATGCCGCCATCAATTCTAGCTTATACCACGAAGATTCCGATTAAGGGATCCAAAAGATATCCACTCAATCTAAGGTAGAACGAAGGTGGTTGTCAGGCACACGTTCATAGGTGAGAATGATGATGAGTGTCACGAATCATCACATTCATCAAGTTGAGGAACAAGTGATATCTTAGAACAAGAATAAGCCGAATTGAATAGAAGAACAATAGTAATTGCATTAAAACTCGAGGTACAGCAGAGCTCCACACCTTAATCCATGGTGTGTAGAAACTCCACCGTTGAAAATACATAAGTGATAATGGTGATCATTGGCTTCGGCCCCAGAGAGGGAACCAGAAGAACCAAGATGAAAATACAATAGTAAATGGTCCTATTTGTAGATAACTAGTAGCTTAGGGTTTACAAAGATGAGTAAATGACATAAAAATCCACTTCCGGGCCCACTTGGTGTGTGCTTAGGTTGAGCATTGAAGCATTTTCGTGTAGAGACTTTTCTTGGAGTTAAACGCCAGCTTTTGTGCCAGTTTGGGCGTTTAACTCCCATTCTTGTGCCAGTTCCGGCGTTTTACGCCAGAATTCTTGAGCTGACTTGGAACGCCTGTTTGGGCCATCAAATATCGGGCAAAGTATGAACTATTATACATTGCTGGAAAGCCCAGGATGTTTACTTTCCAATGCAATTAAGATCGAGCCAATTGGGCTTCTGTAGCTCCAGAAAATCCACTTTGAGTGTAGGGAGGTCAGAATCCAACAGCATCTGCAGTCCTTTTCAGCCTCTTAATCAGATTTTTGCTCAGGTCCCTCAATTTCAGCCAGAAAATACCTGAAATCACAGAAAAACACACAAACTCGTAGTAAAGTCCAGAAAAGTGAATTTTAACTAAAAACTAATAAAAATATAATAAAAACTAACTAAAAGATACTAAAAACATACTAAAAATAATGCCAAAAAGCGTATAAATTATCCGCTCATTAGTGAGCCCCAGGACTCTGGTTGGCTGAAGGCGTGCACGAGGGAAGATGGGTGATGCAATTCAGATCAGAGATGATGCCAGGTTCCAGACCACACGGTGGCGACGGTGGGATGTTCAGCTGCGAAGGTGAAGGATTTTGTGGGTATGGTTACCGTCTGTAAACCCCGATAAATTAGTAGATAATTAGTCAATAAATTAGTTTTTAATAACTAATATTAGAAATGTGAATATTATATCAAATTAGGATAGAACTTATCGAAACGAGAATTTTGACACTAATTTCGAAGAAAACAATCCAAAATTGGACCAAACGGACCGAACCGATTGAACCGGGACCAAACTGGGCCGTCGGTCCAACCAGACCGACCTATTAAATGAACCCAAACCTTTCTTCCCCTTCATTTCAACAGAAATGAAACTGAAGCACACATAGGGGAGAAGAGAACAAAACTTTACCGAAACCCTTACGGTGAACTCCGAATCCCGTAACTCCTCCATCCGAGCTCTAATCGCCGCACCATTTGCCGCCACACGTTCACCGTGTCAAGCTCTACGTTTCTATCAGAATAATTTCATAGGTAAGTCATTAAATACTTCCATCCACTCATGTCCCCAATTCTTGAAAGTATGGTATGGGTATTGAAATTCCTTGCTTTTTGATGTTTTAGGATCTAATTAGCTTGAGAAAAACGTACACTCATGCTTATGTGAAGCTTGGGTAAGGTGAGGATACGATAATTCTATTTTAATTTCATTGAATTTGTGTTTTGAGTATTAAATTGGGTATACATGTGTTATAAATGTGTATTAGGTTGAAAATAAATAATTGGAGCTTGAAATTGTGAATATTGGAACTTGGAGGAAGCTGAGCCTAGTGTTTATTGAATTTTGAGTGGCTGTGTCTGTGTTGAATAAATTACCTTGATCATTACGTGGAAATCGGCCAAGGTATGGTTTAGGTTTCTTGGATTTAATATATAATGTTCTATGAAAACTTAGGCTAGATGAGCATAGGATAAGTTGGAACGTATGTGTATATTGTGGTTTAATGTTTTGTTATTAAACATGGGTTGATGTGATGCTGCTTAGTGGAAGGATTGAAATGTTGTTAATCATTGTTTTGAGGATGTTGTTAATCATTGTTTTGAGGATATAAGTTTGTAATTTATGAACTATAGTTTGGTTATGGGTTTTGGCATGTATGTATCTAGTTGTTGATGGTGGATTTGGCATATGTATATGTATTTGTTATTGGCGTGAAGTGTGATTTTTCATGGTGGTTATGGTGTTGAGGAACAAGGACCTTTTTGGAGCTATCTTGTATAGGTTATTGTGTTGGTAACATGGGAACTATTTTAAATGAGGTAGAGGTTTTGTCAGTTACAAAAGTTAGTTTTTGGCCAAACTTTGGCGAGGCATAACCTGGCTTTTGAACCCTCAATTTATTTAGTTCGTGTAGTGTATGACATTCAAAGAACGGGTGAAAAATATTTTAAATCGAACAAGTTAAGGTTGTTGGAAGATTGTATGTCAAAACTGAATTTTCATCATTATGCAGCCTTGCTACCGAATCTGTCTCTTTTCAAGATCGTACGCCCATGCATACGCGTGGCCCACGTGTACGTGTGGCATGTTTTTTTTTTTGGCAATGGACACGCGACTGGTTCGATGCGCACGTGTGAGAGCATATCCACGCGTACGCGTGACATGAAGATTTCACCTACACGTACGCATGACAAGGGACGCGCGTGAGCTGCATTTTTATACTCCCACGCACACGCATGAGCCACACGTACGCATGGCACCTGCTCTAGCAAACATGATTTTTGAGGTTTTAACACCTATTTCAAACTTCTAAACTTCTATTTTCATTCTTTTGGTCATAAATAATAGTGTTAAACCTGATAATAAGATGAAGTTAGGAAATGAGGATAACTTGAAGGTGAAGTAAAGTTGAAAAGTGATTTATTGATTATGATACTTGGCTGGATATTCAAATGAATGGTTATGTATGATACTTGGTTTGGGTGATTATATGATCTGAGATACGAGATTCCCTGGATAAAGTACCGTGGCTTACCACCACGTGTACTAGGTTGAAAACTCGATACTCTGTTGATCTTACGACATAAGGGTGACCGTGCACTATAAATTCCCGGGAATGTAACCCCTATTGAGCAATATTGATTATTTGAGAAAAAGCTATGCATAGACTCTTGGGGATGCATGTCGAGGGACAGTTTAAGGTTTTTAGACTTGTCGGGTTGGCTGGATAACTGACTGATGAGCCTCATCAGCCATAGGACAGCCATGCATCATATGCATATTACTTGAATTACTTGCTTGTGCTTTAACTGGGTGTGCCTAAATGTACTTGCTATGTTAAATGTACATTTGTTACCTGCAGTATTTGTAACCTTCTTGTACTTGTCTTTATCTGTATATTTGTCTGTGAAATGCATAATGGAGTTGGAGGTATGGAGGAATGGCAATATAGAACTCAGATTTAAGGTTAAGTTAGGTTTAGATACTTTTGGAAAACCACCTTTTATGGCTTCTGTTTAATACTTTAAACTCTACAATCTGAGTGTCAGTGTTCTAGGATTGCCTCTGGCATTCCCAAGACCTTATATATTATGTGTGTGGCACATTTACCATACTGAGAACCTCCGGTTCTCATTCCTTACTATGTTATTATTTTTAAGATGCAGGTCGAGAGGCATCTCGTTAGGCGTCTGGGTTCCTGAAGCGAAGTGGTTACTGGGTTATTTTGTTGTACGGTAATTTATATATATGTACTTAGCTTTCTCTCCGCATAACTTGTTATTTTGATCCTCCTAGAGGTTTATAGAGAGGCAAGATTTTGTTTATGTACATTTGGGTTTTGGATATATATATATATACATATATATATATATGTGTGTGTGTGTGTGTGTGTGTGTGTAAATAATCTCCGGGCAGCCTTGACTTCGCAAGCTGAGTTAGGAGCTTGTTATTTTGTATCTTTGGCTCTATATTCCTACCTTTATTATCTTATGTTTGATAGTTATAGTGTTCTTCACATGCAAGTTATTCCGTTTCCGAAGCGTTGCGCTTTTTATTTCACGATTTTTATTCCCTCCATTCTTCAAGGCTCCTAGCATATTATCATTCTTCTGCTATTATATGTACATATTTTATTTTGGAGGTCGTAATACCTCACCTCCTCTATTTTACATCCTAGGTGTAAAGCTCTGTGTGGTAGGATGCTACATTATGTTATCAGAGCAGTTCATTCCTGTAGAGCCTGAGAGACGAACTGATTATGCTTCTGAGTATACTCTGTGTGTGACTATGTGCTACCTAGGATATCCGACTGGTATGTGTAGCATACATGTTCGTGAGCATGCATTTGGGACTTTAAAGCATTAAACTTGAGATATTGAGACTGATCACCTTAATATCAATTGTTTGGAGTGAATAGGGACTGATGAGCGGATATTTTATACGCTTTTTGGGGGTAATTTCATGTAGATTTTAGTATGTTTTAATTAGTTTTTAGTAGAATATTATTAGTTTTTAGGAAAAAATCATATTTCTGGACTTTACTATGAGTTTGTGTGTTTTTCTGTGATTTCAGTTATTTTTTGGCTGAAATTGAGGGAGCTGAGCAAAAATCTGAGTTAGGCTGAAAAAGGACTGCTAATGCTGTTGGATCCTGACCTCCCTGCACTCGAAATGGATTTTCTGGAGCTACAGGAGTCCAATTGGCGCGCTCTCAACGGCGTTGGAAAGTAGACATCCAGGGCTTTTCAGAAATATATAATAGTCCATACTTTGCGCGAAGATAGATGACGTAACTTGGCGTTGAACGCCAAGTACATGCTGCTGTCTGGAGTTAAACGCCAGAAAAACGTCATGATCCGGAGTTGAACGCCCAAAACACGTTATAACTTGGAGTTCAACTCCAAAAAAGGCCTCAACTCGTGGATAGCTTTAGTCTCAGCCCCAGCACACACCAAGTGGGCCCAACGTGGAAAGCTTTAGTCTCAGCCCCAGCACACACCAAGTGGGCCCCAGAAGTGGATTTCTGCACCAATTATCTTTGTTTATTCATTTTCTGTAAACCTAGGGTACTAGTTTACTATTTAAACAACTTTTACAGACATTTCTTGTACCTCATGACATTTTCAGATCTGAATTACATACTTTGTGATGGAATGAGTCTCTAAACTCCATTGTTGGGGGTGAGGAGCTCTGCAGCGTCTCGATGATTTAATACAATTCCTTTGTTTTCCATTCAAACGCGCTTGTTCTTATCTAAGATGTTTATTCGCGCTTAATTGTGGAGAAGGTGATGATCCGTGACACTCATCACCTTCCTCAACCCATGAACGTGTGCCTGACAACCACCTCCATTCTACATCAGATTGAATGAATATCTCTTAGATTCCCCAACAGAATCTTCGTGGTATAAGCCGGATTGATGACAGCATTCATGAGAATCCGGAAAGTCTAAAC
>NC_029774.3:105478606-105479489 GCF_000817695.3 Arachis duranensis | reverse complement strand
TTGTTAATTTTTCGTAAGTTTAGTGTCATATTCTAAGTTTGGTGTTAATTGCTTATTTTATATTTTCTCTAAAATTCTCGTGTTAGTGTTCTTGGTTCTTCCTTGATCTTCAAGTTGTTCTTGACAATTGGTTATCCCCTTTGGAACCTTTTTCAAAAATAATTTTTCTTGGATTTAATCTTGTGCCAAACTTTAAGTTTGGTGTTTTCTTGTTAATCTTTTTATAAATTTCGAAAATTTATATTGATTTTCTAAAAATTTTAAGTTTGGTGTTCTTTCTTTTGTTCTTGGTGTTCTTGTGAATCTTCGAAGTGTTCTTGAGTTTTTCTTGTGTCTTGATCTTAAAATTTTTAAGTTTGGTGTTCCTTGGTGTTTTCCCTCCAAAAATTTTCGAAAATAAGGAGCATTAGATCTAAAAATTTTAAGTCTTGTGCCTTTTTTGTGTTTTTCTCTTTCATCATAAAATTCAAGAAAAAAAATTTTTAAGAATAAATATCTTTTCTAACTAATTTTAAAACTACATTTTCGAAATTTTTTTTTTATAAATTTCAGATTTCAATTTCAAAATTTTTCGAAAAATTTTCACAAAATATTTTTAAAATTCTTTTTATATATTTCGTTTCTATTTATTCCACTTTTATAAAATAAATAAAATCAACATATAAATTATCTCTTGTATTCCATCATGGAAGCAAGTAGGAATGAACAGTCCAAGAGGACTCTGGGGTCATATGCTAACCCCACTACTGCTTCATATGGGAGTAGTATCTGTATACCCTCCATTGGAGTTAGTAGCTTTGAGCTGAATCCTCAGCTCATTATCATGGTGCAGCAAAACTGCCAGTATTCTGGTCTTCCACATGAAGAACCTACAGAGTTTCTG
>NC_029774.3:105470942-105472907 GCF_000817695.3 Arachis duranensis | reverse complement strand
CCACACTTGCTCTCCTCCTATCCCTCTTCTTTCTCCTCTTTTGCTTGAGGACAAGCAAAGCTCTAAGTTTGGTGTGTTTATCCGTGATCACAAAAACATACTCATTAAAGATCATGGCTCCTAAAGGAAAGCAAACCACCCCAAGAGGAAAGAAAGAAAACATTCCAAAGCCACTTTGGAATCAAGGGAAGTTCTTAACTAAAGAACATTCAGACCATTATTACAAAATAATGAGTCACAGATCAGTGATCCCGGAAGTCAAATTCGATCTGAAAGAAGATGAATATCCGGAGATCCAAGAGAAAATTCGAAACAGGAATTGGGAAATTCTGGCCAATCCTGAAACGAATGTGGGAAAGAACATGGTTCAGGAGTTCTATGCTAATCTATGGCAGACAGACCGGCAAAGAATAATTGGAGCTGCTCTCTTTGACCATCGGACCTTAGTCAGAGGAAAGATTATTCATACCCATCCTGACATGATCAAGGAGATATTTAAGCTTCCCCAACTGAAAGATGACCCAAACACCTTTAATAGGAGAATGATGAGGGTAAATAAAGGTCTGGACAAGATTCTGGAGGATATATGCATCCCTGAAGCCAAGTGGACCACCAGCACGACTGGCATCCCAGTTCAACTCAAAAGAGAAGATCTAAAACCAGCAGCCAGAGGTTGGCTAGATTTCATAGGGCGTTCCATATTGTCCACCAGCAACCGCTCTGAAGTTACTATTAAAAGAGCAGTAATGATTCACTGCATCATGTTGGGAAAAGAAGTAGAAGTCCATCAACTGATCTCATGTGAGCTATACAACATAGCAAACAGGAACTCCAAGGACGCCAGATTGGCCTATCCCAGCCTAATTTCTATGCTCTGCAAAGATGCTGGAGTGAAGATGGGAATAACAGAGTATATCCCAGTTGAAAGGCCAATCACTAGAATATCAATGGTCAGACAACAGCAACAAGATGATTCAGCCAAGAGGAGAGCACAGGAAGCCCTCCCAGAACTGCCTCAATTCGAATATTGGGAACATCTTGAGGCTTCTATTTCCAAATTGCAAGAAGCTATGGACCAAATAAAGGAAGAACAGAATAATCAAAGTAGCATGCTTTGCAAACTACTTAAGGAACAGGAAGAGCAAGGGCGTGATCTAAGGGAGCTGAAGCGCCAAAAATTAATCCTTGAACAACACCCCACAGACTAGAGGAACATCTACTCCTCAAAAACAACAGGTTGCTGAGTTCCAAAATTTTTTTCTACTTTAACTCTGTGATAGTGTTATTATGGAAATTTACCTTAGGAGATATATAGTGATAGTAGTAGTAGTAGTAATTAGTATATCTATTTTGATTTTATTTCCAAATTAAGCTATAATTTATTTTTCTCATCATCATCAGGCATGAATAAAGTAGTGGATTTTTTTTAGAATAAAGAAGTAATCTGTATTTTTCGAGTTCTTAATAATAAAAATTATAATTAATTATGTGTGGTGGCAGCAATACTTTTTGTTCTCTGAATGAATGCTTGAACAGTGCATAATTTGTACTTTGAATTTGATGAATATTGGCTCCTGAAAGAATGAGGAACACGAAAAATATTATTGATGATCTGAAAAATCATGAAATTGATTCTTGAAGCAAGAAAAAGCAGTCTATTAAAAAAAAAGAAGAGAGAAGGAGCAGTAGAAAAAGCCAATAGCCCTTAAAACCAAAAAGCAAGGGTAAAAAGGATCCAAGGCTTTGAGCATCAGTGGATAGGAGGGCCCAAGGAAATAGTTCCAGGCCTAAGCGGCTAAACCAAGCTGTCCCTAACCATGTGCATGTGGCATGCAGGTCCAAGTGAAAAACTTGAGACTGAGTGGTTAAAGTCGTGATCCAAAGCAAAAAGAGTGTGCTAAGAGCTCTGGACACCACTAACTGGGGACTCTAGCAAAGCTGAGTCACAATCTGAAAAGGTTCACC
>NC_029774.3:105470463-105470830 GCF_000817695.3 Arachis duranensis | reverse complement strand
TATAAAATAACTGTGTTCAAGAATCAACATACTACACTAGGAGAATCAATAATACTATCTGAATTCCGAGTTCCTATGGATGCCAATCATTCTGAAATTCAAAGGATAAAGGGAGATGCCAAAACTGTTCAGAAACAAAAAGCTACAAGCCCCGCTCATCTAATAAGAATCTGAGCTTCATTTAAAACTCTAAAACATTATTGCTTCTTAATTTCTGTTAAAACCTATTTTATTTATCTAGTTGCTTGAGGACAAGCAACAGTTTAAGTTTGGTGTTGTGATGAGCGGATATTTTATACGCTTTTTGGGGGTAATTTCATGTAGTTTTTAGTATGTTTTAGTTAGTTTTTAGTATATTTTTATTAGT
>NC_029774.3:105454306-105464463 GCF_000817695.3 Arachis duranensis | reverse complement strand
CCTTACTCACGTAAGGTATTACTTGGACGACCCAGTGCACTTGCTGGTTAGTTGTGCGAATTACAAATTCGTGCACCAGGGACCAAATGTCGTCTCGCGGATCCGAGCGAGGTGCCCAGAAGGAAAATCTTAGGACCGAACCGATGCAAGGACCTTGAGATGGAAGCTCGGGTGCTGGTACAAGCAATGTAGGTCAATACTACAGGTCCATGACCCTTACTAATTTCCTCAAGAGTGGTCCACCTCGGTTTAATGAAAATGCCAATGCGTTGGAGGCTGATCGGTGGTTTTGAGACGTGGAGAGATTTTTGTACACTCAGCACATTCCTGAAGTACAGTCAGTGGAAATAGTAACCTACATGTTGGACGGAGATGCTCATAAATGGTGGCTGGAGTTATGGCATACTTTGCAGATAGAGTTAATAGATATCCCTTGGAATAAATTCAAGATGGAATTTTACAAGAAATATTTCTTGCATGCACTTCACACTGCAAAGGAGTTGGAGTTAATGCAGTTGAAGCAAAAGAATATGTCAGTTGCTGACTATACCCGTGAATTCGATGACCTATGCCATCTCTCAAGAGTTTACCAAGGAAATCCAGCCGACTATGAGGAGTGGAAGTGTGCTTAGTATGAGAAAGGACTTAGGAGAGACATCTTTAATTACGTGTGTCCGCAAAGGTTAACGAATTTCACTGAACTGGTTAACAAAAGTCAATTCGCAGAAAATTACTTCAAGAAGTGGGCGATGCTGCAGGAAGGCTATGTAGAGACTGCTCCAGACGAGCCACATAGGACCGGACTAGGTGAATGCTACAAGTGCGGGAAGCCGGGGCATATGACTCGAGACTGTCCATATTGGAAACACCGAGATGCAGTCGAATCTGATTCTCAGACCCGAGGTAATAATAAATTAGCATTTCAATTTTGAACTTCCTTGTATATCATTAATATGTGATATTCATTTGTAATATATGACACGCGTTAATAATTGTAAAGCCCAAGTCAACGACTAGTCGAAGGCTATTATTTGTTAAGACGAAGTAACGTTTAGTTAACTTAGATGGGTGAATCGGTTTGGAGTGGTGTTAGGTTTAAAATAGATAAGGGTTAGAGATGAAGATATTCCGAAAACTACTTTCAGGACACGTTATGATCATTATGAGTATACGGTGATGTCTTTCGGTTTAACCAATGCTCTGGCAATATTCATAGGTTATATGAACAGAATTTTCCAGACGTACCTACACAAGTCTGCTATTGTCTTCATTGATGATATTCTTGTTTACTCTAAGACTAAAGAGGAGCATGCTGATCACTTGCGAACTGTGTTGTAAATTCTAAGAAACAGAAAGTTGTATGCTAAGTTATCTAAATGAGAGTTTTGGAAGAGTGAGGTGATGTTTTTTGGTCACGTAGTAAGCAAGCAAGGAATAGCTGTGGATCCTGCTAAGGTGGAAGCAGTAATGAAATGGGAACGGCCAACTTCAGTGACAGAGATTAGGAGTTTCCTATGTCTGGCGGGGTATTATTGTAGATTCATTAAGAGATTTTCACAGCTCGCCTTACCTTTAACAAAGTTGATTAGGAAGGAAACGCCTTTTGTCTGGACTCCGGAGTGTGAAGAGAGTTTTCAAATATTGAAGCAAAAGTTGACTACTACAACCATGTTGGTATTGCCTGAGCCAAGTGAACCATTAAAAGTGTACCGTGATACATTATAAAAGGATAGGGGGTTGCGTTCTAATGCAGCACCAGAATGTTGTAGCATACGCCTCACGGCAATTAAGGCCATATAAGATGAACTATCCAACTCACGATTTAGAACTTGCTGCTGTTGTGTTTGCTCTAAAAATTTGGAGGCATTATCTCTATGGCGTTAAGTTTCATGTCTTCTCAGATTATAAGAGTTTGAAATATCTCTTTGGGCAGAAAGAGTTGAATATGCATCAGAGGAGGTGGATGGAGCTTCTGAATATTATGATTTTGAATTGAATTATCATCTAGAAAAAGCGAACGTTGTGGCGGACGCCTTGAGTCGGAAGTCTTTATATGCAGCTTAGATGATGCTACGGGAGGAAGAGTTACTGAAGGCATTTCAAGGTTTGAATTTGTGAGTTAGAGAAGAATCTGAAATTCTGTGTTTGAGTCAGTTGCAGATTTCAAGTGATTTTAAATCAGAACTTCTGAAGGCTCATCGAGATAGTGAAGCGTTACATAAGGTATTACCATCAGTTGAACAGGAAAAATAGTGAAGAGTGTCAGAAGGTCAGGATGGTTGTGGAGGTTCAAGAACCGAATTGTTGTGCCAGATGTCAAAGACTTGTGACAAAGTATCTTGAAGGAAGCTCATAAGAGCGGGTTCTCAATTCATCCAGGGAGTACCTAAATGTATCAAGATCTAAAAGTGATGTTCTGGTGGCCAGGGATGAAGAATGATGTGGCATTGCATGTATCTAAATGTTTAACGTGTCAGTAGGTTAAAATCGAGCATCAGAGACCACCAGGGACCCTTTAGCCTTTAGAGATTCCACAATGGAAATGAGAGAGTATCGTAATAGATTTTGTGATAGGTTTGCCTGGAACCTGGTCTGGTTATAACGCTATTTGGGTGGTTGTGGATTGAAAGAAAAAATTAGCTCACTTTCATCCCATTCAAATAAGTTGCACAATGGAAGAATTGGCTCGAATGTATATAAAAGAGATTGTCAAGTTGCACGGCATGCCATCTACCATTATATTTGACAGAGATCCTCGTTTCACATCAAATTTTTGGGGAGCTTTTCAGCATGCATTTAGGACTCAGTTAAGTTTGAGTACTGCGTATCACCCTCAGACAGATGGTCAGTTAGAGAGAACTATTCAGACCTTGGAGGATATGCTAAAGGCTTGTGTTTTTGGACCAGCCGGCGAGCTGGGATCGGTATATGCCATTAGTGAAATTTGCTTATAATAATAGCTACCATGCGAGCATCAAAATGGCTCCATATGAGGCTCTATATGACATAAAATGTCAATCTTCGCTATGTTGGTATGAAATTGGAGAAAAAAGTTTGTTAGGGCCTGAGATGATAGCTGAAATCACTGAACAGATAAAGAAGATTCGTAACCGAATTCTTATAGCATAGAGCCGTCAGAAGAGTTATGCTGATCAAAAGCGAAAGCCTTTAGAATTTGAAGAAAGGGGAGCATGTTTTTCTGAAAGTTACACCAGCCACTGGAGTGGAAAGAGCTATTAAAACTAAGAAATTGAATCCCCGTTATATTGGACCGTTTGAAATCCAGAAGAGAATTGGGCCAATAGCTTATAAAATCGCCTTACCACCATATCTTTCAAATTTGTACGACGTGTTCCATGTATCATAGCTTCAGAAGTATACTCCTGACGCGAGTCATATTCTGGAACCAAAACCAATTCAAGTAAGAGAAGATCTAACACTTCCAATAACTCTGGTGAGAATTGATGACACCAGTGTTAAACGACTACGCGGAAAGGAAGTATCAATGGTAAAAGTATATTGGATTTGAGCTGGTATCAAGGAATATACTTGGGAACTCGAATCAAATATGCGGAAGGACTACTCACATCTCTTTTCAGGTAATTGAATTTGAATTTTGAGGGCAAAATTCTTTGTTAGGTGGGTAGGATGTAAACCCTGATAAATTAGTAGATAATTAGTCAATAAATTAGTTTTTAATAACGAAGATTAGAAATGCGAATATTATATCAAATTAGGATAGAGCTCATCAAAACGAGAATTTTGACACTAATTTCGAAGAAAACGGTCTAAAATTGGACCGAACGAACCGAACCGGGCCCAAACCGGGCCATCGGTCCAACTGGACCGACCTATTAAATGAACCCAAGCCTTTCTTCACCTTCATTTCAACAGAAACGAAACTGAAGCACACATAAGGGAGAAGAGAACGAAACTTTACCGAAACCCTTACAGTGAATTCCGAATCCCATAACTCCTCCGTCCGAGTTCCGATCACCACACCGTTTGCGACTACGCGTTCACCGCATCGAGCTCTACGTTTCTATTAGAACAATTTCATAGGTAAGTCATTAAATACTCTCAGCCACTCATTTTCCCCAATTCTTGAAAGTATGGTACGGGTATTGAAATTCCTTGCTTTTTGATGTTTTAGGATCCAATTAGTATGAGAAAAATATACACTTATGCTTATGTTGGTGGTCATCTCATTCCATCATGAAGCACATTCTTCTCCCTTTGGTGCTAGACAGAAAAGCCATAATCGAAGTGTTAACACCAAACTTAAAGGTTTGTTTGTCCTCAAGCAAAGAAGAACTGCAAACAGAGAGGGACATAAAAGCAATTAATATGATGAAAGAATAATAAAAAGATAAAAGAACAAGAGAGAATTAGGATTTGGGAGGTGGATGATTTGAAATCAGGCGCTGAGGTGGTTTAATTGGGTGTCGCATGCGACGCGTACGCGTGAGGCACGCGTAGGCATGGATCACACGAATTTCAAGCGACCCGACGCGTACGCGTAGATGGCCAGGATGGGAAAACAACGCGTACGCGTCAGGGACACGTCCACGTGGCGGGGCTTGCCGCCCAGCATAATTCCAGCCCCACACCAGCGTAACTCTCTGGCCAAACACCTTTTACGCCGATTTTACTCATCCACGCGTGCGCGTGCTTGACGCGTATGCGTGGAGTGCCAAAATTGTAATTGACGCGCACGCGTCATGGACGCGTACTCGTTATCCAATTTGTGCGCAAGGCACACTTCCTTCGCCACTCCTGCGCAACTCTCTGTTCACTTTTATATTTCACGCACACACATATGATGCGTACACGTCAGCGACGCTTGCGCGTCATGTGCTCATTTTTTTTAATTTTCCGGTTCCTGTTCAAAAATAGCTGCATGATCAGAAAAAATAGTGAAAACTCAATAACAATCAAATAAGTAAGAAAAACACTACTACAAAAAACAACTAAGAATGAAAAGGAGCGATCATACCACGGTGGGTTGTTTCCCACCAAGCACTTTTAGTTAAAGTCCTTAAGTTGGACATGTGGTGAGCTCCTTGTTATAGTGGCTTGTGCTTGTACTGATCCATGAATATCCACCAATGTTTGTAAATCCAATGGCCACCGGGATTCCAAGCTAGGCGTATAACGCTTTTGAGCAAGTTGATTGTGGGAATGAATTCCAGGGTCCCAAACCTTGCTTTTACACCCGTCTTTTTGTGGATCCCCATTTTTCCCACCGGGTGGCAAGCAATCTGAATTCTCACAGAGACATCCAAACAATCTTCTAGACCCATTCAATTGAGCTCTACACCAATCCTTGCATTTCAATTTGGAGCATGCAACAATATTGAACCTTGCTTGACAACTCTTGCCACTAACCATCTTCCTCTTACTCTTAATGCCACAAAGAGCTCTAAGTTGACCATCCGTCTCTAGTAGTCCATATTCAAGTGGGAAAGTAAAGGTTAAGGATAGGAATTTTGCCCACTTGAATGTTGTATTGGATGGTGATGGCTTTGGAAGAGGTCTTGCAAGCTCCACTCCCTTGTGTTCTTCTTTGAATTCTTCTACCTCTTTGCAAGCTTCCTCAATTTCAACCTCTTCCTCTTGGTAGCTTTCTTCTAATTCAATCTATTCTTCATTGCTTACCAAGGGCATAGGAGGTTGTGCATCTTCCTCTTCTTCCATATGTGAGGGTGGAAAGTTCTCTAATTCACTGGAGTATAAACTCATTTGATTGGTTTCCTCACTTTCTTCCATAGGATCTTGCATTGTATCTCTTGAGAAGGAATTTGCTTGTTCCTCTTCCTGGTTATTAATCATTGTCTTCTTTCATGAGAAGCTTAAGATCTGATGGGATTTGAGATGAATAAGGAGATGGTGGCTCTTGGTATGGGTAGAAAGATGACGGTTCTTGCTATGGATAGAAATATGATGATTCTTGATATGAATATGGAGATGGTGGTTCTTGGCATGAATATGGAGGTGGTAGCTCTTGATAGTTGGAACATGGAGCATTGAAGTTTCTTTGGTTTTGACTTTGCCAACCAAAATTTGGATAGTTCCTCCATCCACCATAATATGAATCACTACTCGGGTTTGAGTAGTAACCCATGTGATCTCTCTCAATTATTTTTCCTTAGCACAAAACACCAAAAGGGATTAAACGCACCATGTGGTAAACAGGAAAGCAAAGAAGAAAGAATAGAATTCTAAGAATTAAAATAAAACTAACTAGGAAACACCAAACTTAATTTCAGAAATTAAGAAAAATATTGGTGCTATTTATTTATTTAAACTTTTTTTTGAAAATATTAAAAATAGATTTTAATAAAATTAAAAATAAAACTCCTAATCTAAGCAATCAAACAACTAATAGTTGTTAATCACTATCAATCCCCGACAACGGCGTCAAAAACTTGGTGCAGAAATTACAATCCACAGACTAACCGGCAAGTGCACCGGGTCGTACCAAGTAATACCTCAGGTGAGTGAGGGTCGATCCCACGAGAATTGATGGACTAAGAAACAATGGTTGAATGATTTACTTAGTTAGGCAAGTAGAAAAGAGTGTTTTGGTATTCAAAGAGCATTAAACAATAATTAAAAATTTCAGAATGTAATCAGTAAAGAAGTTGTGAAATATATATGGAGAAATAGTTAAGGTTTCAGAGATATCTATTTTCTGGATTGATTTTTCTTATTAATTTATTTTAATCATGTAAGATTTAATTCATGGCAAACTATATGTGACTAGACCTTAATTCCTTAGACCTTTCTAGTCTCCTCTAAAATTCATTAACTACCAATTCCTTGGTCAATTAATTTCAATTAGAAGTTGCATGATCAAATTCCAGTTTGTATGCCACAAAAATTCTAATTACCCAAAAAAAGGGGATTATATGTCACGTATCCCGTTGAATCCAAATAATTAAAATTTAGGAGAAATTATTTTCAAGCTGTGATTCAAGTAAAGAGCTTTTCCAAGTTATACAAGAACACAATTAGAACATGGGTCATACTTCCGTTCCACCCAAATTCATAAAGTAAAGAGCAAAAATAATTCTTGAATATAAATCAAAACATGAATTAAAAGACAAAAACAATAGAATCATTCCATACAAATAGACAGAGCTCATAACCTTAACAATGGAGGATTAGTTGCTCATGGTTCAGAGAAGAAAATAAGGATTCTGATAAAATGTATTTTGGTATTCTGGAATTGAATGAAAATTTCAATGTTGCATATCCTTTTATATCTAATCCTAATAAATTTAAAATCTATCTTCTAAAACTAAAATAATATCTTTTTCTAAAAATAATATTTGAATTTAAATTAGAATTAATTAACAAGTCTTCAGTTGATGGGTGGGGACCACTCGTTTTGTCCATTCTGCAGCTTCTAATCTGTGTTTTCTGGGCTGAAAATTGAGTCAAAACAGCCCAGAAATCGCCCCCAGTGTTTTTCTGCGTTTTCTGCACATGGCGTATATCACACGTACGCGTCATTCACACGTACGCGTCAGTCACGCGTACGTGTCACTGGTCTTCTTCGCATGTCACGCGCACGCGTACGCGTCGCTGAGCAAATCTTCAAATCATGCGTACGCGTCAGTCACGTGCACGCATCGCCATGGAAAGCTCCAAATCACGCGCACGCGTCAGTCACGCGTACGCGTCGCTCCTCGCTGGCATCTCCTTTTGTTCTTGTGCTGCAGAAACTCCATCAAATCCAGCCAAATGCTGCCTAAAATAAACAAAATTACAAAAGACTCAAAGTAGCATCCATATTGGCTAAAAGATAATTAATTCTTTATTAAACTCAACAAATTATATGCAAATTCACTAGGAAAAGATAGGAAAGATGCTCACGCATCACTTGTACAGGTTATGGTGTTGGTAACATAGGAACTATTTTGAATGAGGTAGAGGTTTTGTAAGTTACAAAAGTTGGTTTTTGGCCGAACTTCGGAGAGGCATAACTTGGCTTTCGGACCCCCAATTTGTTTTCAACTTGTTTAAAATGAAAATTGGGTTCGTGTAGTGTATGCCATTTGAAGAACGGGTGAAAAATATTTTAAATCGAACAAGTTATGGTTGTTAGAATATTGTATGTCAAAACTAAATTTTCATCATTCTGCAGCCTTGCTATCGAATCTG
Source organism: Arachis duranensis (assembly GCF_000817695.3). NCBI lineage: Eukaryota > Viridiplantae > Streptophyta > Magnoliopsida > Fabales > Fabaceae > Arachis > Arachis duranensis. The sequence goes on along the minus strand of NC_029774.3, from coordinate 105,456,294 downwards.
TTTCTTTTCAAGATCGTTTGCCCACGCGTATGCGTGGCATTTTTTTTTGCAATGCGCACGCAACTGGTATGATGCGCACACGTGAGAGCATGTCCACGCGTACGCGTACGCGTGACATGAAGATTTCACCTACGCGTACGCATGACAAGGGATGCGCGCGAGCTGCATTTTTATACTCCCACGCGCACGGGTAAGCCACGCGTACGCGTGGCACCTGTTCCAGCAAACATGATTTTTGAGGTTTTAAAACCTATTTCAAACTTCTAATCCTCTATTTTCATTCTTTTGGTCATAAATAATAGTGTTAAACCTGATACTCAGATGAAGTTAGGAAATAAGGATAACTTGAAGGTGAAGTAAAGTTGAAAAGTGATGAATTAATTATGAAATGTTACGGATGATCACATATGATACTTGGATGGATATTCAAATGAATGATTATGTATGATACTTGGCTTAGGTGATTAAATGATCTGAGATACGAGATTCCCTGGATAAAATACCATGGTTTGCCACCACGTGTACCAGGTTGAAAACTTGATACTCTGTTGACCCTACGACATAAGGGTGACCGAGCACTATAAATTCCCGAGAATGTAACCCCCATTGAGCAATATTGATTATTTGAGAAAAAGCTATGCATAGACTCTTGGGGATGCACGTCGAGGGACAGTCTAAGGTTTTTGGACTTGTCGGGTTGGTTGGATAACTGACAAATGAGCCTCATCAGCCATAGGACAGGCATGCATCATATGCATATTACTTGAATTACTTGCTTGTGCTTTAACTGGGTGTGCCTAAATGTACTTGCTATGTTAAATGTATATTTGTTACCTGCAATATTTGTAACTTTCTTGTGCTTGCCTTTATCTGTTTATTTGTCTATGAAATGCATAATGGAGTTGGAGGTATGGAGGAATGGCAATATGGGACTTAGATTTAAGATTGGACGAATTATCCGAAGAGGATCGCTTAACTGTAGCAAGAGCACGGAAAATTGAGCGTTTCTTATCACAGCCTTTTTTCGTAGCAGAAGTATTTACCGGTTCGCCAGGAAAATATGTAGGTCTAGCAGAAACAATTAGAGGGTTTAAATTGATTCTTTCTGGAGAATTAGACGGTCTTCCCGAGCAAGCCTTTTAGTTAGGTTTAGATACTCTTAGAAAACTACCTTTTATGGCTTCTGTATAATACTTTAAGCTCTACAATCTGAGTTTCAGCGTTCTAGGATTACCTCTGGCATTTTCAAGACCTTATATATTATGTGTGTGGCACCTTTACCATACTGAGAACCTCCGGTTCTCATTCCATACTATGTTGTTGTTTTTCAGACGCAGGTCGAGAGGCGTCTGGGTTCCTGAAGTGAAGTGGTTACTGGGTTATTTTGTTGTACAGTGATTTATATATATGTACTTAGCTTTCTCTCCACATAACTTGTTATTTTGATCCTCCTAGAGGTTTATGGAGAGGCAGGATTTTGTTTATGTACATTTGGGTTTTATATATGTATATATGTGTGTGTGTGTGTGTGTGTGTAAATAATCTTCGGCCAGCCTTGACTTCGCGGACTGAGTTAGGAACTTGTTATTTTGTATCCTTGGCTCTCTATTCCTACCTTTATTACCTTATGTTTGATAGTTATAGTTTTCTTCACAAGCAAGTTATTCCTCTTCCGGAGCGTTGTGCTTTTTATTTCGCAATTTTTATTCCTCCATTCTTCAAAGCCCCTAGCATATTATAATCCTTCTGCTATTATATGTACACATTTTATTTTAGAGGTCGTAATATCTCGCCACCTCTGTTTTACATCCTAGGTGTAAAGCTCTATGTGGTAGGGTATTACACCGTCAGTGAAAAAAGGGAGAATTGTTATCTCAAAAATGAACAGCACTTTTGGAATTAGGGTAAATGTGGATAATTTTTATTTTTAATTCATATTGGCCTAAATAAATAGCCTATTGTATACATTGTATAAATATCTAATTGAC
>NC_029774.3:105434289-105453982 GCF_000817695.3 Arachis duranensis | reverse complement strand
TAATTATATTTAATTTATTTTACATTTAATTTTGTCTCCCTTGTATAAAATGTTTAGTTCTGTCACTCACAATTAGATTAGTTAATAAGGTTCAGTTTAGTTAGTGAATGATAATACATAAGACATAGATATAAATGGGACATAAATTTTTAAATTTATTTGGAATTTAACCTGCGTTCAAATTAGAATTCTAATAAAATGACTATTAATTCTACTACTATTATCACTTCTCTATTTCTATCACCATCATCTTTATTATGTTAACTCAAATTATCACCATTAATAATTTTTAATATAATTACAAATTCAATTCAACAAATCAATAAACTAACACAAAATCATTCTAACAACAAGATTAATCAAAATTAAAATAAAAAATAAAAAAACAAAGAACTTTTTTTTCAATTATCTTCTTCTCATCTTGCATACAGAAAGCACAATCTAGTTATAGTTACAAATAAAAAAAATTGAAATTGAAATTAAAAACAGAGAATTATTTTCATTACCAAAAAAAAAAATCAAAGAACTGAAAAGAAAAAAAAGTAGGAATAGAACCAGAATAAGATAGATGACCACATGGTAGAAGAGAGGCAGAGGCGTGAAAAAGAGACGGAGGTAGATCTGAAAAGAGAGGTGCGAGTTAGATTTAAAAGTGCCTCAATATTAAACATTGGAGGAAGCCTCGACAACGACAGTGAAACAGAAAACAGTGGCAATGCATGAATAAGGGATACGATAGTGGCGATGACAACGAGAAAGGAGGAGAACGACAGTAACTGCAACAATACGTGAAGGAGAAGACAACAATAGCGGAGGCGGTGTGACAAAGGAACGCAACAGTGGTTACGACAATGTGTGAAGGAGGAGATGACAGTAGTGGCGACGGCGACGGCAGCGAAGAAGTGTAATGGAGAGAGACGATAGTAGAATGACAAAAGAGTAGGAGAAGAAGATGAAAGTGTACGATGGAAGGAGGTGAATCAGAGAAAGAGAAAGAAGAAGTTGAGAGGGTAACGGAAAAAGGATAAAATTGGAATTAAAGATAAAAAGAAGAGATAATATTGAAAAAGTTTGTGTCTTAATATTTGTGTCTTAGTGTTTTAGATTAAAGGAAAGACATTAAAGATATATTTTATGTGTTTCTGTGTACCACCGTGTCCATAAAAAATTTGTGTCTAATGAACCAAATAATGGACATGTACCGCTGTATCTATCTCTGGATATGTATGACAAAACAAACATTCCCTAAAGTTAACTTTAGCCACCCATAAATCCGTGTCACCAAAGACGATTCTTTTTAAATATTATATATAATTATAAATATTAAATTAAATAAAATAATTTTAAATGATTATGTCTCTAATATTACTTTATTATTAATCTTATAGAATGATTTAGTTTGGTAATATAAATTTGGATAAAACAACCATCTCGTAGAAAGATCGAAAAACTAAAAAGTTATCTTAAGACATTATATATTTTATCGATTTATTTTATGCATGTTTAGAATTATCTTAAAATATTATATCTGTTATCTATCTAGCGAAACCGTTAGCATAATATTTTTGTTTTTAATTGTCTTATATTAATTTTTTAATAGTAATTAAATTCTAAGCTTATATATCTAGACAAAATAAATAGCATTTTCAAAATAATCCTTTGATAATTTCATTAATTTTGGGGTTTAAGGCGCCTGTGGTTAACACAAAACTGAATAATGAAATAAAAGAACAAAGAATTTAAGTAGAATCAAAATTAGAGAGGCATGAAGAAACATTAATGGCGGGCAATGAAGCGTGGTTGCATACAATGGATGCATTTATATGGTTACTGATCTTGCGGTGTGACGGGAGCATCCTCAGCTTCAGCTGCTGCCTCTGCCGATGTGGGTGCGGCGGCCGGGTCTGTGTCTTCCGTTGTGTCGGCTTTGTCGGCCTTGTCTTCTTCTTGCTGCTTCCTCAGGGAAGCTGTCTTGGAGAGATGGGTGTAGCTACCTTTCTCTTTGAAGAGCTGAGAGAAATGTGGCTTGCAATAAAGGAATCCATCCAATGCTGCATACGATGAAGGGTTCAGGGAACACCCTCCATGTGTGCACTTAAAGCATGATTTGTGGAAAAACTCCCCTTCCACAGTCAACTAATTAACAAATCATATATACATATTAATTACTAAGCTGTCAAATTCAATATCGATTATATGTTGATTTACTTGTGAATTAATTACACAAACCTTTTCCAATGGATAGACAGTTTTCTTACAAACTGAACATTTATCCTGAGTCCCAGAGAAGAAGGAGGCCAGTCTGCTTGGTTGTTTCTTGGGCTATATAAAACAATTGGAAACAAGGTAATTCTAAATATTTATATTTATTAAAAAATTGAGAAAATTTTAATTCTCTCCTAAGAGAGATGTTAAAATGATATTTTCTTTTCTTTTATTTGCAAAATATACACTTTTTTTTATTTTTTAATTTTTTTTAATTCATTTAAAATTTTTTTGTGTTAACTACTAATAATTGTATCTATTTTTAAAAAAAAAATAATTTTTTTTATAAAAATATTCTTTAGCACAAATTTTATTTTGGTAATAAAATTTTGTTTATCAAAATATCCTTTAACAAATTATCTTTTTATTGATTGAATTGTATTTTTATAAAAATATTTAAAAAAAATTAATGATTAAATTATTTTTTAAGATACTCTTCAATAAATTTTTAATTATTAAAAAACTTGTTTTATAAAAATGTGAAGGAATGAGATATTAATTTTTTAAATTTTGAATTTATCCATCTCAACTTATTTTTAAGTTTTGATAAAATTGTTGATAATTTTCAATAATTCTATGAAATAAATTAATTTAATAATTAATAAATTATTGAAAGGTATCTTAAAAAAATAATTTAATCAATAAAAAATTTTTAAAAAAATATTTTGGTAAAAATATAATTCAATCAATAAAAATAATTTATTAAAGAATATTTTGGTAAATAAAATTTAATCACAAAAAATAAAATTTTTATTAAAGAGTATTTTATAAAAAATAATTTATTTTTTATTTAAAGATGGGTAAAGTTAGTATTAGTTAACATAAAAAATTTAAAATAAATTAAAGAGAATTTTTTTTAAGTTATAAAAGAAGGGAGTGTATATTTTACAAATATAAGGAAAGACTTTATCATTTTAGCATTAATAAGAAGAAAAGAGTGAAATTTTCTTTATATTATATTTATATTAAAATCAGCTATCATAAATTTGTGTGATATTTAATTTATTTTTAATTTATATTTAGTAATTAGTAGTAAACGTACCACATCAGGCTGTTGTTGCTTTCCAGCTTTATATGAAAATGAAACACAAACTTTGGTTAGCATTATGTAAAATTGTGAAATCTCGTTGATTAGGACAGGGATCTATCTTACATGACAGCGATCTCCTCATCAAGGTAGCACCATTTTCCTTAAAAAGTTGCTCAAAGTGAGGCTTGCAATATAAAACTCCCTCAATCGATGAGTAGTTGCTTATCTACAATAATGACATATATATACATATAACATTTTCACGCATGGAAAATATATAATAAGGTGATGACGAGGGGACACGTACCGCGAGACGGCCATTGCAGTGGCTGCATCTGAAGCAGTTCTTGTGATAAATAGCGCCATCTGCAGATTGGGATTCAACGAAATGAACAACTTTGTCACAAGCCTTACATTTCTGTTGTGTCCCGCTGAATGCCATTTCTTTTTCTTTTATATATGGTGCTGGTGCTAGCCAAGAAATGGAAGAACAAATTAAATATAATTTGTAAGTGCTAGCTTGAGATGTTGCAAAGCTAGGAAGAATGCAAGTGGTGTTGTGATTTATTTATATCAAATTAATTAAAGCACTTAACGATCAGAAAAGATAGATGGATATTCTATTTCTTGAAAAGGATTGAATGGATGGAGATGGTGAATTCTGTTTTTAACATTTGGACAAGTAATATTGCAAATGTGCACACAGATATATCATTTGCCTAATATTATATAGCCTTCAATCTAAAACGGCATGAGAGGACGATAATCTTTGACCAAGTCTTATCCTACTTCTATTACACCTAATTAAATTTTGGTTTCAAAGAAATATCAATTCTTTTAGTTTTGGTCTTTTGTAAAAAAATAAAATTTGATTTAGTAAAATTTTATAAATCTCTATTTTAGTCTATTGTTAGTTTGTTGATTTTAATGTTAATTTTAGTCTCCTTTAAATATTTATATCACAGGTTAAATACTAACATACATAACAAAATACTATAAATAGATGTTTAATTTTTTATTTTGTAAATATTTTTATTTTTAACGATTTAAAAATACTTTTAAGTTTTAATCTCTTTAAAAATTGGATATATAAGTCCCTCATTCATATGGCATTTAGTGGATGTGTCTTCCCAAGACATAGATACGAAAGCACGCGTTTTTCGTTTGGTTAGTAAAACACAAAATTCTGATAGACACGGGAAGTCACAAAGGTACACAAAGACACAAAATTTATGTATAGCAGAGAGGGTGGAACACTAAACTTGAGACATAAACACACTATTTTTAACATTTAATTTTCATAATTACCCTTCAAATTCTTCTCCTTCCTCAGTATCCTTTCATCCATTTTCTCTTCCACTTCCAAAATATAAAGAGTTTAACCTCTTATCTTCTCTTCTTGTCACTCTAACCACAGTCGCATCTCCTCCCGTCGTACCACTAGTCTGCCTCCGTATCTCTTCCTCCTTTCCTTCCACCCAAATCGCTGCAGCCTCTCTTCCTCCTTTTCTTCCACCGCCTCTCCTCCCTTTCTTCCACCCAGACCACCGTTACCACCCTATCCCTTCCTCCTTTTTCTCCTCCCTCACTTCTTTTTGTCTTTTCACGATTGTCTCTTTGTTGCTGCCACATTCACTTTTTATAGTTGTTGTCTCTGCTTCACTTCTCGTTGATAACTGTTCTTTCGTCTTTCACCATCTTTTCAGATCCGTTATCCATTCTTCTGTGCACTGTGTTTCTAGATCTATTACCATGTTCCATATCTATTCTCCCTTTTGGCACTATTTTTTTGTATAATTTAATTTTTTATTTGTTTGAATTTTTGTTAAATTTTGTATTAATTTTGTTAGATTGAATTTTTTTTGTTGATATTTGTTGGATTAAATTTGCTATTTAGTTTTAGATTGTTATTGGTAGTTTTTTTTTTTGAGATGGTAGTTGATTGTTAATGGTAGTAGTTTGGTTGAGATAGTGGTTGTGTAGCCGTGATCTATGAAGCACGGATTCTCTCATGGTTCCGGCGTATCGGTGTCGGACACAAATCCGACGCCGACACACGGTGGATACTTCAAACGAGCGTATCAGCGGCGTGTCTTTTTGCGGTGCAAAATTTTGGTGGAGCGGTCACGAATCCGAACGAGTCCGACCCGATTCAGATGTTCATGAGACGGATTTTTTTGCTGGACTGTAAATTTTCAATTGATTTTGTGATTTTATGGCCCGATTAACTAATTTTTTCTTTCTAATTTTAAAATATTCTAAAATTAAAACAAATCAAAATTTAAATTTAAAAATAAAATAATTAATAAATCAAAATCTAAATCTATTTACCGTTTGTCTTTGGTAGCTTACTTACTCACTAGTTTAGCCGTTCTTGGTTCTCTGCGTTATATTAAAGAAGAAGAAGAAGAATAGAAGATACAGAGATTGAAGACAAACTGAAGAACTACATTGTGTGGTGCGTGGTGTTTGCAGATGATGGAAGCTGTGGTGTTTGCAGATGATGGTCTTGGAGGAGAAGAAATTGATACATTTTCTGTTAGCGAGATGACAAGAGTAGATTAAAATTTTTTATTTTTTTAATAATTGCATAATTTTAAGACTTTTTTATACAATTATATTTACTTTTATATTTACAATATGATATTTTATTAATTTAACATATTTAAATTTTAATTCACAACGTATCCTAAACGTGTCGTATCCAATTTTTTATAAAAAAAAACGTGTCGGTGTATCCGTGTCGTGTCGTGTCTGTATCGCGTGTCGTATCGGTGCTTTCTAGGCCGTGATACTGATATAAAGGGTAATATTGAAATTTAACAAGATTGTGCTTTGTGTCTTTTGATTTATATTTGTATACCAAACAAGTTTAAAAAATTTGTGTCTTGTTGTGTCTGTGTCTTCAATGTCTATATCTCTATGTCTATATATTAAAGAATACACAAAACAAACGGAGCCATGGATTTACCTGTTCTTGTCCCAATATCTGACGACTCTTTCTTGAACCTCTTCTAAAATTGGATTATGCTCACTCATAACAAGAACAACAGCTGTTATATCCTAGTTGCGTCCTTGATCTCTTGTGGCAAGAAATAATGCACAAGTTCCAATAAATCAGTTTCTTAAACTATACAAGTTAAACAAAAAGAATTTTAGTTTCTTACCTCCAGGTCCTAGGATGTCCAAAGATCGTATTAGATCATCCACTGTGCTATTTAAACACCACAGTCCAAACTGCAAAGATAAACGAGAGATTATGACTAGAGTACAAGAAGCGAGAAATACAAAAACTCGTTAAATTCTAATAACGTATGAGTCGTCCGCCTGCTTAGAATGGGAGGTTCATGGAGTCTAAATTTTGAGACCCTCTTCAGAACGCAAGTCTTATATGCATAGAAGTCCATGTCACTCGACTCGAGGTATTCAATGAAATGGATCCGAACCATCCCATACAATGTAATCGTTAGAAACATATTACTAAATAATACGGATTTAGGATGAGTAGGAAATTGGTACACACTTACAACTTCGAGTATTTGGTCTACTCTGGCCTTTCAATCACTGTGCACTTTAATGAATCCAGGTAAACCAATTTCTATTCTCACATGTCCATAATCAGCAAATACCAATGACGTCTAATGTGGAGGGGAACATAAATATTTATACATAAATAGAACCCGCAGTGAGTTAAATTTTTTTATCACAACACAACTGATGCCATAGAAAGCATAAGAGAGGATTATGCCCACCTTTGGCATGAACATAGCCTCAATCTAGTCTAGAGTTGACTTGTAGTAAAAAGTTGGGCTCAACGCAATTTGCTACACAGATGCAGGGTCAAAGAATTTAGATGGTACACTACTAAGCATTTTAACGAAGCAAACGAGAAATATAAGGTAATGTAAAGGAGCACATTAATAGAAATTAAATTTACAGGGTTTGTACCACATCATTGCTTATCAGATTATCAAACTATCTAACATAGATTTTGCGTATGCACGTATATCGTTTATGTAATGTTCATGTCTGCTATCATACATGTTATCAACAATAATTCACTCTTTATTGTACAATACTTTTCTTAATTCAATTCCGTAAAAATTCTCTACACGAGATTAGTATGAAGAGAGGTCTTCATCGGTCAAAATTAACATCCTTTATTCAGATAGTGCCACACTATAAGTGTCATGAGGAATAATTCACTTTCAATCTAGCGATGACTGTCTTAATTCAATTCAAAAGAGATCCTCATCAGGCATACAATAAGATGAAGAGAATATTTAATTAAAATGTGCTTAAACTTTTTGAATGCTTTCTTTTTGTATTTGGTTCCTTCTTTTCCTCTCAACACAAAATGTAATTTTACATCCTAAATTTATGTTTATGTGAAGCTATCACTTTTATTTTTTGTGTTCAGAAAATTAGTTGATTGAATTTATTTCATTCTTATTAACTCTAATCTTTATTTTCTTCTTTATAATATCTTTAGTACTCACATTTTTTGTGTATATAATTTATTTTTATAAATTTTTCTTTGTTTTTTTCTTATATGAATTGTTATCTTCTATTTTTTGTCGTCTTTATTTTTGTTGTGTACAAAATTTTTTTATTATTTGTTTAATTCCGTTAAAATTTGTAATTATAATTATTATATATTATATTTGTTATTGTAATTTTGTTACAACATAAATTATTAATTCAATTTAATTTGAAAAAAAAAATGTCCAAATGAGACCATAATGAAAGAGAAATTCCAAGGCTCAAAACAGTGAGCAAGAAAACGTAATATGTTGTAAGTGAGAAAGAAATCCCTAAATCAAGAATTGGGAACGTGGACCGCAAGAGTCTTGTCGCAGCTTCATCAACTTCACCTGAGGGGGCTGATTCTTTGTTCAAAAATGGTTTCATTACGGACTTCTCAGCCATACTTGCTTTGCATGAACACAAGAGATTCCGCGGCAGCGCTACACCTTGGCCAAGTCTCTGATTTTCCTGGCAGACGCCGGTGAAGAAGCTCCATCACCAGAAGGCGCTCATGCAAGGCTCGCCATAGGAAGATGCCAATTTTGGGGGGAGTTTCAATTTCCACAAGTTCGCCCAGCTATTTTTCCTCTGTTCGGAGCTTCAACTACATTTTATTCATTTTTATATCTTAATTTTAATTCAATAAGTAAATATTAATTTTTAAAATTTAAAATTATATAATTATTCTAATAATAATTAATAAATATTAAATAAAATAATTTTGGACAAGTGATTTTTATTATTTCTCAAATATTATTGTAAAACAGTATAACAAAAATAACCGTTAGATATTTATTACTTTAGAGATGTCCAAACTTATATATACATGGAACCATCACTCTTGTTTTAAGAATTTAGGGACACGCATTAAAGAAATTGAAGCACATTCATAGAGCTTAATTCTTTAAGATCCTTTGGTTCTTGACGTGATTAAGAAGTGGTGAAAACTCACTTGCATAAAACCCTTCAAATTCTTTTATTACTATGTTTATGTTTATGTTGTTGTTGTTAGAATATGTATCGGAAAAAATAGGATTCAAACAGTCTCCTCTACTTTGATATTGTTCCTTCTTCCTGAGTTTTTCTTTTGTTTTCTATTATTTCTTTTTTTTTGAGGATAAAATTTTGTAGATGCCATTTTTGACGGGTATATTAATGACAATGTTGTTTCTTATAAAGATTGCTTATTTTCACTCAATTTCTTAAGAATTCCTCGTTTTGATTTAACTAGACACAAGATTGGAATTGAACACTATACCACAATTTTGGGACACAAGATTTTGTTTTTATGTATTATTTGCTCTACAACAATTTCAATTTAGTTTCTTATTTTCCATCCAATTCTTAGTCTTCTTTTTTTTTGTGAAAAAAAATCATGATGCAGATTTAGTTACATGGGCCGTGCAAAAACAGAATTGAAGTGCCTCTCAACTGAGAAAAATCGAAAAGGCAGATTCAAGACAAGAATCAAGGGACTAGAGAGCAAAATGAAGAAATTTTCTGACAAATGCAAAGGATCCGAAGCATGTTTGATAGTTTATGAAGAAGGTAGCAACGCTGCACCAATGCTTTGGCCAAAAGATTCTAACAAAGTCAGGTCCTTAATTAAAAAGTATGAAGCTCAAAAGAATGCGAGGCCTCCTAAGATCTTTGATCTCCAAGATTTCTTTGAGCACAAGAAGACCTCGGTTGAAGCCGAAACTTGGAAAGTGCGAAAATGTATCTACAGCGTCAAGTATCCCACTTCTGACTTGAATATCCAGAGCTTAGATCTGGAACAACTGAGGATGTTCATTGGTATATTGGATAACAAGATTGGTGCGTGTGCTGAAAGGGTTAACATGCTTAAAAATAGTCAAAAAGTTGAAAGTAACTTCAATTTTGGACACAATGTTGATCGGTACAACTGTCAGATTCAATCTATGATGCCACTTAGTTATGATATGGGTTCTAGTTCCCAAATGGGTCTCCTTAGTCCAAATCCTATGGAATTGATGGGAAGTAATTATGGACTGGTGAATTGTGCTAATCAGTTTGAAGATTCTGTGTATAGTATTATACAAAACGGTGCTTTAGTAAACTCAACAAAAGTGAAGGAGCCAGAGCCTATGGTTCATTATGACACAAATGTGATGGAGGACACTACTACTATCAAGAAAGATGAAGAAGTCCGTTTGATTTTTACTGAGAAGACAATTGATAAAGTAAATTCCACAAATCAAGTTAGTGAGGCTTTGGATTGGGAAAGTCAATTTGCTGAGGCTGAGGCTGAGGCATGGGCTAGTGACTTTGGTGAGTTTGAGAATTGGATGAATCAACAAAGTGAGCATTCGGATTGGACAAACCTGACTGAATTTGTATGTTGACGTTGTCTATTTTGATGATGTTAATTTGGTTACTGGCTAGTATGGTAGAGTTTTTTTGGCTTTCTTACTTATTGAAAGTTAGGTCACTTTTGCGAATTTTACAATTAAAAAAAAGTGTCTTATTTTCTTTGTTATTAAATAAGAACAATTAGAATTCAATTGATCTAATTTAGAATTATTGTTACTGAGTCTTAGTAATTTAATGAATATAGAAAAATAAATATATTGGCACACATATCAATTTATTAGGGAAGCATTACAAATTTTTAAAGGCAGCTATAGAAAACAGTTATAATTTTTGTTAGCCAATAATTTTGCCAACATATATATATATACTCTAACTAAACAATTTCAATTATCCTCTAACTAAATTTCAATCAAGCATCAAATCTAATTTATGTAACTGTATTATTTTTTATTAGAATATAATTATGATCAATTAGGATCAATTAACATTATTTAGCATATCTGAATATTTATTATAGGATATTACGTTTTTATTATTATGATTCTCTTAACACCTATGAATACCCTTTTATATTGTATCATTAAAATAACTTGAATACACTCAATAATATACAAATTCTTTCTCCAATTTAGCCTTTGTTTCTAACATTTTTAAAGCCAGCCATAGAAAACAGGCATAATTTTTGTTGGCCAATAATTTTGCCATAAATATATATCCTCTAACTAAACAATTTCAATCAAGCATCAAATCTAGTTTATGAAAAAAGAAAAGTTAACTCAACATGCTTGTCTCAGCTTGCAAATTCCTTTGCCTTTCTTTTCTTGTTCTAAGTTCAAGATCAAAGAGGAAGTAGCACTTATTTTGTTCTCTCGCATAGTGAACATTACCATTCATCCTACTAAGCATTTTTCTTGACATATATAGCCCTAAACCTTCTTGTGTAGTCCATTGATTCCCTTCTTCAAACATATCCTGAAGTGTGTTAGAAGGAAGACCTTGACTGGAATGGCTCATTCTGTAAAAAAAGTGTGGTTAAATAACAGGCTAGTTTGCATAAGACTACTTTTTTTTTTAGATAATTGATTCATGTCTCGACATTTCATAAGAGTGGAGAATTGTTACACTGATTGGATTTAATACTTTCATAAATTAAAGACTCAAATACAAGGAAAATTATTTGCATATGACTCAAAAGCACACTTGGTTATGACTAGTAAAGAAAAATTGCTTTAATGAATTATGACCAGTTCTAAAGTGCAATGTCATTTAGAGGAACTTTTAAGGGCATGTGATATTTAGGAACGTCTTGTTTTTGGCATTAATTTACATATGGGGCTTTGCATTAGAAATGTTTTAGAACTGAGGCATTAACGTTAGTGAGTAACGTTATAATCCTATATCTGATTGGAAGAATGAAAATTTCACATGGTTCTACTTCTGGATGATTTGATTACTAGAAAACGTGTAACACATGGTATATCCAAGTCAAAGAAAGTTGGACTTCCCTAGTCAAAGAGGTCCAATTTTCAAAATAACTTATTCACACATGGATCAGACATATTACATTAACATTTGCAGAAGTTTCACTTCCCCAAAAAAGAGAATGATCAACTAATATTAACTTTCATAACTTAAGAAAATCAAATGCTAGATGTTTAAGACACTGATCCATTGTGGGAAAGATATGTTAGCAATCAGATTACTCCCTTCACTTCCAAATAACTAACTCCAGTTTTAATTTAGCCGGAAACATCTTGATTTTAGATAAAAGAGCCATGATAAAGAGATAAAATAAGTTCTGAACTTGAAATGGATAAACTCATGGCCGTCCTGAATTATCTTCAAACCAGGTGAAATCTTTGGAAATGGTGTATGGTTGACTACATTAAACAGAATGTCAGATAAGACCACTTGAAGCTTTATTTGGTCACCATACAGAGCAAGTGTTTTCATTTCATCAGGAATTTCATGAAACAGCTGCAAGCTTTTTCCTCTCACCAACAGCATCACTTGACTCACAATGGCATCTAGAATACTCCCAAGAAGAAATTCCTCCATGTTTAGCTGCACACTGCTGCTATTAATATTATTAGCGTTAAATTTAAGAAAAGTCTGTCTTTTTTGTTTAGCTGGGGAAATTAGTTATGCATAAAATCATTATATTGTTTCATATATTTCTGAATAACTGTAAAATAACAAATAACACATACATGAAATGTTAAGATAGGTGATAAATTTAGTCTGTAACTAATAAATTTCTATAACAAATAGTTATTTAATCATCACAATTAAATTAAGGGTGTCTGACAGATACTTTGAAACGTAAATCTTTTAAAATTTGAGATATAACATATAAGTCAAGAAAGGAAATTAAGGATCGGAATTCAACGTGCCTATGAAAATGGATCACGATCACTTACCCTTCATTGATACTTCCTATATCTGGCTTTCTGAGACAGCTGTTTTCTCCAGAAGCTTATGCGTTTAAAGGATTCATCATCTCTTGTAATATATAAGCATACTCCTTAGACTCAGATATTCTCTTCCTCCTCTCAGGAAGATTTTGTCCATTCGGATCGCGAGATACAATCTGCAAGAAGCAGAAACAGCCAATCATGTTCCCACTCGTATCGATCCTCTTGTTAGCGGTGATGTAAGCCTCTATCAAAAAATCCCAAGGGAAACTTCTCGAATTCATGTCCGCTAATTCCCCGGTAAAGCAAGATCATGAAGTTAGTCAGTGTATCAACCTTTCAGTCTAACAAAGCTTCCAAAGATTTCCCCGGGAAGAAGTTTTCCTATGACTTCATCTCTCTTCCAGCCACTTAGTTATCCTTTCCATGCCTGCATTCCATTCGGATTGAGACTCTGTATGATAGCTTTGTAATCACCTTCCAACTTGACAAATTTGTTGTTGAGTTAAATGTATAACTAATTTTAAATTGATGATGACAAACATTATTTTATTGGGTTAAACAGCCAATTAGTTTTGATTGTGTTTGATTAGTATTTCAGGTTAAAGAAATAAAATAGTAGCAGCCCAAACAAATGGAACAAAGAAACAGAAGCTATCAGTGTGTAGAAGTTATAAGCGAAGCCCAAAAATAAATTGTGACAAGGAAATCATTTGGGCTGAATAGAAAGAAATCAATCCAAGCCCATGTTCCTCATTCAAGTTGAAGCAATCGTTCACCTTACTTGCTTCGGTCAGACTAAGAGAAAAAGGGAGAGAGAGAGCTTCATTCTTCTTGTTCATTTCACCAAAGAAGAAAGAAAGAGAAAGGTAAAACTCAAAAGGTAGTGTCTAATAACCTAAATCAAAGCAAGCTAACCTAAGTCAGAGGATAAAGCTAATTTATTTCTATTTGCATGCAATTTACTTTCTTTACTCCTTCTTTAAATTTCTGTAACTCCAATTTGGGATAAATGGAGAAAGTGTTCTCTGATAATCACTGCTATGAATCAAAGACAAAAATTGTTTCTTAGGGACAAAGCACTTGCTCAAGGGTTCAGATTTGGGTTTACCATTGAAACATTTCTCTTTGCTGATCTGAGGTCTTCGTTCAAGTAAAAAGACCAACTTTAAAATCCCTAATTTGGGAATTAATTGAAGAAAGTGAAATGACAAGCTTGGAAAACACACAGCTCGAAGAGTTGACTCAGAAGAGATCAAAATAGCAACTTGCAAAGAGGTACAAAAAAATCTTCATCTTTCTGAAGAAAAGGAGAGAGAATCAGATATTGAGTTTGCCTTAAAGAGCTTATCTGTTAAGAGTTCATCAATTTTGGACAGTGTTTTCTAAGTTAAAGAAGCATTCCGCTAAAATGAAGAACTTAATCAGAGTCAGCTGAATCCGGTTCAACTTATAGCAACAGAGACTGTTGATGCATTAATCTCCTTCATGTTTTACATTTTGTATTTCATTTTCAATGTATATCTTTCTGTAATTTTTTGAGAGGCAAAAGGCTGAAAGAGAGAATTCAAGAAAAAGCCATTGAGTGACAAAAGGCTGAGTGAAACACTTGAGAGAAAAGCCTAGAGTTATTTCATATTTCTTTAGGTTGTTTCATATGTCTTGTATCTTGTACCTGTGAAGTGCCCCTTTCTAAGTTGGGTTAGCACTTAGAGTGAAGAATTAGGTATTAGTATAACCAAGTCAAGTTAGGTAAGAACTTGAGAGAGAAAGGATTGAGTAAATTCTAAGAAATTGGTGTATGTAATACTTTAACTATAGTGGAAATTCCACCACTGTTGTGGAAGAGACTGGATGTAGGTTGCATTGTACAAGGCAACTGAACCAGGATACATGTATGTATCATCTTTTTTCTATTTCTCTAAGTTCTATTTTCTGATATTTATGAGATAAAATGAAATTGTCTCATAAAATTTTTGCTGCACATTTCAAACAGTTTTTAACTGTAACTTAGATATTAAAGGCTTGATTCATTAAAGAAAAAGAAGGCCATAGATTCAACCCCGCTTCTCTAATCCTTCCACAACCTTCAATTGGTATCAAGAGTCAAGGTCTCAAGAATCAAGCTTCACCGTTTGGAGCAAAGGTTTAATGGCGAACAACTTAGGCACAACCACAGTTGCCTACACTCTAATAGAAGGTTGGTCAAACAATAGGCCTCTCTTCTTCAACGGGAAGAACTATGCTTACTGGAAAGAAAGGATGCAAATCTTCATCCAATCTATCGACTACAACATATGGAAGATTATTGTGAGCGGCCCCAAGATTTCAACAAAGACAAGTGCTGATGGAATAGTGACTCCAAAAGAAGAAACTGAATGGAACGATGATGAAAAAAAAGTGGAGCTGAATGCTAAAGTCATCAATCTTCTACACTGTGCTATCAGCTTTGAGGAGTATCGAAAGGTGTCAAGATGCAAGACGGCCAAAGAAATCTGGGAGAAACTCCAGGTTACACATGAAGGCACCAAACAAGTTAAAGAAACAAGGATTGATATGTTGCGAAAGGAGTATGAGATGTTCAACATGAAGGATGGAAAAAGTATTGATGAAATATTTGAGAGATTCTTAATCATAATAAACAGCCTTGATGCTATGGGTTTAACACACACAGATCAAACATTAATGAGAAAAGTCCTTAGAAGCCTCACAAAAGAATGAGAAACAAAAACTAATGTCCTAGCCGAGAGTAATAACCTAAATCCCATAACCTATGATAAGCTGAGAGGGAAACTTCTTGCTTATAAAACCACACACACAAGCTAAGACTCAAAAGAAAAGGGAATATCCCTTAAGTCAAAAATTGAACCAAAAGGGAGTGAATCTAGTGATAGCTTTTTAGATGATGAACTTGTATTTTTTGCTAGGAGACTTAGAAGGCTAATGAGGAACAAAGGAAAATACAAAGGCTCGAGTTCAAAGGAGTACAAAAAGGACATGAGCAAAGTGATTTTTCACAATTGCAAGGAGGATGGACATCTCAAGTACAGCTGTCCGAAACTCAAGAAGGAGGACAAAGGAAAGAAAGAAAAGAAGAGAGTACTCATGGCATCTTTGGAAGATCTTGAGAACGATTCAGATGAGGAAGAAGACTTCGAATGCGAAGCTCAAATCTGCTTTATGACTGGTGAGGATCAACTTGATGAGGTAAATTACTATGACCTATCCATAGATGATTTACATGTTATCATAAATGATCTCACCCTCAATTCTGAAAAAAAATGCTGAAAAAATACAATAAATGCAAATCTGAAAAAGAAATGTTGAAAGATGAAAATAATTTTTTGAAAGAAAAGGTGAAGGAAACCGAATGTGCTTTAGATATTATTGAAGAAAATAGATTTCTGAAATCTGAACTTGAGAAACTAAAAGGAAAGCACATTGTGGATCCTTCTCCAGAGCTTATTCCTGAAAATGAAAGACCAAATGAAATGATTAAAAGATTGAATAGCAATCTAGCAAATTTTGCTCAAAGTTCTAGCAACTTGGAATAATTACTCGTAAATCAAAGACCATTGTTTGAAAAATCTGGTTTAGGATATGTGACAAAAGATAATGCAGTTTTTTATAGTTCTTCTACAAAATTTACTGCTTCTTCTTCAAAAACAAAACCTATCATCAATAAATATGGTTTCAGACATGTTTCCACCTATGAAGAGGAATTTAAAAAACCCTATCCTGATGAAATTGCATCATCTTCAAGAACTAAACCTATATCAAACAAGTCGAGTCTGGGCTATGTCTCAAATAATGAGATTGCTTTCAAAATTCCACAATTTTGCAAAAGAACCTCTTATTCAAGAAGCCTATATGCTTTCAAAAATTCTGATTTGAATGGTCTTGAAAAAAGAAACAAAAATAAATTTGTTAAGAGAAATGATCATTCTTCAAAAATTAGAAAACCTCAACCTTTTAATCATTTCCAACATCAAAATTTAAATCAACTTCAGCAACATGCATAAAAAAATCATTACCTTAATTGTAAGAAAACTGGTCACTCTTACTTGCAATGCTTCATTAAAAAAAGATAAGTAAGAAACCAAACTTACAATGTTGTTTGTGACTTTAATGCACTTGGACAACCAAGGTGGATTAATTTCAAAGGATCCAAATTAATTTGGATACCTAAGGTTACTTAAAATTTTATGCAGATTTGGCTAGCATCCAAGAAGAAGAGAGATATGTGGTACTTAGATAGTGGGTGCTCTAGGCACATGATTAGAAGGTCAACTTTCTTCATCAAACTCAACAAGTATGATGGAGGTTTTGTGACCTTTGGAGATAATGGAAAAGGTAAAATATTTGCTATTGAAAAAGTAGGTAACAATCATTCTACTTTCATTGATGATGCCTTTTTAGTAAATGGCTTGAGGCATAATCTTTTGAGCATAAGTCAATTGTGTGATTTCGGTTATTTGGTGATATTCAAAAGATTGAAATGCTGTGTTGTGAGTGAAAAGACTAATGATGTATTGTTTATTGCTAAGCGTTATGATAATGTGTATTGACTTACACTTGATGAACTAAAGGATCAAAATGTAGCTTGTTTTCATTCCAAAGAATCTGAAAAGTGGCTATAACACAAAAGATTAGGCCACGCTAGCATATTTTAAATTAACAAGTTTGTCAAGAAAGTATTAGTAAGAGGTCTTCTTTTGATAAAATTTGACAAAGACATCACTTGTGATGCTTGTCAAATCGAAAAACAAAGAGTTCATTTAAATAAAAGGAAGACATCTCTACTAAAAAATTACTTAAATTGCTACATATTGATTTATTTGGTCTAACAAGAACTAAAAGCTTAGGTGGTAAATATTATAGTTTGGTAATTGTGGATCACACTAGGTTTGGTTGGGTTTTATTTCTTGCACACAAAAATGAAGCCTTTTCGGCTTTTGAGATTTTTAGCAAGGAAATTCAAAATGAAAAGGATTTAAAGATTGCCTCAATAAAAAATGATAATGGAACTGAATTTGAAAATAATTTATTTGAATCCTTTTATGAGAAATTTGGAATATCACACAATTTTTCTTGTCCAAGAACACCGCAACAAAACGGTGTTGTTGAAAGAAGAAAAAGAAGCATTCAAGAAATGACAAAAGCTATATTTTGTGAAATCAATATTCCAAAATTTCTTTGGGCTGAAGCTGTTAACACGGCATGCCACATTTTGAATAGAATAATCATAAGAAAATTCTTGAAGAAAACTCCTTATGAACTTTGGAAAGGTCACTCACCAAACTTGAATTACTTACATATCTTTAGATGCAAAAGTTTTGTCTTAAATAACAAAGAAAATCTAGGAAAATTTGATCCAAAAGCATATAAATGTTTATTTGTAAGATATTCCACAACTAGCAAAGCCTATAGAGTTTATCATCAAGATGCAAGAATTATAGAGGAGTCCATACATGTTACCTTATGTGACACTAACTTGGTTCAAAGTATCTTGGAAGATTGTGATGTAGGAAATCAAGTTCAGGGCAAAGAAGGAGAATCCAAAAATCAAGAGAAATAAATTTCTGGGCCATCTGAATCTGATAAAGCTGCTGTAGGAGATTTTACAGGAGACAATTCTGTTTTGTCTCATGAATCTGGCGAAATTTCTGACAATACAATTTCTTTGGATCCTACAGTGACCGAAACTGCTCCTAAGTCTACAAGACCCCATGAGTGGAGATTCTTAAAGAATTATCTACAGGAATTTGTCATTCGAGATATTTCTCAAGGTGTCAAGACACGTTCCTCCATAAGAAAAGCAAATGAAGAAACAAATTTGGCTTTTCTCTCTCAAATTGAGCCTCAAAACATACATGAAGCTCTCAATGACTCTTCATGGGTAAAGGCTATGGAAGAAGAGCTTGGTGAATTTGAAAAGAACCAAGTTTGGACACTTATTCCAAAGCCAATGGAAATAAGGTGATCGGCACTAAGTGGATATTTAAGAACAAATTAGGAAAAGATGGTAGCATTGCTAGAAACAAAGCAAGACTAATGGCACAAGGATATGATCAAGAGGAAGTGATAGACTTTGATGAATCCTTTGCACCTGTTGCCCGAATGGAAGTCATAAGACTTCTTCTCGCCTATGCTGCTCATTGTGGTTTCAAATTGTATCAAATGGATGTGAAATGTGCATTTCTAAACGGTGTAACAGATAGAAAAGTGTATGTGGCACAACCACCTGATTTTGAAAATAAGAAATTTTTTAATTATATTTTCAAACTCTCAAAAGCCCTTTATGGGTTAAGACAAGCTCCTAGGGCTTGGTATGAAAGACTTAGCTCTTTTTTTTTTTGAAAAATGGATTTCAAAGAGGCACCACTGACACTACTCTATTTATTAAAAATTCTAATGATTCTTTCATTTTAGTCCAAATTTATATTGGTGATATTATTTTTGAATCAGCAAATGAGATCTTTTGTACTGAATTTGAAAAACTTATGACAGGTGAATTTGACATGAGTATGATGCGTGAACCAAATTTTTTTCTTGGGCTTCAAATTAAGCAAACTGAAAATGGCATTTTTATTCATCAAGAGAAGTATGCGAAGAAACTAGTTAAGAAATTTGGTATGAAAAATGCCAAACCCATGGGAACTCCCACGCACCCTAACTCAAAGTTAGAAAAGGGTGAAACTGAGAAAGTTGTTGATGAGACTAGGTATATGGTGCACGAAATTGTGATCATCAATGGCGCCATCAACATGGTACGCACAATTGTAATCTCAACTCTTTATCACAACTTCGCACAACTAACCAGCAAGTGTACTGGGTCGTCCAAGTAATAAACCTTACGCGAGTAAGGGTCGATCCCACAGAGATTGTTAGTATGAAGCAAGCTATGGTCACCTTGTAAATCTTAGTCAAGCAAACTCAAATGGTTATGAATGATGAATAAAACATAAAGATAAAGATAGAGATACTTATGCAATTCATTAGTGGAAATTTCAGATAAGCGTATGGAGATGCTGTGTTCCTTCCGTCTCTCTGCTTTCCTACCGTCTTCATCCAATCCTTCTTACTCCTTTCCATGGCAAGCTTATGCAAGGGTTTCACCGTT
>NC_029774.3:105432064-105432879 GCF_000817695.3 Arachis duranensis | reverse complement strand
TCTCTTTTTTTTTTCGTTTTTCTCCTTCTTCTTTTTTTGTATTCACTGCTTTTTCTTGCTTCAAGAATCATTTTTATGATTTTTCAGATCCTCAGTAACATGTCTCCTTTTTCATCATTCTTTCAAGAGCCAACATTCATGAACCACAAATTCAAGATACATATGCACTGTTTAAGCATACATTCAGAAAACAAAAGTATTGCCACCACATCAAAATAATTAAACTGTTATAAAATTCAAAATTCATGCAATTCTTCTCTTTTTCAATTAAGAACATTTTTTCATTCAAGAAAGGTGATGGATTCATAGGACATTCATAACTTTAAGGCATGGACACTAAGACACTAATGATCACAAGACACAAACATAGCTAAACATAAGCATGATTTTTCGAAAAACAGAAAATAAAGAACAAGGAAATTAAAGAACGGGTCCACCTTAGTGATGGCGGCTTGTTCTTCCTCTTGAAAATCCTATGGAGTGCTTGAGCTCCTCAATGTCTCTTCCTTGCCTTTGTTGCTCCTTTCTCATGATTCTTTGATCTTCTCTAATTTCATGGAGGAGGATGGAGTGTTTTTGGTGCTCCACCCTTAGTTGTCCCATGTTGGAACTCAATTCTCCTAGGGAGGTGTTTAGTTACTCCCAATAGTTTTGTGGAGGAAAGTGCATCCCTTGAGGCATCTCAGGAATTTCATGATGAGAGGGGTCTCTTGTTTGCTCCATCCTCTTCTTAGTGATGGGCTTGTCCTCATCAATGGGAATGTCTCCCTCTATGTCAACTCCAATTGAATAACAGAGGTGACAAATGAGATGAG
>NC_029774.3:105430312-105431945 GCF_000817695.3 Arachis duranensis | reverse complement strand
TTCATGATGCTATGAATCATGATGGCCCAATCCACAGTAACTTCAGATCGGTTGCTAGTGGGGATGATGGAGCGTTGGATGAACTCCAACCATCCTCTAGCCACGGGCTTGAGGTCATGCCTTCTCAATTGAACCGGCTTTCCTCTTGAATCTCTCTTCCATTGGACGCCCTCTTCACAAATGACTGTGAGGACTTGGTCCAACCTTTAATCAAAGTTGACCCTTCTAGTGTAAGGATGTTCATCTCCTTGCATCATGGGCAAGTTGAATGCCAACCTTACATTTTCCGGACTAAAATCCAAGTATTTCCCCCGAACCATAGTAAGCCAATTCTTTGGGTCCGGGTTCACATTTTGATCATGGTTCTTGGTGATCCATGCATTGGCATAGAACTCCTGAACCATTAAGATTCTGACTTGTTGAATGGGGTTGGTAAGAACTTTGAATCTCTCCATCTCCCATGACTCGGAGGTGGAAGCTTTTGCCTTCCCTTTCCTCTTTCTAGAGGTTTCTCCGGCCTTGGATGCCATAAATGGTTATGGAAAAACAAAAAGCAATGCTTTTACCACACCAAACTTAAAAGGTTTGCTCGTTCTCGAGCAAAAGAAGAAAGAAGAGAGTAGTAGAAGAAGAAATGAGAAAGAATGGAATGGCTTTTGTGTTCGGCCAAAAAGGGGAAGAAGTGGTGTTTAGGTTGTGTGAAAATGAAGGAGGGAAGATGGGTTTATATAGGGGTGGGGGGAGGGTTATGGTTCGGTTATGGGAGGGTGGGTTTGGGAGGGAAAGTGGTTTAAATTTGAATGGTGGGGTAAGTGGGGTTTTATAAAGGATGGATGTGAGTGGTGAAGAGAAAGATGGGATTTGATAAGTGAAGGGTTTTTGGGGAAGAGGTGTTGAGGTGATTGGTGAGTGGGTGAAGAAGAGAGAGAGTGGTAGGGTAGGTGGGGATCCTGTGGGGTCCACAGATCCTGAGGTGTCAAGGAAAAGTCATCCCTGCACCAAGTGGCGAGAAAAATTGCTCCATATGCCAATTCTGGCGTTAAACGTCGGGCTGGTGCCCATTTCTGGCGTTTAACGCCAAGTTCTTGCCCTTTACTGGCGTTTAACACTAGTCTGGTGCTCCTTTTTGGCGTTAAACGCCCAGAATGGTGCCAGACTGGGCGTTAAACGCCCATCTACTAGCCTTACTGGCGTTTAAACGCCAGCAAGATCTTCCTCCAGGGTGTTCTATTTTTCTTTCTGTTTTTCATTCTGTTTTTACTTTTTCAATTGATTTTGTGACTTCTCATGATCATCAACCTACAGAAAACATAAAATAACAAAGGAAAATGGATAAAATATAACATTGGGTTGTCTCCCAACAAGCGCTTCTTTAATGTCAGTAGCTTGACAGAGGGCTCTCATGGAGCCTCACAGATGCTCAGAGCAATGTTGGAACTTCCTAACACCAAACTTAGAGTTTGAATGTGGGGGTTCAACACCAAACTTAGAAGTTGGTTGTTGCCTCCCAACACCAAACTTAGAGTTTGACTGTGGGGGCTCTGTTTGGCTCTGTTTTGAGAGAAGCTCTTCATGCTTCCTCTCCATGGTGACAGAGGGATATCCTTGAGCCTTAAACACCAAGGATTCTTTG
>NC_029774.3:105426495-105427889 GCF_000817695.3 Arachis duranensis | reverse complement strand
AACATTTTGAAAAACTTTAATTGATTTTCGAAAACCAAGATTGAGAAAGAAGTAAAGTGATTTTTGAAAAAGATTTTGAAATTAGAAATTAAAAAGATATGATTGAAAACTATTTTGAAAAAGATGTGGTTAAGAAGATATGATTGGTATTAAAAAAAAGATGTGATTGAGAAGATATGATTTGAAAAACATTTTAAAAAAAATGATTTGATTTTAAAAATTAATAACTTGGCTAACAAGAAAGGATATGATTCAAACATTAAACCTTTCTCAACAGAAAAGGCAACGTACTTGAAATGTTGAATCAAATCATTAATTGATAGCAAGTATCTTTGAAAATAGAAAGAAATTGATTTTGAAAAAGATTAGATTGAAAAGATTTGATTTGAAAAAGATTTGATTTTGAAAAAAATTTTGAAAACTAAAAAAAAAAATTTGATTTGAAAACAAAATCTTCCCTCTTGTGCCATCCTGGCGTTAAACGCCCAGAATGGTGCACATTCTGGCATTTAATGCCCAAAGCACTACCTTTTTGGGCGTTAAACGCCCAGCCAGGCACCCTGGCTGGCGTTTAAACGCCAGTTTGCCTTCTTCACTGGGAATTTTGAACGCCCAGCTTTTTCTATGTAGTTCCTCTGCTGTATGTTCTGAATCTTCAATTCTCTGTATTATTGACTTGAAAAGACACAAATTAAAAATATTTTTGGATTTTTAATAATGAAGAATAATCAAAATGCAACTAAAATCAAATAAACAATGTATGCAAGACACCAAACTTAGAAGTTTGTATACTACTGACACTAACAAAATGAGAATGCATATGAGAAACACAAACACTCAAGTCAAGAGAGATTAAAGATCAGAGTAATGAAATCATCAAGAACATCTTGAAGATCACTTAAGACACATGAATGAATGCAAGAAAACAGAAACATGCAATTAACACCAAACTTAATATGAAACACTAAACTCAAACAAGAAATATTTTTGGATTTTATGATTTTGTAATTTTTTTTTTGGATTTTTCGAAAATTAAGTGAAGAGGAAAAGAAAGGTATCAAAATTCTTAATGAGAATTCCAGGAATCATGCAATGTTAGTCTAAAGCTTCAGTCTAAAGGAATTAGACATGGTCAGCCAAGCTTCAGCAGAACATTGCATTCAAGAGCTAAATTGATGAGAATCAATCAGCTTTGGTGATGATAAGAACATCACCTTGAATGAAGATCAATCAGCTTTGGTGATGATAAGAACATCACCTTGAAACACTAGAATTCATTCTTAAGAATTCTGAAGAAAAATGGCTAATCTAAGCAACAAGATGAACCGTCAGTTGTCCAAACTCAACGATCCCCGGCAACGGCGCCAAAAACTTGGTGCACGAAATTGTGATCA
>NC_029774.3:105413736-105425631 GCF_000817695.3 Arachis duranensis | reverse complement strand
TCTTGGAGTTAAACGCCAGCTTTGGTGCCAGTTTGGGCATTTAACTCCCATTCTTGTGCCAGTTCCGGCGTTTAACGCCGGGCAGTTTTGAGCTGATTTGGAACGCCGGTTTAGGCCATCAAATCTCGGGTAAAGTATAGACTATTATATATTGCTGGAAAGCCCAGGATGTCTAATTTCCAACGCCGTTGAGAGCGCGCCAATTGGGCTTCTGTAGCTCCAGAAAATCCACTTCGAGTGCAAGGAGGTCAGAATCCAACAGCATCTGCAGTCCTTTTTAGTCTCTAAATCAGATTTTTGCTCAAGTCCCTCAATTTCAGCCAGAAAATACCTGAAATCACAGAAAAACACACAAACTCATAGTAAAGTCCAAAAAAGTGATTTTTAACTAAAAACTAATAAAAATATACTAAAAACTAACTAGATCATACTAAAAATATACTAAAAACAATGCCAAAAAGCGTATAAATTATCCGCTCATCAGTATAGAAGAATGATTGGATCTTTTATGTACCTAACTTCCTCTAGACCTGACTTTGTACAAAGTGTTGGAATGTGTTCAAGATTCTAATCACAACTAAAAGAGTCACATCTTTTAGCAGTTAAGAGAATTATTAGATATGTTC
This sequence comes from Arachis duranensis, assembly GCF_000817695.3. NCBI lineage: Eukaryota > Viridiplantae > Streptophyta > Magnoliopsida > Fabales > Fabaceae > Arachis > Arachis duranensis. Next base: position 105,425,005 of record NC_029774.3, on the reverse strand, counting down.
ATGGCACATCCAATTTTGGTTTGTGGTATCCTAAGATTGATGATTTTTCTACAGTTATTTATTATGATGCAGACTTTGCTTGAGATAGAGTGGATAGAAGGAGTACATCAGGCATATGCTGTTTTCTTGGAAAGTCTCTAAACGTCTGGTCAAGTAAGAAGTAGTCAACAGTGGCATTATCCACTGTAGAGGATGAGTATATAGCTACTTTTTCATGTTGCTCTCAGCTTATTTGGTTGAAAACCTAAGTTGCTAATTATAAATTAAATGCTGAAAATATTTCCTTGTTATGTGACAATATGAGTGCCATAAATATTTTGAAAAATTCAATTTTGCACTCTAGAACTAAACATATTGAGGTGAGATTTTACTCAATAAGAAAACATGTTCAAAAAGGAAATATTAGCATTCAATTTGTAAAATCGGAAGATCAATTAGCAGATATTTTCACCAAACCTCTAGCTGAAGACAGATTTTGCAAGCTTAGGACTAATCTAGGGATTTTAAGTCATGATTCACTATTTGTGCATTGCTGATGTTTTTGTTGAAGTTTTTGTCTCTCAGGTGTGGATGAGACAATTTTGGGCAAGTGAAGAACCATCTCTCTGAATATCACTTTCGGGGCTCATTTGCACGATCTGAATTTTCTGGGCCAACCCTTCAGTTTAGAGCTATGTTGGTCCAATATGTTTTCTTAAACACCACCATGTCTGGGCCCAATGAGTGTTACATTATTCATGTGATATTTTGTGTTTTGTCTTTTAGTGAAAAAGTTTCTTTTAAAATTGTTTTGTTTTATTTGTTAATAAAATCAAATCACCTTTTCTATGATGTCAAGTCTTCTTAAGGTTTAGTCATAGGTGATGCAGTTGCATGTTTCAAGAAACCTTCTTTCTTGGTGCAGTTACCAAATTTGTCTCTTCATAACTCCTTCTAACGTCTCCTCGGTTCTTCCCCACTACCTTTAGTGCTTTGTTTCATTCAAAACCTGAGTTCACTCCAATGAGGAAGAAAAACTGTGATTCAAAAGAGTCTAAGGACTAAAATCTTCAAACTCCCAGAGAAATCTAGATCCTCTAATCGCTCCTAAGATCGGACATTCACACCCTCTCTATCTCCTTCTACCTCTCTTCCTCGTACAGACCCCATGGCACGAACGAAAAACCCTTCAAGGTTTCCTTCTTCCTCCAAGCCAACGGCATTTCCCAACGCTCCTTCCAAGCCAAGTACTTCGAAAGGGAAGCACCCTGCTGCAGAGGAACCTGTGCCTGAACCTACAAGACCTAAACCTAGGTCCGCTCCTCTTTGTCCTCAAAGAGGTAATCCTCGCATTCCTCTCAAATCAGTTAAAGAGCTCTCTATTGATCCTTTTGTACACAAATCACACTTTATGACCTCCCACTTAAATTACAATCCTCTCCGTTTTTGATCTGCCATGAACAATGATTTCTATGATGGTGTTATTGCTCATCATACCATATGTCCCATCTTTTTGGTTGATTTACCAAATCTAAAAAAGAAAGGTTTTATTTATGCTAAAAATTTTGAATTTCTGGGCTGGAACCATATTTCTAAAATAAAAAAAAACCAATTTACCCAGTTTTAGTCAAAGAGTTTTATGCAAACATGACCTATCATGAGGGCAGCATTCACTCCTATGTCAAAGGCCGAGATATTATTCTAAACAATGAAACCATCAGTGATTCTTTGAAATACACTGATGTTGGTGCTTGTGCATACACCTCGGGTAAGTGGGATAAAGGAGTGGGTCTTTCTTACAATGATGCTTTGGCCTATGTATGTGAACGCATATCTTTGATTAATGGCATTACTCCAACTCACAAAACTCTTGGTTATACTCGTGCTCAGTTACATCGCATAGTGAACCATACCATCCTTCCTCAAATTGGCTCATATCAAAGGGTATCTTTCTATGACACTTTGGTTTTGTATGCTATTCTCATAAAAACCTGAAATTTCTTTTACATACCTAATAGTAAGAGATATATTTGATTGTGTTAGAAGTGAGAAAGATAAAGCTCTTCCTTATGGCATGTTCTTAACCTGTATTTTTGAATATTTTGGTGTTGACTTGTCAAATGAGACATAAGAAAATAGACACTCATATATAAAAAGAGGTGGTTCAGTGAAACAGCAAAAAAATGGACCAACTCGAACTGAAAGGGTGGTTATTGATGATGATGATAATGATGATGATGATGATGATGACAATGAACGGAAGAATCCTCTCCTCTATCTACCTCTAGGACTTCAGCTTCTACTGAACACAAATCACTTTTATATGGAGTGGTGAAAAGTGTAGTCCAGGAATTTATCTTTCAATCTAACCATCTAATTGCAATGAGCAAAGAAGAGGAAACTTGCTACCAAGCATGAAAACTTCCTCAGAAAGTCCAGAGATAGAGTGGCAATTTTCATGAAGTTCATTGACAATCTCCAAGAGGATGAAACAATGGCCAATGATCCTGAAGATCATGCTGATTTTGATGAAGAGGATGGTTTGGATGCCTAAGGATGCCTCCTCTATTGCTATTTTCTATGTTGTTTTATTATGATAATTGTCTCATAGAACTATTGTATTTTGTGTTTTGACTTCTTATTTGTCTCGAATGATTGTAATCCGATTAACAACTATTAATTTTGCTTTTATTTTTCTACTTATCTGGAATATGTCTTAACTATTTGCTGTAGGTCTGAAAGTTGGTTGTATTTTCTCCCTTGATGACAAAAGAGGGAGTAGTATTAAAGTTAGTTGGCATCACATTTGTTTCTTTGCTCATCTTTTGTTGCTCTTGCATTATTTGGGCTTACTGGTCTTGCTATTTTTGGTACATTGATTGGCTATGTTTCATGAGTTGTTGAAATTGTTTGAAAATCTTACTGAATGCTTCATCCATGGACAACAAATCGTATGTAGTATATTGTTGTATTCCCTATGTTAATATGTAAACAAGAAAGATGAGAAGAGCACAAATTCAGGAGGAGCAATGATGAGCGGATATTTTATACACTTTTTGGCATCATTTTCATATTGTTTTAGTGAAAAATTCACATTTTTGGATTCTACTTTGAGTTGTTGTATTTTATGGTGATTTCAGGTAATTTCTGGCTGAAATTGAAGAGCTTTGGCAAAGTCTAATTCAGAGGCAAGGAAAGCGTAGCAGATGCTGTCAGAATCTGACCTCCGTGCATTCGAACGAGTATTTCTAAAGCTATAGAAGTCTAAATGACGCGTTCTCAGTGGCATTAAAATGCTAACTTCCAGAGATTTTCAGTAATATATAATGGTTTATACTTTTATTTGAAGGAGCCTGCCCATACTGGGCGTTGAACGCCAAGGAGCTACCCTCTGGTTGGCGTTCAACGTCCCAAGGAGACAAGCCAGTGTTGAACACCTAAAACCACCCCCTTTGGGGCGTTCAACGCCCATTCTTCAAGTTAGACGCCAAGCTCAGCCCAAGTACTCAACCAAAGTGGGCCCAAGGATGGATTTTCGCACCTCTAATGTAGTTTGTCATACTTTTTGTACTTCTTAGTTATTAGATTAGTATTTAAAGGAGAATATCACCCATGTTTAGGATCTTCTACCTCATCTTTACCTTTTCACATTTACACTACTGTAAGCATGAGAAACTAAACTTCCTAAGTTAGGGTTAGGAGCTCTGCTGATTCTCATGGATTAATAATATTACTATTATATTTCAATATATGTATTCCATTCTCTTGTGCATTTTCGTTCTTCATCTCATGAATTGAGGATGACCCATGAAAATCATCCTTGTTCTACATGGGTTCCGTGCGACTCCTGACCCGGATAGTATTGAACCACAGCTAGTTAATGCACTACGGATTCCAAGAGGTGCTTGGGCGACATTGAATATGTGACATATAATCCCGTTGACCGTGGGTTACTGAGGTTTCTATGGCATCAAGGCTAGAGTATGAGAAGTAGTGTTCCCTGATCCAAAAGATCCAACCTTGTTTGTGGCATTTTGAGTAGGTTTGCGAAGGGGAGTGAATTGCGTAGGTCTTCACCTTGGATTATAGTAGGAAGCCATGAGTTAACTTGATGACGATGCTACATGAGTTGCTCAGATATGGTGGACTGCTATGGTTTAGAAGAGACTAACTTGATGAGGATGATACATGAGTTAGTCAATTACGCTGCCATTGAATGAGTCATTCGTTGTTGAAGTAGACAGTAAGAAAAGTTAATCTGGAAAGAATACGCATCTCCGAAACCTTAACTAATATCTATCACTGCTTTTACAATAATCTGGTATTTCGTTCTTTACTTTTCGCTTATGCTTCTTAATAAACAACCATCTTTTCTAATCGCCTCACTCACCTGAGGTATTACTTGGACGACCCGGTGCACTTTCTGGTTAAGTTGTGTGGAGTTCAACTTTACGCACCAAGCAACTCTTGGAAAGAAAAAGGGGAGCAATTCAAATGCAAGTAACATCACCTAAAGGGAAGTACCTCAACCTTAATTAAAAATTCAATCCCTTTGATTAATGTCACAATTATGTTTGTCATCAAGGGAGAGATTATTAAGTTAAGTGTATAACTAATTTTAAATTGATGATGACAAACATGATTTTTTTGGGTTAAACACCCAATTAATGTTGATTGTGTTTGATTAGTATTGCAGACTAAAGAAATAAAATAGCAGCAGCCCAAACAAATGGAACAAAGAAACAGAAGGTGCTATAGTGTGCAGAAGTTACAAGCGAAGCCCAAAAATAAATTGTGACAAAAAAGTCATTTGGGCTGAATAGAAAGAAACCAATCCAAGCCCACGTTCCCCATGCAAGTTGAAGCAATTGTTCACCTTACTTGCTTCGGTCAGACTCAGAGAAAAAGAGAGAGAGAGCTTCATTTTTATTGTTCGTTTCACCAGAGAAGAAAGAAAGAGAAAGGTAAAACTCAAAAGGAAGTGTCTAATCACCCAAATCAAAGCATGCTAAGCTAAGTCATAGGATAAACGTAATTTATTTCCATTTGCATGCAATTTACTTTCTTTACTCCTTCTCCAAATTTCTGCAACTTCAATTTAGGATAAATGGAAAAATATTCTCTGATAATCACTGTTGTGAGTCAAAGGCTAAAATTATTTCTTGGGGACAAAGCACTTGCTCAATGGTTCAAATTTGGGTTTGCCATTGAAACATTTCTCTTTGCTGATCTAAGGTCTTCGGTTAAGCAAAAAGACCAGCTTTAAAATCCCTAATTTGGGAGTTAATTGAAGAAAGTGAAATGACAAGCCTGGGAAGCACACAACTCGAAGAGTTGACTCAGAAGAGATCAATAAAGCAACTTGCAAAGAGGTACAAAAAGAAAAATCTTCATCTTTCTGAAGACAAGGAGAGATAACCAGATATTGAGTTTGCCTTGAGGAGCTTCTCTGTGAAGATTTCATCAATTTTGGATAGTGTTTTCTAAATTAAAGAAGCATTCTGTCAAAATGAAGAACTTAATTAGAGTCAGCTGAATCCGGTTCAACTTATAGCAACAGAGGCTGTTGATGCATTAATCTCCTTCATGTTTTACAGTTTGTATTTCATTTTCAATATATATCTTTCTGTAATTTTTTGAGAGGCAAAAAGCTGAAAGAGAGAATTCAAGAAAGAGCCAATGAGTGACAAAAGGCTGAGTGAAACACTTGAGAGAAAAGCCTAGAGTTATTTTAGATTTTTTTAGGTTGTTTCAAATCTCTTGTATCTTGTACCTAAGAGGTGCCCCTTTCTAAGTTGGGTTAGCACTTAGAGTGCAAAGTTAGGTATTAGTATAACCAAGTCAAGTTAGGTAAGAACTTGAGAGAGAAAGAATTTGAGTAAATCCTAAGAAATTGGTGTATGTAATACTTTAACTATAGTGAAAATTCTACCATTATTGTGGTGGAAACTGGATGTAGGTTATATTGCATAAGGCAACTGAACCAGGATACACGCTTGTGTCATCTTTCTTCTCTTTCTCTAACTTCTATTTTTTGATATTTATAAGACAAAATCAAATTGTCTCATAAAAATTTTGCTGCAGAGTTCAAATAGTTTTTAACTGTATATATATTAAAGGCTTGATTCATTAAAGAAAAAGAAGGCCATAGATTCAACCCCCTTCTCTAAACCTTCCACAACCTTCATTTGTCTAGAACAACTTTCTCACAAGTGATATCTTGGCTTACAAAGCATACCCCAACAATAGCATTTGTGTAATCTCTCCTTGTGCAAGCATTCACTATGAGATATACAACTCCATTTTGTTGTTCCTAAAGTGTTTTAATTTCAACTCAAATTTCTTGTCTTCCAAGCATGAAGAACACATCACCAGTTAATTCATATAGAAATATGATTATTAATAATATGATATGCTTTGCTATAGATCTTAGCATAATTTTATTTCAATAATTTAACTTGGTTCCTTTAAGATATTCTGCATATGGAATGATCTTGAATGAAAGAAACTATGAAAAGAAGAGAATTTAGGAAGAGAAGAAATAAAATTCATTTGCAAATAAACTCCAATTTTCACATCATTTCAAAAGCATATTGAATTATACATAATGCTGGTATTTTGATTTTGGATTAAAGCTGATGAAATTCAACAGTTACAACCGAGGAAAACCAGATACATTCGTTCACACATAGCAATGCAAAGTTTACACCACAAAATTTTGTGTTGTTTACAAACTTAGAATATTTAAAAACTGAAGTCTAACGAGGACTAAAGTATGTGTAGATCAGAATCAATAACAAAGATTTTGAAAATTTCAGATGATAAAAATTGAATCAAATTCTAAAAGATTGCTCAAATAATTCGCTACCAAGATAGTTGAGAGAAATTTATTCAAGCTGAATCATATCTGACATTTGATTAAGTTAGCAATACCTAAAAATACAATAGCAATTGAACTTTCCCACAAGAAATTAGTTACCTTGCAAGGCTTTGCTTTGAATATTTTCAAGTTTGTTGCGCGAGTCTACATGCGCTACTCCACTCACTAGTGATTTTCCAATAGCTTCATTTGCCAGCAAAACTATCAATTCTGCAATTTTCACATTCCAACCATTAATTAGGCCACCTGTGTCAACCCCGAAAATCGGCACAGTTGTTGTCTCAATTAACCTCACCATTTCAAATGCTACTGAACTTAGCTCATCAATCCCAGCATCACTTCTCTATATATGTAGTTCATAGCCTTAATACTACTATTCTCTGAATTGTGAAATGATTCTCTAATTATAAGTTGCAATGAGTGAATAGAATTGATTTCGGAAGCCTCCCAAGGCAAACTTTTGCTCTTAACAACTTCAAGAAATGCTTTGAATAATGATCTTGGATTCATTTTCCCTCCATCATCCTTATCCTCAAGATGGTGTTTGGCCCCTCCCCACTTAACTTCCTTAGCAGTGTGAGACCGAAACCAGAACAAGAAATGCCTCGGACTGATTCGCGCTATCGCTATGCCACACATGCATCCCCAAGTAAAGCAGCACCAAGATAACTAGCATCATCCAAACTGTCTGTACTCAAACCAGTCGAGTTGCCATGAGTACTAAGCAACCATTCAACAATGTCTTTTACCTGCTATTCGGATAGTGTTGTACCTAACAACCAATAGTTCCCATCTTAATACAGGGCAGCCCCATCACACTTGACGAGATCCTTGATATTAGAAGACTAAGTAACAATCCCAAACGGTGTGTCATGAAGGAGCATGTCACACAGCAAAGTTTATTGAGATCCTTGATATTAGGACAAGCTTTATTGACATAGCTATAATCTACGCACATCCGTCACTTCTAGTTCTGTTTTTTCGCAAGTACCATATTGAAGGCTTTCTAAGCAAAGAGGTCAGTGTTTTATTGTAAGAATTCAACAAGTTTTGCCTTTAATCCTTCATCAGGTTAGCCCCGATGTTTGTTGTCTTTTCTGCCTGATCTCCGATTTGAACCTCTTCAATTTTTCCGTCGGGTTGTGGTTGTAGCTCTTTTCGTGCTCGAACACTGCCGAGTTCAATAGTGTTGACTTGCTTACCTTTATACTGCCTCTTAGGTTTAGGCTTTCATTATAACACTTTCTTGCTAACTTCTGATCTTCTTTGACAGTGGCAATTTCCTCTGAGGTAAAAAATTTCATGCATAGGTAAGGTGTAGAAACAACTGCAGCTAGCCGATTTAAAGTTGTCCGACCTATTAAGTCATTGTAGGGTGATGTCACAATGATCATATTGTAGTTAACGTTTAAGGTTCTTGATTTCGTACCCTTACCAAAAGTAGTATGTAATGAGATGAAACTAAGAGTTTAGAAGAGCATATCTCCTAATCGGATGGATAAGCCCTCAGCTCCTTTTCATCTAACTTGAGCTTGTCGAAGGCAGGTTTCAACAATATATCTGTAAGACCCCGAATTTTTTGAAAATTAAATAATAAATTATTTATCATTTATTATATTTATTTAAGATTATAATTTAAGATATTTATATATATAAATTAGGTAATTTTTTACTTATGATTTAAAGGTTTAGTAATTGAATAATAATAAGGATTTTATATGCTTTAATTTAAATAATAAGATTTTGAACTTTATTTTATGATTTTAAAGGAAATTGATTTTATTATCTCTAATTCTTGAATTAGAGTAATTGTTTAAAAATAATTTGTAAGTTTATGAATAAATTGTGCTTTCTTTTAAATATAATTTTATTGGATTAAAATTGGTTTTCAATTATTATATTATTCCTAATTTTTATTAAAATTACCAAACCACCCAAAAATCTCCAAATTAAAACTCTAATCCTAATTTTAGTTTAACACACACACCCACACTCTATAACCCTAAACATAGCTGCCACCCCCTTTCCCTTTCTTCCTAAAGTAGCACACAAAACACTATACATAGTAGTAGCATATACTAAAAAAGAGAGAAAGCGAAGCGGAGAGGGAGACGAGGAAGAAGGGTGAGCCGAGGGGAGGGGATGCTACCGCCGGCCTGGAGCTCGTTATTCGTGTCCCATCGCATCACAGTCTCGCCGCGTCCAGTTCACCACCGATCTGTCCAGGAACCGCCGTTGAGGAGGGAGAGAAAGCAAGTGCGAGGAGCTGTTGATAAACCACTATTTTATGGTTTATATTATATTTAATTGAGTGATTTTATCAAGCTTTTCACCCACTTATTCATATGATTTGCATGATTTTACAATTCCTTCCTAGTTTAGTTCTATGATTGAAAAGATGCTTCTTTGGTCTTAATTTAGCTAATCTTAATCCTCTCCTATTACCATTCGATGCCTTGATCTGTGTGTTAAGTGTCTCAGGCTTCATAGGGCAGGAATGGCTTAGAGAATAAAGAGGAAGCGTGCAAAAATGGAAGGAACACAAGGAATTGAGGAGATGACCAGCGAGAAGTCACGCGGTCGCATGGCTCACACGACCGCGTGAAATGGAAGAAATCAGAGTGATGCGATCACGTGCCTGACGCGACCGCGCGGATTGGAAGCTGCACGAACGACGCGAATGCGTGGACAACGCGGACGCGTGACGTGCGCGATCTGCAGAATTACAAAAGTCACTGGCAGAGATTCTGGGCCGTATTTCAACCCAGTTTTCGGCCCAAAAACACAGATTAAAGTCAAGAAACTTGCAGAGACTCAACATGCTCTCATAATTCATAATTTTAGGATTAGATGTAGTTTTTTTAGAGAGAGAGATTCTCCCCTCTCTCTTAGGATTTAGGATTTATTATTATTTCAACTTATAATTCTTCTGAGATCCACGTTTAATATTCCTTTATTTTGACTTCTCTTATTTTTAATTATATATGTTGCCAATTTGGCTTAATGACATTCATGTTATGATTTTCTTAATAAATATTATTTGAGGTACTTTCAGATCTATGATTTGTTTCTCTTATTTATGATATAAATAATTTAGATTTTTCCACCTTTTGGCTTTGGTGGATTAATTGGTGACTCTTGAGTTATCAAACTCATTGTTGACTGATAAACCACTATTTTATGGTTTATCTTATGCTCAATTGAGTAGTTTTTATCAACTCTTTACTCACTTATTCATACAATTCGTATGTTTTACATTTTCCTTCCTGATTTTGTGCTATGATTGAAAACATGCTTCTTTGATCTTATATTTGCTTATTATTAATCCTCTCTTATGACCATTAGATGCCTTGATATGTGTGTTAAGTGTTTTCAGATATTATAGGGCAGGAATGGCTTGGAGGATGGAAAGGAAGCATGCAAAAGTGGAAGGAATACAAAAAGTTGGAGAAACTGCAAAGCTGTCAGCTTGACCCTCTCGCACTAAAACGACCATAACTTGAGCTACAGAGGTCCAAATGACGCGGTTTCAGTTGTGTTGGAAAGCTAACGTCCGGGACTTTGATTTGATATATAATATGCCATAGTGACCCTGATGCTAGGCGACGCGACCGCGTGCTCCATGCGGCCCCGTCGCAGTGATGAAAAACCAGCGTGGCAGATTTCTTCTCCAGCGATTTCTGGGCTGTTTTCGACCCGGTTTTTGGCCCAGAAAACTCAGATTAGAGGCTATAAAGTAGAGGAATTGCATCCATTCAGATCAGGCACTCATAATTCACTTTTCATAGTTTTAGATGTAGTTTTTAGTGAGAGAGGTTCTCTCCTCTCTCTTAGGATTAGGATTTAGGACTTCTCTTAGTTTTAGGAGTGACTCTCAATCCCAGGTTCTTTATTTTTATTTATCCCAATTTAATTTATGAACTCTTCCATGTTACAGATTACTCTTTTAATTAATGTTATTTAAGGTATTTCAGTTTAATATTGCTTTCTTTTATTTACATGATTATTGCTTCCCATCTAAAGGCATTTTTATTCCAGCAGCTTCAATTTCCTTTCCTTTTGGCCTTGGTTAAATAATTGGTGACCCTTGAGTTATCAAACTCATTGTTGATTGAAAATTGGAATTAATTCATCCACTTAACTTACCTTCATAGTTAGAGGTTAACAAAGTGGGATTAAAAATCCAATTCTCATCACAATTGATAAGGATAGGACTTCCAGTTCCCATACCTTGCCAAGAGTTTATTTTATAGTTATTTATTTATTTTTCTTATTATTTTTTGTGCAACATACTGCCCCCTTACTTCCAAAACCCCAATTTTACCTTTTTCATAGCCAATAATAAGAACATACCTCCCTGCAATTCCTTGAGAAGACGACCCGAGGTTTAAATACTCGGTTATCAATTTT
>NC_029774.3:105408433-105413140 GCF_000817695.3 Arachis duranensis | reverse complement strand
CCCTCAATAGACCCCCATGGCCTTATGTGGAGAATCTAATGAAGAACGTGTTGTGAAGAAGACACAAGAAACTCCAGTGAACAGCATAGAGCATAACTTCGTACCAGAACAAGCAGAGAAAGCTGTCGTTGTAGAAGAAGAAGAGTCGGTTGTTGTGGAGAACTCCGTCAAGGATGTTACAATTGACACTGAGGAGGATTTTGCACCGCCTCCAATGCAAATATCTTATGAAGAACTGAACGGAATAACCCAGGACACAGGTTTCCATGATGATGATGATCACGAGTCCTGTTTTCTTAGGGGTGAACTTGCATCCACAAGTGATTTCTTTGAGACAGAAGAATCTTCCCCAAGTGAATATGAAGATGATGCTAAGGTAGATCTTTCTCAACCTCCAATATATGACTTGAGTGAAGATGAGGGAGAAATTTATGGCTCTGATCAAGAGATGGTTGAAGTGGAAGAACTCATAGAAGCTTATAAGTGAGTAGAACTTACAGAACCACTGGAAACACCTATCCCAAGGCCGTTACCGCCCACCACAAACTACAAGTGGGTAAAATCCTTGTCTTTTATCTTCAATATTCCACTTGAATATGGTTTGCTTGAAACAGATGGCCAGCTTAGAGCTCTCTGCGGCTTCAAGAGTAAAAAGGAAATGGCTCATACTCAGAGTCGGTGCACAAGGTTCAATAAGGTTCCACGCTTCAACTCGAAGTGCAAGGATTGGTATCATGCTCAATTGAGTGGATCACGGAGAACGTTTGGTCACCATGGTGAGAATTTAATTTCCAAACCGCCCAAATGGATAAGTATAGATCAAAACGAAAGCGGATTTGGAACCAAAATTTGGGATCTCGGAAAATATTCTGATATTCATCACCCAGGGGGCCTGAAAATCTATTTGAAGCTGCTCAGAAGCTTCACATGCCTAGTGTGGGACCCCGGAGGCTATTGGCATTCCAAGCATTGGTGGAGATTTCTGGAAGAATTTAAACACAAGACGCCATAACAGGAAGCTCAATCAACGTCCAACTTAAGGACTTTAACCAAAAGTGCTAGGTGGGAGACAACCCACCATGGTATGATCATTCCTTTTTCATTTTTATTCAGTTTTATTTGTTTTCAAGTTTTATTTTATTTTATTGTATTGAACCTGGAATTTTGCATAACATTCATATTAGCATTGCATACTGCATACTTGCATATATATATATAAAAAAGGGGCCACGCGATGCGACCGCATCAGCGACGCGTCCGCGTCGCGAGGAGAGGGGAGAAAATAAAAAACGAACAGAGAGTCACGCGAGAGCGTGGCTGGAGGCGTGCCAATGGCACAAATCAACCCACGCGACCGCGTCGCTGACGCGTCCACGTCGCATGGGAATAATGGCCTCCCACGCGACCGCGTGACCCACGCGGCCGCGTGACCAAGATTTCGACGTCAAGGTGGTGCACACCCGAAAGTTGTGCGAGAGTGGTGCCGGATTGGTGCTTAATGCACAATTCTATCCACGCGGCCGCGTGACCCACGCGACCGCATCACATTCTTCTAGAGCCCACTCACGCGATCGCATGCCCATGCGATCGCGTCACTTAAAATTTGGCACTAATAATAATTTGAACAGAGAGTTGTGCGAGTGCGAGGCTGCCCTCGCGCCAGTAGCATGAATTGTGTCACGCGACCATGTGACCGACGCGATCGCGTCAATCAGTATCAGCGCAAGTCGCGCGACCGCGTGTTCCACGCGTCCGCGTTGCTTGCGCTGCACAGCTTATCCTAATTTGCCAAATATCTTATCTTTTCTTCCCCAATCCTAATTTCTTCTATTTTTTCTTCTTTCTTCTTTCTTTCTTACTTTACTTCTTTCCCTTCTCATTCTTCTTATCTTTTATTTTATTTTACTTAATTTATTTGCATATCTCATTCATCGCATCTTAATTTTGTGCATATTGTTTTTATTTTCTTTTTTGAATTTTTTTATTTTTCCATTGGTGTTAAAAAAAATTCTTATTCTACTGTTGCATCTTTTCTTAAATTTATTTTGGTAACTTGTTTTACACTGTGGGATGATATTAATTATCTGCCAATGCCAATCTTTTATGATACTTGCACTCCATTTGCATTGGCATGAACTTGTATTGATACTTCCATTACCCACTCTCATCCCCTATGTTAGAAATTTTATACCACTAGTATGCCATGACTTCTATTGTTTTCTCACGTACATGTTGAAGCTTCCATGTAAATGAGACCCTTATCATTTGGCATTAACCTACCCATATTTTATTTATTTTCTTATCTTTATTTTTGAGTTACTTTTCTTCCCTTTTTCTTTCAGGATGGCCACCCGGAGGGGAACCAAAAGACGTTTACATGGGGAGACAGACAAGTTCATCTGCGAAATCTTGAAGAAAAGCATCAGTTGGAACAACCCGTCCACCTGCACATCTCAGCATGCACCGAGGACGGTGCAATCTTTAAGTGTGGGGAGGTCGATACCGATCTCCATGGGTTAGTACTTTCTTGTCTCAAACACCAATGTTTAAATTTTCTTTGTAGATTAGTTGTTGCATTTGCATATTTGTTTGATCTTTGCATATTTTACCACTTGGTTAAAGTAATATTTTCTTTTTCAAGAAACCTTTTAGAGCATTTCACTAATTTGAATAAAATTTAATGTTACACTTGTTTGAAGAAATATTATTTTAGAACATGGTTTAGAGTTCGGACACACAAAACCTGTGAGATTTTGAGCCTATTTGAATTGGTTGCATTTTATCAACCAAAATTTTGTTTTAGTGTGTATTTTTCTCTCTAAAATTGTGATCTTTGTCTTGCTTAATTCTATATTTCCATTATTTGATGTATGCATGCACTTACATGATTGAGGCATTTGTTTCCGAATTTTCTGAAAATGTGAAAGAAATGTTTAGGATATGCTCATGCATTCAATAAATTAATCATATGCATTGAGAAAAACAAAAGAAAAAAATATATATAAAAAAAAGAGCAAAATAAGTGAAAGGGGACAAAATGCCCCAAAGTAAGTAGTAAAGGCAATGCATATGAGTTGTACTTGAAATTAGAATGCATGAATATGTGGAAAACATGGTTAATGGATGGTTAGATGTTGTATTATGATTACATGGATTGTTTAAGTTAGGTGGGAAAGTTTCAGTTAATTAAGGATTCAGATTTTAGTCCACTTGGCCAAATACAATCCTACCTTGACCCTAACCCCATTACGACCCTTAAAAGTCCTCTTGATATGTGCATTTATGCATTAAATTTTTTGTTGATTGGTAGAAGAAAAACAAGCCTTAGAAAGCAAGGTTAGTAGAGAATTGAGAGAATCGAACCTTAAACACTTGAGTGATTAGAGTGTATACACTACCAGTGAGGGTTCGATGCTCAATCCCTTGTTCCCAGCTTTCATGAGCTATTTTCTCCTTGCAAGTCTATTTGTACTTCATTTTTATGATTTGAATTAGTGAAATCCAGTTCATATATGTTCTTAAAATAATTGTTTACTTTTAACCAAGTAGGTAGAAGCATGTTGCATTTAGTTGCATTCATAGGTTGCATCTCATACATTCTATCATTCCTCTTCATCTCTTTATAGTTTCTCTTGAGCTTAGCATGGGGACATGCTATTGTTTAAGTGTGAGGATGTTGATAAACCACTATTTTATGGTTTATCTTATACTCAATTGAGTAGTTTTTATCAACTCTTTACTCACTTATTCATACAATTCGCATGTTTTACATTTTCCTTCCTGATTTTGTGCTATGATTGAAAACATGCTTCTTTGATCTTATATTTGCTTATTATTAATCATCTCTTATGACCATTAGATGCCTTGATATGTGTGTTAAGTGTTTTCAGATATTATAGGACAGGAATGGCTTGGAGGATGGAAAGGAAGCATTCAAAAGTGGAAGGAATACAAGAAGTTGGAGAAACTGCAAAGCTGTCAGCTTGACCCTCTCGCACTAAAACGACCATAACTTGAGCTACAGAGGTCCAAATGATGTGGTTTCAGTTGTGTTGGAAAGCTAACGTCCGGGGCTTCGATTTGATATATAATATGTCATAGTGGCCCTGATGCTAGGCGATGCGACCGCGTGCTCCATGCAGCCGCGTTGCAGTGACGAAAAACCAGCGTGGCAGATTTCTTCTCCATCGATTTCTGGGCTGTTTTCGACCCAGTTTTCGGCCCAGAAAACTCAGATTAGAGGCTATAAAGTAGAGGGATTGCATCCATTCAGATCAGGCACTCATAATTCACTTTTCATAGTTTTAGATGTAGTTTTTAGTGAGAGAGGTTCTCTCCTCTCTCTTAGGATTAGGATTTAGGACTTCTCTTAGTTTTAGGAGTGACTCTCAATCCCAGGTTCTTTATTTTTATTTATCCCAATTTAATTTATGAATTCTTCCATGTTACAGACTACTCTTTTAATTAATGTTATTTAAGGTATTTCAGTTTAATATTGCTTTCTTTTATTTACATGATTATTGCTTCCCATCTAAAGGCATTTTTATTCCAGCAGCTTCAATTTCCTTTCCTTTTGGCCTTGGTTAAATAATTGGTGACCCTTGAGTTATCAAACTCATTGTTGATTGAAAATTGGAATTAATTCATCCACTTAACTTACCTTCATAGTTAGAAGTTAAAAAAGTGGGAGAAAAATCCAATTCTCAT
>NC_029774.3:105402588-105408304 GCF_000817695.3 Arachis duranensis | reverse complement strand
AATCCTAACGTCAAAATGGCGCCGTTGCCGGGGAATTGCAAACGTGTGCCTTATTATTGGTTATTGTAAATATTTTTCAAAAAAAATATTTTTCTTTTACTTGTTTATTTATTTCTCCTTTTCCCCCTTAATTCTGATAACTACTATGAATTCTCACCCCTCTCGCTTTGAGTTTGGTTCTAACTTTGTTGAAGGAAATAGAAACCACATCAGGAATATGCATCAAGGTCAGACCAATCAAGGATGGATGGAGTCAAGAGGATCTAATCAACCCTTTAGGCAACAACACCCTCCAAGATATCATGGACAACGACCATTCTACAATGCATACCCAACTGAAAGATATGGTGGACAACCTTGTAACTACCAACAAGCCCCACCCCGTGCCTATAAACCATCCTCTCAACATGACCTCGAACCACCACACTCACAAGCTTCTTTTCGTCATTCGCCACCATACGATCCTTATCTTCCCCAATACCAATCCAATTACTCCCAAGAACCACCACTCCCCCATACACATAACCCATATCCATCAAAGTCAGAATCACGGGTTAGCCTCGAAGAATCAATGAAACAATGTACCGCACTCCTTCATCAACTGGAGCAAGCAATGGTGGAGAAGTTAAAACAATTATCTTCCAGACACTCAGCCCCTCAATAGACCCCCATGGCCTTATGTGGAGAATCTAATGAAGAACGTGTTGTGAAGAAGACACAAGAAACTCCAGTGAATAGCATAGAGCATAACTTCGTACTAGAACAAGCAGAGAAAGCTATCGTTGCAGAAGAAGAAGAGTCGGTTGTTGTGGAGAACTCCGTCAAGGATGTTACAATTGACACTGAGGAGGATTTTGCACCGCCTCCAATGCAAATATCTTATGAAGAACTGAACGGAATAACCCAGGACACAGGTTTCCATGATGATGATGATCACGAGTCCTGTTTTCTTAGCGGTGAACTTGCATCCACAAGTGATTTCTTTGAGACAGAAGAATCTTCCCCAAGTGAATATGAAGATGATGCTAAGGTAGATCTTTCTCAACCTCCAATATATGACTTGAGCGATGATGAGGGAGAAATTTATGGCTCTGATCAAGAGATGGTTAAAGTGGAAGAACTCACAGAAGCTTATAAAGGAGTAGAACTTACAGAACCACTGGAAACACCTATCCCAAGGCCGTTACCGCCCACCACAAACTACAAGTGGGTAAAATCCTTGTCTTTTATCTTCAATATTCCACTTGAATATGGTTTTCTTGAAATAGATAGCCAGCTTAGAGCTCTCTGCGGCTTCAAGAGTAAAAGGGAAATGGCTCATACTCAGAGTCGGTGCACAAGGTTCAATAAGGTTCCACGCTTCGACTCGAAGTGCAAGGATTGGTATCATGCTCAATTGAGTGGATCACGGAGAACGTTTAGTCACCGTGGTGAGAATCTAATTTCCAAAGCGCCCAAATGGATAAGTATAGATCAAAACGAAAGCGGATTTGGAACCAAAGTTTGGGATCCCGGAAAATATTCTGATATTCATCACCCCGGGAGCCTAAAAATCTGTTTGAAGCTGCTCAGAAGCTTCACATGCCTAGTTTGGGACCCTGGAGGCTATTGGCATTCCAAGCATTGGTGGAGATTTCTGGATAAATTTAAACACAAGCCGCCATAACAGGAAGCTCAACCAACGTCCAACTTAAGGACTTTAACCAAAAGTGCTAGGTGGGAGACAACCCACCATGGTATGATCATTCCTTTTTCATTTTTATTCAGTTTTATTTGTTTTCAAGTTTTATTTTATTTTATTGTATTGAACCTGGAATTTTGCATAACATTCATATTAGCATTGCATACTGCATACTTGCATATATATATATATATATAAAAAAGGGGCCACGCGACGCGTCCGCATCAGCGACGCGTCCGCGTCACGAGGAGAGGGGAGAAAATAAAAAACGAACAGAGAGTCACTCGAGAGCGTGGTTGGAGGCGTGCCAATGGCACAAATCAACCCACGCGACCGCGTTGCTGACGCGTCCACGTCACATGGGAATAATAGCCTCCCACGCGACCGCGTGACCCACGCGGCCGCGTGACCAAGATTTCGACGTCAAAGTGGTGCACACCCGAAAGTTGTGCAAGAGTGGTGCCGGATTGGTGCTTAACGCACAATTCTATCCACGCGGCCGCGTGACCCACGCGACCGCATCACATTCTTCTAGAGCCCACTCACGCGATCGCATCACTTAAAATTTGGCAGTAATAATAATTTGAACAGAGAGTTGTGCGAGTGCGAGGCTGCCCTCGCGCCAGTAGCATGAATTGTGTTTTTCAAAATATTTTCTTTTTGTTAGTTTTTGTTTCTTTTTTTTCTACTACTATGAATTCTCACCCCTTTGGCTTCAAGTTTGATTCCAATGTTATTGTTAGGAATGGACACTATAATGAGAACAGGAATATGCATCAAGGTCAAAGCAATCAAAGATGGACAGAGGCAAGAGGATCTGATCAACCTTTTAAGCAACAACACCTTCCAAGATATCATGGACGAAGACCATTCTGCAATTCATACCAAAATGATAGATATCCTCAACATGACTTTGGACCACCATACTCACAAGCCTCTTTCCACCAAACACCTCCATATGACCCTAATCCTTATCCACCACACCAACCACCCTACGAGCCATATTTAGAACCACCACCTCAATATTCACCATCTCCATATCCTTATCAAGATGAACCACCTTCCTACCATGAACCCTTTCTCCCAACAAATGAACCCTCCTATCCACCCCAAACCTCCATGGAGAAAGCATTTACCGATCTAAACTCTACTATACAAGCTCTCGCCACCCGAATCAGACCATCAAATACCTTCAACAATTAACCCTCAAGCTCTAGTGCACTTCCTTTTCAACCACATAATGATCCACCCATCCCATCACCACCATCCATGGAAGAGCACCCACATCCATCAATCCAAGAGCAAGATGATCCCAATGATGCTATTGATATGGAACAAGAGAGAGAGGATCATCTTTGCGAATCCATACTTCATAAGGAGCTAGAGGAGGCACTAAAGGTGAAGGTAGGAGAGACCCTTGAAGATGAAGGAGTAATTGAAGGGAGTTGTCATGGAAAGGTAATCATCAAGGAGGAGCAAGAGTCAAGGGATCATTTTAAGGAAACAGTAGATCAATTTCATGCAACCCTTCATCAATTGGAGCAAGTAATAAGTCAATTACCTTCCGGACGTTCGGACACTCAAGGAACCCCCATGGCTTCATGTGGAGAATCTAATGAAGAACGTAGCATGAAGGAGACACTAGAGACTCTAGTGGACAATAAGGAGCATGAATTTGTACTGGAACAAGTGGAGAAAGCCATAATAGTTGCAGAGGAAGAAGTGGTTGAAGATTTAGGAGATGCAGAACCTCCACGGGAACCTCAAGTCACAGAACCCTCTTCTAAGGAGTTTGAATTTGTTGTTGAGGAGGGTGTACAATCCCCAAGGCATGTTATAGTTGAAGACTTGGAAGAGGTTGATTAAGAGATGGAGATTCAAGAAGAAAAAGCACAACCTCCCATGCCCTTGGTGAACAATGAAGAGGAAATTGAATCAGAAGAAAGCTACCAAGAGGAAGAGGTTGATATTGAAGAAGCTTGCAAAGAGGTGGTACTTATCAAAGATGAGCACAAAGGAGTGGAGCTTGCACGTTCATTAGAAACACCTCCCTCTAAGTTGCCATCATCCTTCACAACATTCAAGTGGGTAAAATCCATATCCCTTAGCTTTCTAATTCCACTTGAATATGGGCTACAGATCCCGACACAAATGGGTGTAAAAGCAAGATTTGGGATCCTGGAATCTGCTCTGACATTTGTCACCATGGGAGCCTAAGAATCTGTTTGAAGCCTCTTAAGGGCTTTACATGCCTAGTTTGGGATCCCGGAGGCTACTGGCATTCCAAGCACTGGTGGAGATTTCTGGACGAATTCAAGCATAAGCCACCATAGCAGGAAGCTCATCCAATGTCCAACTTAAGGACTTTAACTAAAAGTGCTAGGTGGGAGACAATCCACCATGGTATGATCGTTCTCTTTTTAGTTTTAATTTTAGTCTGTTTTTGAATTTTTATTGAACCTGAAATTTTTGCATGACATTCATTGCATTTTGCATTCTGCATACGAAAAAAAGAGAGAGAAAACATGCACGCGACGCGGCAGCGTCGCTGATGCGTCTGCGTCACTAGTGCGATGGGTAGAAAAAGATTTGAATAGAAAGTCACGCGAGAGCGTGGCTGGAGGCGCGCCTTTAGCATAATTTGACACCACGCGACCGCGTCATGTGGAACTTTGGCCTCCCACGTGACCGCGTCACCCACGCGGCCGCATGCCATGAAAATTGACGTAAAAAAGGTGCATGGCCAAAAGTTGTGCTGGAACTGGGCTGGACTCGTGCTAGAAGCCCAAGCTCTCCCACGCAAACGCGTGCCCCACGTGGCCGCGTCGTCTTTCAAAAATGGCCATCCACGCGATCGCGTCACCCACGCGACCGCGTCACCCAGATTTTTGGCAAAATGCAATTCAAAACAGAGAGTTGTGTGAATGCGAGGCTGCACTCGCGCCACTAGCACAAATCAAGTGACGCGATCGCGTGACCCACGCGTCTGCGTGGCCTGACCTTATTGTGCACCACACGGCCGCGTCACCCACGCGTCCGCGTCGCCAGCGTCGCACACCTTAACCTAATATGCCAAAATACTTTATCTTTTCTTCCCCAATCCTAATTTTTCCTCCATCCTTTCTTCTCTTACTTCTACTTCCTTTCTTTCCCTTCTCATTCTTCTTATCTTTCATTTCCTTTTACTTAATTGCATACTTTCATTCGTTGCATTATTTTCATTGGTGTTGGAATTTTATTTGGGTCATTGTTTTTTCTATATTTTTGTGGATTATTTGACAATTATATATTACTTTTTAAAGGGTTGCTTGCATGTTCAATTTAATACTTTCAAATAGCTTATTTACCATGCATGCTATGTGTTTGTGAAAACACCCGTATGGCATTGTGCACTATTTTTAAGATTTCTTTTAATCTATTACTATAAATGCTTGCGTTTCACAAAACCCTTTTTATATTTTATTAATTAAATATAATTGTTATTACAAACATGATTGTTAGTTTGAAAGACTTGGTAATCTAACTTGGACGTTGAATGCTTGATCTATGCTACTCATGCCTTTGCCAGCATGCCAATAAACATCTTGCATTTAACTGTCATCACATGCACTTACTATATTTCCATTGATGACTTTTCACATGTAGTCATGACCATATGTTAACATCATTCTTCTTTACTGTGCATTGATTACCACCTTTCCCGCTCTCTTCCTTACTGGATCCCCTAGCTTTACATGTTACTTTCCTTTTTCCCCTTTCAGGATGGCCACTAAGAAGGGTAAAAAGAGAAAGCTACTCCCAAACCACCGGCAAGGAAAGGAACACAAAGAGCACTAGCTGAGGAACTACAACCTCCATCCACCTGCACATCTCAGCATGCACCGAGGACGGTGCAATCTTTAAGTGTGGGGAGGTCGATACCGATCTCCACGGGTTAGTTAGTCCCTTCTCAACACCAATTTTAATTTTTCATTGTTGTATTTGCATGTTTGATTGCATGTTTATTTTTTGTGCATATTTTACCACTTGGTTAAA
>NC_029774.3:105402024-105402465 GCF_000817695.3 Arachis duranensis | reverse complement strand
TACCCATTTGTTCTTTACTTTAGCTCATTACTAACTCTGAGCGAAAAACAATAATGTCCTTAATTTGAATCTTGGTTAGCTTAGACTAGTAAAAGTGCTCATGATTTAAGTGTGGGGAAGTTGGGTTTGAAATTATTTGGTTTGAATAATTAGGTGTTGTATATTTTAGTGAAAATGTGCAAAATAATAGTTGATCACATATTATTGCATTCAATACTTTAATCATATGCATTGAAAAAAATAATGCATATGTACTAAACTCAATTTTAGGATGCATGAACATGTGGAAAGCACAGTTAATGGAAGGTAGATTTTGCATTTTAATTAAATGGATTGTCTTAAGTTAGGTGGAAAGTTTATGTTAATTAAGGATTCAAATTTTAGTCCACTTGGCCAAATACAATCCTACCTTGACCCTAACCCCATTACAACCCTTAAAAA
>NC_029774.3:105387596-105401895 GCF_000817695.3 Arachis duranensis | reverse complement strand
TTCCCTACTCATTTATCTGGTCTCCTTTAGTTTAGCATGAGGACATGCTAATGTTTAAGTGTGGGAAGGTTGATAAACCACTATTTTATGGTTTATATTGTATTTAATTGAGTGGTTTTATCAACCTTTTCACCCACTTATTCATATGATTTGCATGATTTTACAATTCCTTCCTAGTTTAGTTCTATGATTGAAAACATGCTTCTTTGGTCTTAATTTAGCTAATCTTAATCCTCTCCTATTACCATTCGATGCCTTGATCTGTGTGTTAAGTGTCTCAGGCTTCATAGGGCAGGAATGACTTAGAGAATAAAGAGGAAGCGTGCAAAAATAGAAGGAACACAGGGAATTGAGGAGATGACCAGCGATAAGTCACGCGATCGCATGGCTCACGCGACCGCATGAAATGGAAGAAATCAGAGTGACGCAATCGCGTGCCTGACGCGACCGCGTGGATTGGAAGCTGCACGAACGAGGCGAATGCGTGGACGACGCGGACGCGTGACGTGCGCGATCTGCAGAATTACAAAAGTCGTTGGCAGAGATTCTGGACCGCATTTCAACCCAGTTTTTGGCCCAGAAACACAGATTAAAGTCAGGAAACTTGCAGAGACTCAACATGCTCTCATAATTCATAATTTTAGGATTAGATGTAGTTTTTTTAGAGAGAGAGGTTCTCTCCTCTCTCTTAGGATTTAGGATTTATTATTATTTCAACTTATAATTCTTCTGAGCTCCAGGTTTAATATTCCTTTATTTTGACTTCTCTTATTTTTAATTATATATGTTGCCAATTTGGCTTAATGTTCTTTGTATTTATTTATTTTCAATGTTCCATGTTTGGATTTATTTTCTCTTAATAAATATTATTTGAGGTATTTTCAGATCTATGATTTGTTTCTCTTATTTATGATATAAATAATTTAGATTTTTCCACCTTTTGGCTCTGGTTGATTAATTGGTGACTCTTGAGTTATCAAAATCATTGTTGATCGAAAATTGGAATTCTTCAAGAATTAATTCGAGATCCAATAACTCTAACTTTTCCCAAGGAAAGACTGGGACTTGAGGATTCTAATTAATTCATTCACTTGACTTACCTTCATAGTTAGAGGTTAACAAAGTGGGAGAAAAATCCAATTCTCATCACAATTGATAAGGATAACTAGGATAGGACTTCCAGTTCTCATACCTTGCCAAGAGTTTATTTTACAGTCATTTATTTAGTTTACTTGTCATTTATCATATCTGCTCCTCATTCTCAAAACGCCCGATTTACAAAACTCATAACCAATAATAAGAACATACCTCCCTGCAATTCCTTAAGAAGATGACCCGAGGTTTAAATACTTCGGTTATCAATTTATTTAGGGGTTTGTTACTTGTGACAACCAAAATATTTGCACGAAGGGATTTCTGTTGGTTTAGAATCTATATCTACAATGCGACTATTTTTATAAAATTCTTTACTAGCAAAAATCCTAACGTCAACCGTTCTATCGCCGAGAAGAGAGACAATGCATGAGAGGGAGCTCGTCTCTGCCAGCTTCGTCAAATCTCCGGTGCCAAACTCGTCTATGTCGCCGTCGTAGAATCGCAAATGAAGGACGCGCGAGAGGATTGCCTCCATTCTGCCTCGCCTCCAATGTGTGAGTTTGCAACTGGAAACTGGACACCCAGAAGAGAGAAGGTGATGGTGGAGAGGGGATGTTGTCAGTGTGGTTTCCGTTTTTGTGGATTGGAGGTTGCCACCAAGCTGCATGCGGCTGTTGGATCTACTTTGCCATCATTCTGATCACGGGATATGGCGCGAGTGTCGCTGGAATTACTGTCGAAACTGCTCTTTTTTGTTGGTTCCTTTCTTTGTACAATGAATTATTTTGCTCTGAAAACTCTTTTAATCGTTGTTCCGTTATGTTGCTGAGGAATATGCGGCATTTTGCGATAAGTTTGAGTTGTGGCTCTTGCATGTCGTGTTTGAAGTTGCTGTTGTTGTCGCAGAAATGGTCTGGAGCTGTGGTTGTGGCTGCTGCTATTGCGAGCTGAGAAAAATGTGATTTCGTAAGTCTTATGGACTGAATTGAGTTGCTATGGATGATTGTAATTGCTCTAGTGGAATTATTAACTGTTTGAGAAGGTTGAATATTTTGAGTTGTTGATTTTGTTAAATTAGCGGTTGCTGAATTGGTTTTCTTGAGATTTGGAAATGTTTTATTATTGAAAATGAGTTGGCTTTTGAAAAGATTTAATATTGGAATTTAGTTTAATTCTAAAAATGATTTGATTTTAGAAGACCTTTAATATTGAAATTTCGTTTAAAATAAATTTGAAAAGGATTTGATATTTGGAAACGGTTTGATTATTGAAAATGATTTGCTATTTGAAAATAATTGAGAAGGGTTTGAGGAATGTTTGGATGGGACACGAGGAGGGTGGCATAGTCCATGTTTTAGAGGAGATGCTGCCAAAATTTTTATAAAAATTGGAGGCTTCGTTTGAAGTGATTATTTAGAAAGATTTGATTTTAAGGATTATATGTAAGAACCCGCATTTTCACGTAAAACCCTTTTAATAAAATAATTTTAGTTCCCGGAATAGATTCAAAATTTAGAAATTTTAATTTGAAAATAAAAATGTGAAATTTGATTTCAGTGAATTTTTTTGAGTTAGAAAATGTACCTTTTCGAAAAGATTTTTTGTAAAAATGCGTACTGGCGCTTAAGATGGCAGTACAAGCTCAAGACTACCCAGTACAGTGTATTTTGGAAAATAATATTTAGAAAATTGATTTGTTGTTGTGAAAGGACAAAAATAATTTTAGAATCGAAAACCGGACACTAATCATAAAGGTTTTGGCCCAAAGTGGGTCAAACGGACCAAAAACGCTAACAGGTTGGACCGGACCTAAACCGGGCCCAAGATCCAACATATATAATCTCATTTAATGAGCTTTGAGTTCATTTTTCCAGCCCTAAGAGAGAGAGAGGGCCGCAATTTTTAGAGAGGAGAGGAGAAGCGAGATGACATTTTTCACCTCCACCTTTCGGAAGCCATTACTTTTGATTCGGAGCTCTGATTGACGAGCTGTTTGTGGCCACGCGAAACTCTTTTTTCTGTCCTAGTTTCCAGCCCTAGATTCTACGCGTTTTCATGTATAGTTTATGAGTAGATTTTATAGTTTTGGTTGTTTAAGTGATCTCTAATAGCGGATAATTGTTGGATTTTATCCCTACTCACGTTGGATAAGGTAAGGTTTCTCTAAACCCTCTTGGTTGGTTGTTTTGTGGTTTCTAGGTTTTGATTTTTGGTGATATATGTGTTGTTAGTTTGAACCTTGGTGTTTGTTGGAGTTGGTTGAGGCTTTGGACCAAGTTTGGTGGCTTCGTTTTGGTATTTGGTACGTTTGGGAATCGGCCAAGGTATGGTTTCGGTGTCCTTTATGTAATATGTAATGTTCATGGACACTTAGACTAGTTGACCCTAAGATAGGATTGAATATGTAGATGTTTGTGATATATGTTTGAGGATGAGATTGAGAAAAATGTATGTGTTGGAGCATGATGTGTGATGTATACGGATGAGAACTATTGTTGATGTTGTTAAAAATACTGATTATTGATGAATGTGTGAATTATTGTTTTTGAGGAGTGTTGTTGTTATTGTGGACGAATAATGATGGATATTAATGTGGTAGTGGTGTTGTGTATAAGGAATTGGAATAATAATGATAATGATTATATGAATTGATGATGATTGTCGGTATTTTAGTGATTATGAAGGTCGATGATGAATGTTGAGATTTATTTTAATTGTTAAGGTTGTTGTTGGTTGATGATGATAATGAGTGTGAATTTATGATTGAATTGGAAATTTTGAATTGGTAGTGAGATATGATGTAATGGCATAGTAATTTAGGTGTGAAATTGAGAAGGATGATATGAAATGATAAGATGTTGTATGTAGTAGTGGTTTATGATGGTTGGACATGGTTGGGCTTGGTTTTGAATTGAGAGATAGTTAAATTTGAGGATTTGAGGTTTTGGGTGAAAATTTATTTTTGATGAACTTTGTCTAATCATAACTTTTTCCTCGATTTTCAAAATTTGTTGAATTTGGTTTATATTTGAAGATTATTGAAAACCCTTCAATTTAATATAAAGTTTGCAAAATTTGGAATTTTGTAGAGGAAGTTATGATCATTCAAAGTTGGTGTTGAGAATCTGAAATTCTACAAAGTTGCAGAATTTCAGGATCTCTGATATGTGTGCACATACAGCCTTGTGCGCACGCACAAACCTACAAAAATGTTATTATGTGCGGATGCACAGACTTGTGCGTACACACAGGCAGGGGAAAGGGCTCTGGTAGCAGCGCTAGCATAGGTTGTGCGCGCGCACATCAATGAAGAATTACGACCTATTAGGGGCGTTCGCACAGCTTGTGCGAGTGAATAGACTTTATAAATTTTAGTACCTGTGCGTACGCACACCCCTATGCATATGCACACTTTCAAAATCTTTTCTGCTGCAAGAGTGTGTCAGGCACTATATCCTTGGTTTATGCATGCAAGTGTGCCTGGCACTATATCCATGGGTGAATAGTGTGTGTCCGGCACTATATCTGTGGGTGCGGCAGAAAAGTGACATATGAAAGGATGTGTCGGGTTGGTATTTATAGACCGACAAGTGATATCACAAGCCAATAGGATAGGCATTCATCATATGCATCTTTTATGTGCTTGTTTGCTTTGATTACGTGAGTTTGCCTGATTGTATAATATGCCTATTTGCTTACTTGAATTACTTGCTTTATATGCTTCTACTTGTGTTTTATTTGTTTGTATTAATTGTGATTGTCTGGTGCTGAGGAGGTTAGGTAGGAGGTGGCGATGGGATCGCACGGAGGTAAGGTTGGGGAAGGCTATGGGATACAGCGGTGTGATTAGTATTAGTTAGAATTCCCCTAGGTTTAGACAACCCTGGTTTATGGTTTAAGTTCTTAGTATATTTATTTATTTTGTTCTAAGCATGAATATCAGTATGTGATGTGGAGTTCAAGGATTACCTTCGGCGTCCTGGGGCGTTACATCTTACATCATTGGGCACTGTGACCATACTGAGAACCTTCGGTTCTCATTCCATACTTTGTTGTTGTTTTTCAGATGCAGGACATAATCTACTTTGGTGAGATTACCGATATGGTGACAGAGCGGAGTATGGTTCCTCCTTAATTTAATTTATATTACTTTGTTATAGTTACTCTCACATCTTTTTGTGTTTTAACTTTATGGCCTTAGAGACTCACTTGAGAGAGAGGTTGTATAAGCTGTTTTAATTCTAAAACTCTGTATATCTCTATTTGTAACTAGTCGGCTTAAACTCCGCAAGCTGCGGCTAGTTCTCTATGATTATTATATTCTTATATTTATATATGTTCTATTCTCTTACACCTATACCTTGTATCTTATGCGTTAGTTTTATGTGAACGTCTCACGCTTTTGTAATTCTATAATTTGATTATTAATCCTTCATCAGGCTTCTAGAATATATATTTGATTATATGTGTGTGTGTGTATAAGCTTTAGAACTGTCGTAACCTCTAATTAACTTTTGCCTTACGGCTAGAGGTAAAGGTTAGGGTAATTGGGATGTTACATTTAGTAGTATCAGAGCAGTTCGTCCTCGTGAGCCTGAGGGATGGATCGATTGTGCTTCATTGCATACTCTGTGTGTCTTTTCTTTGATACTATTAGGTTATCTACTTGATATTTCATAGCATGCTTGTTTGTGAGTGCTTGTTTGGGGAAAATGAAGCACTAAACTTTTGATATTGAGACTAATCACCTTGATATCGATTGTTTGATGTAGAAAGGAACCCTAATGGCCACTCGCGGACGAGTTCGTATGCGTTCACGAGGAGAGAGTCAGAATAAGCGACCGGCCGATAACCATACCGAGTTCATGGTGGCAATGGCGAATCTTGCAAACATTATGGGGGCTAGCGCTACTGTGACTCTGCAAGTTGTGCAGAAGTTAGGCCAACTGACTGGAAATGGAAACGGAAATGGTGAAGGAAATGTGAATGAGAATGCAGGAAGAAACAGAGATAACACAAGAGGTGCTCCGATGACCTTGGCAACCTTTCTCAAGGTTCATCCTCCGAGTATTCGAGGTTCAACTAATCCCACGGAAGCGGATAACTGGTTCCAAGCTATGAAGCACGCACTGCAAGCACAGCATGTCCTGCATAACCAATACGTAGAGTTTGCTACTTACCAACTTCGGGAAGAGGCCCAGCATTGGTGGCAAGCAGAATGCCGCTTGCTACAGCTCCAGAATGCAGATGTTCCTTGGGATGTATTTCAAACGGCCTTCCACAAGAAGTATTTTTCTGAGTCTGCAAGGGAAGCGAAGGAGATGGAACTGATGCAGCTGAAACAAGGTTCTTTGTCTGTGGCAGATTATACCAACAAATTTGAGAAACTTTGTAGGTTCTCTAGGGCGTGTCAGGGTGCCCCAAAAATCTATGAAAGTTGGAAGTGTATCACATACCAAAGGGATATGAAGTACGACATCATGAATGCTGTGGCTCCTATGGAGATTCGTATTCGTATTTTCTTTGATCTGGTGAACAAGGCAAGAGTGGTTAAAGAATACGCAAAAATGGTAGCCTCGTCAAAGGAGATTTCTAGAGGAAATACTAGTAGCGAGCGTGGCGATCATCTTGGATCAAGGGGATTTCAGAAAGAACAACAACGCTCAGTTCCACATGGCAAAGGGAGATGGTCGATCCTACACTTGCGGATTACCAGGGCATCTTGCTAAGGATTGCCGTAGAGGGAGGAACCGAGGTGTGGGTAAGAGTCAGCAACCAGGCCGTGTGTCTGCTTTGGAGGCATGCGAGGCGACGGGGTCGGATCCTCCGATGAGAGGTAAGCATATGCTTTGAGTCTTATATTGCCTGGACCTGAGGTTAGTTTGGTTCTATCTTTTGTAAAGTCGTCGTTAGAATTTCAAGAGCTTAGAGTTTTGTTGGTAGTAAACCATGGGGAAATGAGGATTCTAGCGGCGGTAGCCGAGGATTTCGAACTTGTGATGACGAACGATCCGAGTTGGCGTACCGAAATGGTTACCAGGTATGACTAGAAGTCTTGGCGGTTCTCTATGTGGGTGATAGGTGTGGTTCAGCACTAGTGGCAACGGAACTACCAACTAACGTCCTTGCGGTTTTTAACTATGATTTTTACCATTTTAAGATTTAGAGTGATTTTCAAATCTAGTTTTAAGTTTTGGTTTAACTGATTTGGTTTTGAAACTATGATTTGAACTTTTGATCAAATGATACGATTTAAAAAGAAAGGTGGGTTGTGTGATTTTAATAACTTGTGGTCTTGGTTTGCAAATTTATCTTATCAAAAATGGATTCAAATTGAAAGGTTTCGATTTAAGAATAAATGAATTTTTGAGCCTTTTGAAAAAGCTTTTATAATGAACTGGCTTAGATTGAACTTGTTTTCCCAGCTTTGCGAAATGTTACAAAGGTAGTCTTTGGTTTTGAAACTACGTCGGAAATTCTTGATTTGGAAGATATTGTTTAAAAAGAAAAGTGAGTTCTCCGATTATGTTCAATTGTGAATTTGGTTTCCAAATTATCTTATTGAAAGGAATTCAAACTTAAAAGTTTTTTCTTTAAGAAAATTGTGACTTCAAGTGTTTGACTTACTAGTAAATGATTTTTGACTCCTTTAAAAGAGCTTTAACAATAGACTCATTTAGATTGGACTTGTTTTAAAGGTTTTGAAAATTATTACAAATTCGGTATTTTGGTTTAAAAGAAAGGATTTTCGGATTTCTAGTGACGATAATCAGAGTGACGCAGCGGAAGTTGTACGCCAAGTTGTCGAAGTGTGAGTTCTGGAAGGGAGAAGTGAAGCTCTTAGGTCATGTGGTGAGCAAGGGAGGAATGACCATAGATCCTTATAAGGTAGAAATGATGATGGGATGGGAAAGATCGACAATGGTGAAGGATGTCCGGAGCTTCTTGGGTCTAGCCGGATAGTACTGGAGACTCATTAAAGGATTTTTCCCGAATTACATTACCGATGACTAGGTTGACAAGAAAGGAAGCGCCTTTGTTTGGATGTCGGAGTGTGTAGAGAGTTTTCAAACTTTGAAGCTGAAGTTAACTTCAGCACCTGTTTTAATCTTGTTGGGACTGCATGAATCGTACGAAGTATACTATGACGCTTTTCTGAAGGGTTTAAGTTGCGTATTGATGCAACACCGGAGTGTAGTAGCTTACGCATCGCGTCAGCTGGGACTGCATGAGATGAACTATTCAACTCATGATCTGGAATTATCGGCGATTGTGTTTGCACCGGAAATTTGGAGGCACCACCTGTGCGGAGGGAGGTTTAGCATCTTTTCTGATCATAAGAGTCTCAAGTATGTCTTTGATCAGAAAAAGCTTAAAATGCGTTGGGGAAGACAGATGGAGTTGCTAAAGGATTATGATTTTGAACTAAGTTATCACCCTGGAAAGGCAAAGGTGATCGCAGATGCATTGGATCGAAAATCCTTAACAATTGCTTGGGTGAGAATCAAGGAAGAGGAGTTAATGGATAAGTATGTGGATCTTAAGCTGGACATGGTGAAGTGGCTGGAAGAGCTTGTTTGAGCCAATTGCAAATTTCAAGCACGTTTAAGACGGAAATTCAGAGGGCTCAGTAAGATGAGCTGAAGCTTTAGAAATTGTTGCAACCAGTTGGTGATAAGAGGCGTGAAGAATTCACTAAGGATGGTGAAAGATTGTGGAGAGATAAGGGGAGAGTTTGCAAATAGGATGTCGAAAGTTTGAGACAAGACTTGTTGTCGAGGACTTACTACAGTGGATTTTCTGTTCATTCCGGAAGCACAAAGATGTACTGTGACTTAAAGAAGATATTCTGGTGGCCTGGGATGAAAGGTGATGTAGCTACAGTGGCATCCAAGTGTTTGACGTGTCAGAAGGAAAAGATAGCGCATCAGAAGCCGTCAGGAATGATACAGCCTCTTGAGATTCCTCAGTTGAAGTGGGCTATGATGCGGTTTGGGTGATCGTGATTCGCTTAACCAAATCCGCTCATTCTCTGCCTATCCGAGCGAACTATTCTATGGAGGAGTTGGCGAGAGAGAACGTCGACACGATAGGATGATGGTGAACGAGGTGCCTTGGCAACTTGTTGGATTAGTAACGTTGAAAGTAGGATGCTTCATGGGGAATATATGTATATATATAATCCATCGCGTGATCCAAATTTTCGAGGGCAAAAATCTTTTTAAGGAGGGGAGGATGTAAGAACCCGCGTTTTCACGTAAAACCGTTTTAACAAAATAATTTTAGTGTCCAGAATAAATTCAAAATTTATAAGTCTTAATTTGAAAATAAAAATGTGAAATTTGAATTCAGTGAATTTTTCTGAGTTAGAAAATGTACCTTTTCGAAAAGATTTTTGTAAAAATGCATACTGGCGCTTAAGCTGGCAGTACCAACTCTAGACTGCCCAGTACTACGTATTTTAGAAAATAATATTTAGAAAATTGATTTGTTGTTTTGAAAGAACAAAAATAATTTTAGAATCGAAAACCGGACACTAATCTTAAAGGTTTTGGCCCAAAGTAGGCCAAACGGACCAAAAATGCTAACGGATTGGACCGAACCTAAACCGAGCCCAAGGTACAACATATATAAACTCATTTAATGAGCTTTGAGCTCATTTTTCCATCCCTAAGAGAGAGAGGGCCGCGGTTTTTAGATAAGAGAGGAGAAGAGAGATGACATTTTTCACCTCCACCTTCCGGAAGCCATAACTTTGATCCGGAGCTCCGATTGATGAGCCGTTTGCGGCCACGCGAAGCTCTTGTCAAGCTCTACGTTTCTATCTAAAGAAATCTGGTAAGATCTCTGTCTTCCCATCCCAGATTCCGGCCCTAGATTCTATGCATTTTCATGTATAGTTTATGAGTAGATTTTGTGGTTTTGGTTATTTAGGTAATCTCTAGTAGCGGATAATTGTTAGATTTTACCCCTACTCATGTTGGATAAGGTAAGGTTTCACTAAACCCTCTTGGTTGGTTGTTTTGTGGTTTCTAGGTTTTGATTTTTGGTGATATATGTGTTGTTAGTTTAAACCTTGGTGTTCGTTGGAGTTGGTTGAGGCTTTGGATCAAGTTTGGTGGCTTCGTTTTGGTGTTTGGTGTGTTTGAAAATCGGCCAAGGTATGGTTTTGGTTTTCTTTATGTAATATGTAATGTTCATGGACACTTAGGCTAGTTGACCCTAAGATAGGATTGAATATGTTGATGTTTGTGATATATGTTTGAGGATGAGATTGAGAGAAATGTATGTGTTGGAGCATGATGTGTGATGTATATGGATGAGAATTATTGTTGATGTTGTTAAAAATACTGATTATTGATGAATGTGTGAATTATTGTTTTTGAGGAGTGTTGTTGTTATTGTGGACGAATAATGATGGATATTAATGTGGTAGTGGTGTTGTGTAGAAGGAATTGGAATAATAATGATAATAATTATATGAATTGATGATGATTGTTGGTATTTTAGTGATTATGAAGGTCGATGATGAATGTTGATATTTATATTAATTGTTGAGGTTGTTGTTGGTTGATGATGATTATGAGTGTGGATTTATGATTGAATTGGAAATTTTGGATTGGTAGTGAGATATGATGTAATGGCCTAGTAATTTAGGTATGAAATTGAGAAGGATGATATGAAATGGTAAGATGTTGTATGTAGTAGTGATTTATGATGGTTGGACATGGTTGAGCTTGGTTTTGAATTGAGAGATAGTTAAATTTGAGGATTTGAGGTTTTGGGTGAAAAATAATTTTTAGTGAACTTTGTCTGATTATTAATTTTGCCTCGATTTTCAAAATTTGTTGAATTTGGTTTATATTTGAAGATTATTGAAAACCCTTCAATTTAATATAAAGTTTGCAAAATTTAGAATTTTGTAGAAGACGTTATAATCATTCAAAGTTGTTGTTGAGAATCTGAAATTCTGTAAAGTTGCAGAATTTCAGGATTTCTGATATGTGCGCACGCATAGCCTTGTGCGCACGCACAACCCTACAAAAATATTATTATGTGCAGATGCACAGACCTCTGCGTACGCACAGGCAGGAGAAAGGGCTCTGGTAGCAGCGCTAGCATAGGTTGTACGCGCGCACATCAATGAAAAATTACGACTTGTTAGGGGCGTTCGCACAGCTTGTGCGAGTGAACATACTTTATAAATTTTAGTACCTGTGCGTACGCACACTTTCAAAATCTTTCTAGGTGTGCCCACGCACACCCCTGTGCAGACGCACACGCCCTGTTTCATAATTTTAAATTTTGTTTCAACTATTTCACCTTCCCGACAAGGTTGTAAGCTTCTATAACACCATTTTAAGACTCTTGAGCTTATTTTTAGAGCATTGAAATATGGGAAAGGTCCTAGGGGCTTAAGTTCGGTTTTCTTTTGAAAAGTTAGCAAACGGAGGTTTAGGTTTCTGGTGTATTGTGGATGAGTTAGTTGAGAGAGAAAGAAGAGTGGTGCATATGGTGATTGTTGACAATGCATTGGGAAATCGATGAACTAATGAGCTCGGAATTGAAGTGATGAATTGATGATGGTTATGATGAGTTGAAGACTCAAAGAGGAATGATGATCTTGTTGAATAATGAGAGTGTGCCAGGAACTATATCCTTGGGTTACGTATGATAGTGTGCAGGGTATTATGTCCCTGGGATTGAATTATGATTGATAATCTTTTCTGCTGCAAGAGTGTGCCAGGCACTATATCCTTGGATTATGCATGTAAGTGTGCCCGACACTATATCCGTGGGTGAATAGCGTGTGTCCGGCACTATATCCGTGGGTGCAGCAGAAAAGCGACATCCAAAAGGATGTGTCGGGTTGGCATTTATGGACCGACAAGTGATATCACAAGCCAATAGGATAGGCATTCATCATATGCATCTTTTATGTACTTGTTTGCTTTGATTACATGAGTTTGCCTAATTGTATAATATGTCTATTTGCTTACTTGAATTACTTGCTTTATATGCTTCTACTTGTGTTTTATTTGTTTGCATTTATTGTGATTGTCTGGTGCTGAGGAGGTTAGGTAGGAGGTGGCGATAGGATCGCACGGAGGTAAGGTTGGTGAAGGCTGTGAGATACAGCGGTGTGATTAGTATTAGTTAGAATTTCCCTAGGTTTAGACAACCTTGGTTTATGGTTTAAGTTCTTATTACATTTATTTATTTTGTTTTAAGCTTGAATATCAGTATGTGATGTGGAGTTCTAGGATTGCCTTCGACGTTCCGGGGCGTTACATCTTACATCATTGGGCACTGTTACCATACTGAGAACCTCCGGTTCTCATTCCATACTTTGTTGTTATTTTTTAGATGCAGGTCATAATCTACTTTGGTGAGATTACGGATATGGTGACAGAGCGGAGTATGGTTCCTCCTTAATTTAATTTATATTACTTTGTTATAGTTACTCTCACATCTTTTTGTGTTTTAACTTTATGGCCTTAGAGGCTCACTTGAGAGATAGGTTGTATAAGCTGTTTTAATTCTAAAACTCTGTATATCTCTATTTGTAACTAGTTGGCTTAAACTCCGCAAGCTGCGGCTAGTTCACTATGATTATTATATTCTTATATTTATATATGTTCTATTCTCTTACACCTATATCTTGTATCTTATGCGTTAGGTATATATATACATATATGTATGTATAAGCATTAGAACTGTCGTAATCTCTGATTAACCTTTGCCATATAGCTAGAGGTAAAACTTAGGGTAATTGGGGTGTTACATTATACGTTTTGAGTTTGATTTATTTAGAAAAGAATGAATTATGTTGAGTTTAGATTATTGATGAATGGAGTGGGAGGTGTGATAATGAGGAATGATGATGATAATGACATTGAAAAATAATGAATTAAAAGTATATGTAACTTGCAAAACTGAGACAAATTGTTGACCCTTTGTACGTAAGATGTAACCGGCCACTTTAACTCCCCGGGTTCCCTTATGGGCATGCATACTGAGACAAATTATTGAGCTTGCGGATGCGCGTACAGATGGTTTGTCACGATTGGCTACCAGGACATGTGGGCTGGCTGTGTAACTGACAGATGATATCATCAGCCATAGCACAGGCATACATCATATGCATTTGTATGTTTTTCTTGAGTGTGCATTATTTTGGTTTGGCTATTTGTTTAACTATACTTATCTTCTGTTTTCTCTACTTGCTGTATTTGTATCCTATCTGTGTTTTCCTTGTTTGTAATATATATGTGTGCAACTGAAAAATTTATCATGCTGGTGATGGTGAAACTGAGGGTTGTTTTCTTGATATGATGGTTTGATTGTTGATTTGATTGAATTGCTTAGGTTGGAGGTTGTGATTTTTTTTCTGATTGAGGTTTTAGTAAAGTATGAAAGATCTAGCTGGTTCAACATAGACTTAATGAACCTATGCTTGGAATAGGTTGTTCATTCATACAGTCTACGAATCTGATTAAGATTTTCTTATAAGAAAAGAAAGGTTTTCGGATTTCTAGATAATTAAATATTAGTTTTTGAAAATATTTTGGATGATTAGCCGTTTGATGAGCGGATAATTTATACACTTTTTGGCATTGTTTTTACTTAGTTTTTAGTATGATTTAGTTGGTTTTTAGTATATTTTTATTAGTTTTTAATTAAAAATTACATTTCTGGACTTTACTATGAGTTTGTGTATTTTTCTGTGATTTCAGGTATTTTCTGGCTGAAATTGAGGGAGCTGAGCAAAAATCTGATTCAGGCTGAAAAAGGACTGCTGATGTTGTTGGATTCTGACCTCCCTGCACTCAAAGTAGATTTTCTGGAGCTACAGAACTCTAAATGGCGCGCTCTCAAATGCGTTGGAAAGTAGACATCCAGGGCTTTCCAGAAATATATAATAGGTCATACTTTGCTCAAGGATAGATGACGTAAACTGGCGTTCAACGCCAGTTCCATGTTGCAGTCTGGCGTCTAGCGCCAGAAACAAGTTACAAGTTGGAGTTCAACGCCAGAAACAGGTTACAACCTGGCGTTGAACGCCCAAAACAGCCCAGGCACGTGAGAAGCTTAAGTCTCAGCCCCAGCACACACCAAGTGGGCCCCAGAAGTGGATTTCTGCGCTATCTATCATAGTTTACTCATTTTCTGTAAACATAGGTTACTAGTTTAGTATTTAAAA
>NC_029774.3:105385068-105387399 GCF_000817695.3 Arachis duranensis | reverse complement strand
TTTTCCATTCAAACACGCTTGTTCCTATCTAAGATGTTCATTCGCGCTTCACTATGAAGAAGGTGATGATCCGTGACACTCATCACCTTCCTCAATCAATGAACGTGTGCCTGACAACCATCTCCGTTCTACATCAGATTGAATGAGTATCTCTTAGATTTCTTAATCAGAATCTTCGTGGTATAAGCTAGAATTGATGGCGGCATTCATGAGAATCCGGAAAGTCTAAACCTTGTCTGTGGTATTCCGAGTAGGATTCAAGGATTGAATGGCTGTGACGAGCTTCAAACTCACGAGTGTTGGGCGTAGTGACAGACGCAAAAGAATCAATGGATTCTATTCCGACATGATCGAGAACCAACAGATGATTAGCCGTGCTGTGACAGAGCATTTGGACCATTTTCACTGAGAAGACGGGAAGTAGCCATTGACAACGGTGACACCTTACCTACAGCTTGCCATGGAAGGAGCCTAGGAGTACAAGAGAAAAACTGAAATAAAGAAGACAAAGCATCTCTAAAACCCCAACATATTCTCCATCATTGCACAATAAGTATTTATATTTATGTCCTTTGATTCTTTACAATTGAAGTTGAAAAACACTGTTGTTGGCATCCTGACTAAGAATAATAAGATAACCATAGCTTGCTTCAAACCAACAATCTCCGTGGGATTCGACCCTTACTCACGTAAGGTATTACTTGGACGACCCAGTGCACTT
Source organism: Arachis duranensis (assembly GCF_000817695.3). Classification (NCBI taxonomy): domain Eukaryota; kingdom Viridiplantae; phylum Streptophyta; class Magnoliopsida; order Fabales; family Fabaceae; genus Arachis; species Arachis duranensis. The sequence continues at coordinate 105,386,678 of NC_029774.3, read as the reverse complement.
GCTGGTTAGTGGTACTAGTTGTGAAAAGTGTGATTCACAATTCGTGCACCAAGTTTTTGGCGCCGTTGCCGGGGATTGTTTGAGTTTGAACAACTGACGGTGAATCTTGTTGCTTAGATTGGGAAAATTTTTTCTTTTTGGTTTAGAGTCTTCTAATATTGTTTTTGGTTAAAATTTTAGAATCCTTATTTTTTTTCTTTCAAAAAAAATTTTTTTTCGAAAATTATATTTTTATAATTGAATTTTTTTTCTTGTTTGATCTTTAGTTTTTCTTGTTTTGTGATTTTTCTTGTTTTTCTTGTGCCTTTTCAAAACATTAGTTTTCAAAAAAATAATTTTTTCATTCTTAGTTATTTAAAAATACTTCTTCAAAACAAGTGTTACATTTATAACTCAGTTGGCTAGAGCGTTAGTCTGTGTTCTTGGCAATTGGGTCAGAATATTTTATATTCTTTTCAAAATCCTTTTTCAAAAGTAATTTTTCTATCAAATCTTGTGCCAAACTTTAAGTTTGGTGTTTTCTTGTTGATTTTTCTTTGTTTTTCGAAAATTTTATTTTGGTTTTCTAAAAATTTTAAGTTTGGTGTTCTTTCTTCATGTTCTTGTGTTCTTGTGAGTCTTCAAAGTGTTCTTGAGTTTTCCTTGTGTCTTGATCTTAAAATTTTTAAGTTTGGTGTTCCTTGGTGTTTTCCCTCCAAAATTTTCGAAAACAAGGAGCATTAGATCTAAAAATTTTAAATCTTGTGCTATCTTATTGTTTTTCTCTTTCCTCTTTAAATTCAAAAATATCTTTTCTCTCTATTTTAAAACAAATTTTCGAAATTTATTTTTAAAATTCAGATTTTTTTATTTATTTTTATTTATTTATTTCAAAATTTAAAACTTTAAAAAAATCATATCTTTTTCAAAACTTCCTAACCACTTTTTTTCTCCTCATTTTTTCGAAAATCTTCACCCATTTTTATTTATTTTATTTTAATTTATTTTATTTTCGAAATAAATAAATAATTAAATAAATAAAAATATTTCTTCTCTATTTCACATCATCTCCCTTTCTCCATCATGGATCTAAGTGGAAATGAACAGTCCAGAAGGACTCTGGGGTCATATGCTAACCCCTCTACTACTTCATATGGGAGTAGTATCAGTATATCCTCCATTGGAGTCAGTAGCATTGAGTTAAATTCTCAGCTCATTATCATGGTGCAGCAAAGTTGTCAGTATTCCGGTCTTCCACAGGAAGAACCTACAGAGTTTTTGGCACATTTTTTACAAATTGCTGACACAGTACATGATAAGGAAGTAGATCAGGATGTCTACAGATTATTACTGTTTCCATTCGCTGTAAAAGACCAAGCCAAGAGGTGGTTAAATAACCAACCTAAGGCTAGCATAAAGACATAGAAACAGCTGACAGAGAAATTCCTAAATCAATACTTTCCTCCAAAACGGATGACACAGCTAAGGCTGGACATACAAGGCTTTAAACAAGGAGATAATGAACCTCTTTATGATGCCTGGGAGAGATACATAGAGATGCTAAGAAAATGCCCCTCTAAGATGTTTTCGGAGTGGGTTCAGCTAGACATCTTCTATTATGGGCTTACAGA
>NC_029774.3:105367676-105384861 GCF_000817695.3 Arachis duranensis | reverse complement strand
TGAACAAGCTACTGAATTCAATCAGCAATTGGATTTTCTAACAAAACAGTTAGCCGAATTCAAGGAGAGACTACAAGAGACAAGGATGGCTAATATAAATATGGAAGAATAATTAAAGCAAACAAAGCAGCAGCTGTCAAAACAAACAACAGAAGAATGCCAAGCAGTTCAATTAAGAAGTGGGAAAACATTAAATACCCCACCTCAAGACAGCAGGAAGCCAAGAAATGAGCAAACTACCTAAATTCCATCTGAGGACAGTAAGAGCCCAGGGAAAAATAATTCTGGCGCTAAAACGCCAGAAATTAGGTGGAAGGCTGGCGCTGAACGCCCAAACCATGCTCAGGACTGGCGTTCAATGCCAGAAACAAGCAAGGAACTGGCGTTGAACACCCAAAGGAAGCATAGTTCTGGCGTTCAGACGCCAGGAACAGATGAGGAGTTGGCGTCTAACGCCACTCCAGCTTCCAACCCTGGCTTTCAAATGCCAGTGAGGGATCAGACACCTGCAAGTGCTGATAATAAATCCCTCAAGAAGGCTTCTCAACCTACCTCTGTAGGAAATAAACCTGCAGCAACTAAGGTTGAGGAATACAAAGCCAAGATGCCTTATCCTCAAAAATTCTGCAAAGAGGAGCAGGATAAGCAATTTGCCCGCTTTGCAGACTATCTCAGGACTCTTGAAATAAAGATTCTGTTTGCAGAGGCACTTGAGCAAATACCCTCTTATGCCAAGTTCATGAAAGATATCTTGAGTCATAAGAAGGATTGGAGAGAAACTGAAAGGGTTCTCCTCACTGAAGAATGCAGTGCAGTCATTCTGAAAAGCTTCCCAAAAAAGCTTAAAGATCCCAGGAGCTTTATGATACCATGCATATTAGAGGGTAACTGCACCAAGACAGCTCTATGTGATCTTGGGGCAAGCATCAACCTAATCCCTGCAACCCTGAGAGTCAATGAGGATGAGTTTAGGCTGAATGCTATTGAAGCAATGAAACACCCAGACACATCAAAAGACTGCATGCGTGTTGATATTTTTGACTCCCTGGTACAGGAGATCAGTATGGCTGAGAGTCTCAAATCAGAGCTAGAGGATATCTTTAAAGATGTTCAGCTTGATTTGGAGGAACCAGAGGAAATAAAAGAACCTCTGAAAACTCCTCAGGAAAAGGAGAAACCTCCTAAACCCGAGCTCAAACCACTACCACCATCCCTGAAATATGCAATTCTGGGAGAAGGTGACACTTTTCCTGTAATCATAAGCTCTGCTTTAGGGCCACAGGAAGAGAAAGCACTAATTCAGGTGCTAAGGACACACAAGACAACTCTTGGGTGGTCCATAAGTGATCTTAAGGGCGTTAGCCCAGCCAGATGCATGCACAAGATCCTATTGGAGGATGATGCTAAGCCAGTGGTTCAACGACAGAGGCGGCTAAATCCCGCCATGAAGGAGGTGGTGCAGAAAGAGGTCACTAAGTTACTAGAGGCTGGGATTATCTATCCTATTTCTGATAGCCCTGGGTGAGCCCTGTCCATGTTGTCCCTAAGAAGGGAGGAATGACAGTGGTTCATAATGAAAAGAATGAACTGGTTCCTACAAGAACAGTTACAGGGTGGCGTATGTGTATTGACTACAGAAGGCTTAATACAGCCACCAGGAAGGATCATTTTCCTTTACCATTCATAGACCAGATGCTAGAGAGACTAGCAGGTCATGAATATTACTGCTTTTTGGATGGCTATTCAGGTTACAACCAAATTGCTGTAGATCCTCAGGACCAAGAGAAAACAACATTCACATGTCCTTCTGGAGTGTTTGCCTACAGAAGGATGCCTTTTGGTCTGTGTAATGCACCTGCAACCTTTCAGAGGTGCATGCTCTCTATCTTCTCTGATATGGTAGAGAAGTTTCTGGAAGTCTTCATGGATGACTTTTCAGTATTTGGAGACTCATTCAGCTCCTGCCTTAGCCACTTAGCACTTGTTTTGAAAAGATGCCAAGAGACCAACCTAGTTTTAAACTGGGAAAAATGTCACTTTATGGTGACTGAAGGGATTGTCCTTGGGCATAAAATTTCAAACAAGGGAATAGAGGTGGATCAAGCTAAAGTTGAAGTAATTGAAAAATTACCACCACCTGCCAATGTTAAGGCAATCAGAAGCTTTCTGGGGCATACAGGATTCTATAGGAGGTTTATAAAGGATTTTTCAAAATTGCAAAACCTCTAAGCAATATGTACACAAAGTGTCTGCAGGCGTTTGAGACCCTGAAAGCTAAGCTGGTCACAGCACCAGTTATTTCTGCACCAGACTGGACATTACCCTTTGAACTAATGTATGATGCCAGTGACCATACCATTGGTGCAGTATTGGGACAGAGGCATAACAAGCTTCTGCATGTCATTTATTATGCTAACAGTGTTTTAAATGATGCCCAGAAAAATTACACAACCACAGAAAAATAATTACTTGCAGTGGTTTATGCCATTGACAAGTTTAGATCCTACTTAGTAGGATCAAAAGTGGTTGTGTACACTGACTATGCTGCTCTTAAATATCTACTCACAAAGCAGGATTCAAAGCTCAGGCTCATAAGATGGGTGTTGCTTCTGCAATAGTTTGATATTGAAATAAGAGACAGAAAAGGAATAGAGAATCAAGTAGCTGATCACCTGTCCCGGATAGAACCAGTAGCAGGAGCATCCCTCCCTCCTACTGAGATCTCTGAAACCTTTTCGGATGAGCAATTGTTTGCTATTCAGGAAGCTCTGTGGTTTGCAGACATTGCAAACTATAAGACATAAGGTTCTCCTTCTGTAACCATGGAGAGGAAGCATGAAAAGCTTCTCTCACTGTAGAGTCAACCAAAGCCCCCACAGTCAAACTCTAAGTTTGGTGTTGGGAGTCCACAACCAAACTCTAAGTTTGGTGTTGAACCCCACATTCAAACTCTAAGTTTGATGTTGGGAGGCAACCCAATATTATTTAATTATATCTATTTATTTTCCATGGCTATTTTATGTTTTCTTTAGGTTGATGATCATGTGAAGTCACAAAAACAAATGGAAAATCAAAAATAGAATGAAAAACAGCATGAAAAATAGCACACCCTGGAGGAAGATCATTCTGGCGTTTAAACGCCAGAAACAAGCATCTGTCTGGCGTTTAACGCCAGAAACAAGCACCAAGCTGGCGTTTAACGCCAGAAACAAGCATCAGTCTGGCGTTAAACGCCAGAAACAGGCAGCAGTCTGGCGTTAAACGCCAGGATTGCACAGTAAGGGCATTTTGTACGCCTAATTGGAGCAGGGATGCTAAATCCTTGACCCCACTGGATCTGTGGACCCCACAGGATCCCAACCTACCTCACCATTCAAATTCAAACCATTTCCCTCCCAAACCCACCCATTCACACACTTCCATCTCCTCCATCTTCTCCACTTCTTTCTTCTTTTGCTCGAGGACGAGCAAACCTTTTAAGTTTAGTGTGGTAAAAGCATTGCTTTTGTTTTTCCATAATTCAGTGGTAGAGCAATTGACTGCAGATCAAAGATCTATGAGGAAAGAGCAACAAAGGCAAGGAAGAGACATAGAGGAGCTCAAAAGCACCATTGGTCCTTCAAGAAGAGGAAGATGCCACCCTCATTAAGGTGGACCCATTCTTTAATCTCCTTGTTCTTATTTTCCTGTTTTTCATTTACTATGCTTCATGTTTAATTATGTTTGTGTCTTTACTATATGATCACTAGTATCTAAGTGTCTATGTCTTAAAGATATGAATGTCCTATGAATCCATCACCTTTCTTAAATGAAAATTGTTTTCTGAAAAAGAAAAAGAAGTACATGAATTTTGAATTTTAAAATAATTTAATTATTTTGATGTGGTGGCAATACTTTTCGTTTTCTGAATGAATGCTTGAACAGTGCATATGTCTTTTGAATTTGTTGCTTATGAATGTTAAAATTGTTGGCTCTTGAAAGAATGATGAAAAAGGAGAAATGTTATTTGATAATCTGAAAAATCATAAAAATGATTCTTGAAGCAAGAAAAAGCAGTGAAAAACAAAGCTTGCAGAAAAAAATGCGAAAAAAAAGAGCAAGAAAAAGAAAAAGCAAGCAGAAAAAGCCAAAAGCTCTTTAAACCAAAAGGCAAGAGCAAAAAGCCAATAGCCCTTAAAACCAAAAGGCAAGGGTAATAAAAAGGATCCAAGGCTTTGAGCATCAGTGGATAGGAGGGCCTAAAGGAATAAAATCCTGGCCTTAGCGGTTAAACCAAGCTGTCCCTAACTATATGCTTGTGGCGTGAAGGTGTCAAGTGAAAACTTGAGACTGAGCGGTTAAAGTCGAGGTCCAAAGCAAAAAAAACAAAGTGTGCTTAAGAACCCTGGACACCTCTAATTGGAAACTTTAGCAAAGCTGAGTCACAATATGAAAAGGTTCACACAGTTATGTGTCTGTGGCATGTATGTATCCGGTGGTAATACTGAAAAACAGAGTGCTTAGGGCCACGGCCAAGACTCATAAAGTAGCTGTGTTCAAGAATCAACATACTGAACTAGGAGAATCAATAACACTATCTGAATTCTGAGTTCCTATAGATACCAATCATTTTGAACTTCAAAGGATAAAGTGAGATACCAAAACTGTTCAGAAGCAAAAAGCTAATAGCCCCGCTCATCTAATTAAGACTGATCTTCACGGATGTTTTTGGAATTCATTGTATATTCTCTTCTTTTTATCCTACTTTATTTTTCATTGCTTGGGGACAAGCAACAATTTATGTTTGGTGTTGTGATGAGCGGATAATTTATACGCTTTTTGGCATTGCTTTTACTTAGTTTTTAGTATGATTTAGTTGGTTTTTAGTATATTTTTATTAGTTTTTAATTAAAAATCACATTTCTGGACTTTACTATGAGTTTGTGTATTTTTCTGTGATTTTAGGTATTTTCTGGCTGAAATTGAGGGAGCTGAGCAAAAATCTGATTCAGGCTGAAAAAGGACTGTTGATGTTGTTGGATTCTGACCTCCTTGCACTCAAAGTAGATTTTCTGGAGCTATAGAACTCCAAATGGCGCGCTCTCAAATGCGTTGGAAAGTAGACATCTAGGGCTTTCCAGAAATATATAATAGTTCATACTTTGCTCAAGGATAGATGACGTAAACTGGCGTTCAACGCCAGTTCCATGTTGCAATCTGGCGTCCAGCGCCAGAAACAAGTTACAAGTTGGAGTTCAACGCCAGAAACAGGTTACAACCTGGCGTTGAACACCCAAAACAGCCCAGGCACGTGAGAAGCTTAAGTCTCAGCCCCAGCACACACCAAGTGGGCCCCAGAAGTGGATTTCTGCGCTATCTATCATAGTTTACTCATTTTCTGTAAACCTAGGTTACTAGTTTAGTATTTAAACAACTTTTAGAGATTTATTTTTGTATCTCATGACATTTTTAGATCTGAACTTTGTACTCTTTGACGGCATGAGTCTCTAAACTCCATTGTTGGGGGTGAGGAGCTCTGCAACGTCTTGATGAATTAATGCAATTATCTCTGTTTTCCATTCAAACACGCTTGTTCCTATCTAAGATGTTCATTCGCGCTTCACTATGAAGAAGGTGATGATCCGTGACACTCATCACCTTCCTCAATCCATGAACATGTGCCTGACAACCATCTCCATTCTACATCAGATTAAATGAGTATCTCTTAGATTTCTTAATCAGAATCTTCGTGGTATAAGCTAGAATTGATGGCGGAATTCATGAGAATCCGGAAAGTCTAAACCTTGTCTGTGGTATTCCGAGTAGGATTCAAGGATTGAATGGCTGTGACGAGCTTCAAACTCGCGAGTGTTGGGCGTAGTGACAGACGCAAAAGAATCAAGGGATTCTATTCCGACATGATCGAGAACCAACAGATGATTAGCCGTGCTGTGACAGAGCATTTGGACCATTTTCACTGAGAGGACGGGAAGTAGCCATTGACAACGGTGACACCTTACATACAGCTTGCCATGGAAGGAGCCTTGAGTGTGTGAAGAGGAGTACAAGAGAAAAACTGAAATAAAGAAAACAAAGCATCTCCAAAACCCCAACATATTCTCCATCATTGCCCAATAAGTATTTATATTTATGTCCTTTGACTCTTTACAATTGAAGTTGAAAAACACTGTTGTTGGCATCCTGACTAAGAATAATAAGATAACCATAGCTTGCTTCAAACCAACAATCTCCGTGGGATTCGACCCTTACTCACGTAAGGTATTACTTGGACAACCCAGTGCACTTGCTGGTTAGTGGTACTAGTTGTGAAAAGTGTGATTCACAATTCGTGCACCACCGTTGGTTTTTAAAAGATTCATAGGACGAACGATAATTACTACCTTGAAATCAATTCTTCTCTTTATACGTATCTTCTTGTGATAATTCTTAAACCCTCTACTGAAAACCATTTCGAGGGCGATGTTCTCACTCCCTACAGCTCTATCTTTTTAGGACGGACAAGGAAGCTTACGGAGTTTTTGTTAAGTTCTTAGATATGCTGTTTTTATTTGTATACATATGTTATAGATTTTCTCTCACCTTTATTATTATATTCTTATAAGAGGGATTTGAGTCGTGACTGTAATAACATGTATGTATATAATATTTGTAAGTTTTTTTAGTAAGAAGTTTTGTATATATGTATATGCTTATTTGTTTTCAATTAAAAAGTATTTCCGTTTTTCTTTTAAATGAGAACAGCAATATAGTTTTGAGTCAAAGACCCCTATTTCAGTATTAAATATATGAAGTCATTGTAATACTTCTCGCTATCAGAGTGGCACAACCGAAAGCGTTACATTCTTATAATAAAGGTGTTACAATATCAGCCGAACTTCCTTGATTTACCAGAGTTCTATGGAGGTTTGCATTGGCAGGTATCATAGTGATCACAACTGGATCGTCATGACCAGGAGTCACTCCTTAGGCGTCTTCCTTAGTGAATGAGATTGTAGGTAAATTGGGAACTTCTTTTTCCTCGCCAACCTGGTAGACTTCTTTTAGATGCCTTTTCTGAGAAGACTTCGTTATGCCTCCTCCTGCAAACCCTCCATCAATCATGTGAATGTGTCTGTCAGGGGTTTGTGGTGGCCAATCTCGTTGATTTCCATCTTCATCACCTCTTTTCCTTTTCCCTAGATCGTCGGGCCTATCTGCAAGGTATCTATCTAACCGAACTTCTCTGGCCAGTTTCTCTATCACATTTTTCATATCATAGCAATCAATAGTGGAATGCTCATATAGTTTATGGTACTCACAATATTCCATCTAATTTCCATCTTTCTTGTACTTAATAGGACAAGGAAGTAGAAGTTTTTCAGTGTGGCAAATTTTTCTATTGATGTCAACAAGAGAAATTCGGAGTAGGGTGTAGTTTTGATATCTTTGCAGCTTTTTCGAGTTGTATTCCTCTTTTTTCTTTGCTTCCTTATCTTTGTCCCGAACTTGGTAGGGAGGGTTTTGCCTTGGAACTGGCTCTTTAAGTCGAGATTCTCCTCCATGTTAATGTACTTCTTTGGTCTTTCTTGTATTTCATACAAATAGATCGGATGTTGCTAAGATATAGATTGAGAAAATGACCTTTCTCTAATGCCGTTAACCAACCCAATTATCAACTGCTTCTAGAGGTAAGTTTTGTATTTTCAAGCAAGCTTTATTGAATCTTTCCATATAATCTTAGAGAGTTTTTTCTACTTCTTGTTGAATCGCTAGGAGACTTAGAGCATGCTTGACTTTATCCTTTTGAATTGAAAATCGGGTAAGAAACTTCCTTGCTAGGTCGTCAAAATATGTCATCTACCTGGGTGGTAAGCTATCAAATCACTTCATTGCTGCTTTGGTTAACATGGTTGGAAACGCTATGCAGCGAGTTGCATCGGACACATCAGCTAGGTACATCCGACTTTTAAAATTGCTAAGATGGTGCCTCGGGTTGGTCGTTTCGTCATAGAGATTCATGTCGGGACTTTTAAAGTTCCTAGAAAACCTAGCTCGCATGATCTCTTCAATGAATGAATCCTCTCCTCCAAGAGGGCTTTCCTCCCATTTAGCCTGAGTACCCCGACTTCTGAGGTCGGCCTCCAATTTTGAAAGCTTTTCTTCCAATTCTCTTCGTCGTCGTACCTCTTTTTGCAAATCTCTTTCTGCTTCTCTTTGTCACTCAATCTGTTGCTCGAGTTGCTCTAATCAATCGTAGTGCCCATGTACAAACCCCATGATCTCTGTAGGATGAGGTGCTCCTCATCCTCGGGTGGATGAAGTTCCGAATGGATTCGCTGTGGTGATGGATTTTCCCATGTACCCTCTCCGTGGGGCCACCCGCCCTTTCATGTCACGGAGGTATCACGAGTGCTCAGTCGTAGTTATGAGGTTTTGGTTCTGATTCAGATGCTGTGTGACCGTCCTCAAATTGATTGTCCACGACAATTAAGTGTAGATTTCCAAGTCCTCGGCAACGGCACCAATATTCTAAAGGTTACCTGAAACAGATGGATTTGCGCCTGAACGTGAGATACAAACTCCTTTTAGGGCAGCGTCTGACTTTGTTGATGCTGAAGTACCGCCATCCGAGTTCTTCGTGAGGAGGTGGTGGGTGGTACCTGCAAGGGACTCCGATGCTTAAGTTAACAAAGGTTTAAAGCAGGTTTTTTGTAGATTGGATTCTAAATATACCTGAGTGTGTCAGTGTATTTATAGTAGAAAAGATAGCCACCTTTTAGAGTAATTCCACATTAAATGGTGGATAGTCATTCTCTTTTTTTAAGGAAGTTGTTTAGATCTCCCCTCTAGATAAATAAAAAATATCTTCAGAGTTAGTTACTTATTCAAATAAAAAAGATTAAACTAATGTTGTCGCGTTCAACTTCATAGATGAAACTACCTTTATTGAATAAATTTTTATTCTTTCTAAATCTGGCTATGCTTTTTGGGACAAGACATGAATATTATATATGATATGAATATCCATGAGAGTATACTCCATATCATATATGCTGTAAAAAATTATTTAAAACTTTCTTTAGATGAATCTTCAGTTGGGATTATGAATTAGGAGGGTAGTAGGCATATTACGCGATGAAATAAAGGAAAAGATCAGCAACCATTGTAAATGGCAATGCCTTCCCTAACCGAAAATGAGAAGCACTAAAGCAACACTAAAATAAGAAGCAGGGTTTAAATGAATAATAAGAATAACTATAAGATAGTATCGGACACTAAAACTAAAATTTTAATTTTTTTTAGTTATTTTATCTATTAATTTTTATATTTATTTTAAATTAAATATAATACTAAAATATATCTGAATTCATCATATTTTATACCAAATATAATATAAAAAATTAATTTATCTTTATCTTTATGTTTTGGGTTTTTGTTTTCAAGCCTAGTAACGATTATGTCAACAGCACATACCATTATACCGGAAAACAATCACAGAAGGCGATGACTGTGAGAGTCTGATCCTTTCTTTAAAAAACAAATTAAAAAAGCTTAAGCACTAAAGCATGAAAGGATTTTCTTTGGGGAATAGCCACGTGTGCGAAAATTCTCAGCAGTGTCCTCTATCTTGAGCAATCCTTTCCCTCTTTGAGCTTCAATTCCTGCTCTTTTTTCCTCTGCCATCCGATGAATTTCGGCAATTTTATTTTGCATCTTTTCGAAATACTCAGCCTTCTTTCTCTCCATTTTTTCCTGTTATAACAAATTAAAGCCATGCATTTAGATCACATTTTTATCAAACGAAGGGATGTAATTAACATGGAATAATTAATGGAGCAAATAAAGCAGGTATATATTACAGCATTTTTCTTAAGCTTTGCCTCAACCGACGCTTTCTTGCTATCCTCCCATAATCCAACAGCAAATTGCATCTTATAAGCCCTGTTAATATTAACCGAATTCATATACCAACATATACTACAGAATAATTTTACGTGATATTTTGACATATTCATAAGAGTCTTTCTCAGATGGAACTTTATGATTATACCTGTTGTCTATTTTAGTCTTCTCACTTTCTTCCCATGCTTTAATCAAAGCCCGTTTCTTCTCTGCTTCAAGTCTTGCAAGCGGACCATCTAAATCCCCTGTATCCTTTCTGGCAGAAGAAGTTGCCGCCTCTATACGAAAACGTTTGACACAGCAATTAAGGTAACATTATTATTTATTTATATGCAGAAAAGTGGCAATCACAAGCACCAACAATAATGCAAGAGGAGAGTGTGAACCTTGATATTTGAGGAGTTTATTGTTTTCGGTATAAGAGTAGTGAGGAACATCCTCGGAGTCCGATGAGTTTGAGTTATTGTCAGAGGTCTCTCCCATGAACATCCTAAGCTATATTAGCAGAGTCCGATGAAAACCACTATATGTGAAGCTTCACCTTTAATTCTTTTGGATTCTAACAATAACTCCTAACTCCCACTCTTCTTTAAGAGGCGCTTCCACTCCCAATAACATTTTCTCAAGTATATATATATAATATATGCCTCTTTGCTCAACGCAACAGCTCTTGAACCAAAGCGTAACCGAATAATGTTACGTTGCGATACCTTTTTATTATTTTTAATTTGTCCTTAATCAGTAATTAATTAGATGATGTTCTATCTTGCCTCTTTGAAAGAGCCCTCGATTCACTGATTGAATTGACAACAAGAGTCATGATTTAGCCTTTTGTTAATTCGTTATACCAACGTGGCCACATTGTAATTTGTTGTTTCCAAATGCAGATGATGCTTACAATTTAATCACACGAATGTCACAATGATGTTGAGTTTTGACGCATAATAAGTAGTCTGAGAGATTAAATTCATATTTCATACCATCTTTAATATGTAGTATCGCCATAGAGGTAGGAAAGTAGAAAATATTGTTGCTCATTTAATCCACCGTGAAGAGAATTTTTCTGGTGCTTAAGTTATAGCCTTCTCTTCCTATGCTAGTATGAGATAGTTGTAACAAAAATTAAACTGATGTAGAAGAACCAAAACCTTCTACACTTATAAAAGGTATGACAGTAACGTACAAAGATGATAAGTGGTTGGTTTGAAGACATGTCTGTCAACTGGTAACGTTGTAAAAGATGGACAAAAAGTGGCAATTTTGGTAGATGAATTTCAAAATTAAAAAATATGAACCCGATGACAACTAATAATTGAATTATTCACACTTATTGGATATAATTGTTACATAATCAAATGGGTTATAATAATAATTGGAACAAAAAAAAAGCTTGCAACGAGATCAGTGTGCAGAAAATGTTGGATGTGCTGTCCCCGTAACATTGTAGAAAATATCCTCTAATCGACCAATTTTCATTTTTCTGGGTTGCCACTGCATTTCTGTAGATGTATAAAAGGTTTAGGTTATGACCAAAATTAAATGATGGTAATGTTTTGAGCCCATTGGATTTAAGTCATTTAACAAATGAAAGCATTAAGTATTCCTTGCTTAAAATATTTTTATTAATTTGACGAGATTATATAAATGTAAGAACCTAGGTGCTGCAAATGGAATTTTCTCTTTAGCCAAAGCCTAAACCCTGTGTATTGCACGCATTTCCGCGTGAGAAGCAGGCTCTCGAAAGACAAGGGCTGACGAAATTGTTGTCAGTACAGAAATAAAACATGAAGCAGAAATAAAGAAAAGGTTTCTTTTTGCATTGGTCAACAAAAAAAATATCTCCCCCTTCCTAGGCAGGTAGGTACTATGTACCCGAGACTTGACTTGAGAGTAAGCAGTTTAAATAAAAACATGGTACCAAGGCCCATGGTATCTCCACCTCATTCTTTTCTTCTCATCACTTAACAACCAACCTCGTATTTAGCTCTTGCTCTTCTCTTCCACGGTTCCACCACCACCGCTACATTTTTACATTTACCATTCCAAATCCATCTTCTTCATTTCCACAACAAACAAAAACATTTAAAAGGAATGGATGTATTTATTTCAGAAGAGTACGTGGCAAAGCGAAGAATGGAGAAGAAGGCGGCGAAAGGAGTCTCCAATTCACATAATAGGAACATCAAGGAAGCTTCTTCCAACGATAACAACAACAACAACATCAGCAACGCTTTCTTCCTCTCTAATTCTAATTCTATTGGCGCAGACAATCATCATCTTGTTTTCACTTGCTTCTCTGCTTAAACAACCTACATTCCCCTCATACTAACTATTTGCTGTATCATTTCAGAAAGCAATGATGAATGATGCTTAACCACATTACTTACTTCATCATGCTAATCCTACACCATTCCTATGCTCTTTATTTTTTATTTATTTATTTATTTTTCCCTTTTTGTAAGATCGCAGATTCCCAGTATTTGTTTAGAGAAACGAGAACTAGAAAATTAGGGCAAACAGAGCAAGGCTAACCCCCGTTTTGCACTCGCTTGTAAAACATTGTTCAGACAAAGTGGATATTTTTGGTCTTCAAGTGGATTTCTTGACCCAAAAACAGTGTATACTTTGGCCCAGTAATAGCCCACTATCAATGTTCGTTTTAAAAAAACTAGTTGTTTATTGCTACTCACTGGGCCCAAACTAATGAAATATTCACTCAACGATACCAGAAATTAAATTAAATAAATAGAAGGAAACTAGTAAGAAAATGAAAGGCTAGGAAGGCATTCATGAGTTAATATTAGTTTTTTTTATAACAAGAGTTACATAGTCATTTAATTAAATTCACTCTACGATCATTTTTTAGTTAATATATTCAAAAGTTATTTATTTTTAATAAAGGTAAAGTATATATTTTTTAATTTTTGTAATTTTTTAAAAAATATTTTTAACATTTAATTTTATTTTTGATATTTTTATTTGTGTCAAAATTATATTTTGACATTAATTTTATTTAAAATATTAAGGACAAAATTTAAAACATTAAGGAATAATTTTGACGAAAATAAAAAATATTATTGACAAATTGAATGAATTGAAAATATTAAAGACAAAATTAGATGAAATTAAATATTAGTTATTTTTAAAAAAAATTATAAATATTAAGAATGAAAAGTATAATTTACCTTTTTAATAATATAACCATACAAATTTTTGTCAATAATAATAATAATAATAAAATTGAAGATATGGTATTATATATATTTTGATGTGTGACTGGCATTGTGACTAGCTCAGTGGCTCCCAATGTATGGCTTGAATGTGAAGTCATATCATAATATGTAAGAATTGAACGATCCAAATGTTTTAGTGTTTTACAATGTTCCCGACCCCATCATCACCTTTGCAATTTCTCATAGTTGTCACTTAATTTTGTAGTGTGATATATAACTGATAAAGATGGAGCAACAAAGGCGTAGGGACGTAGGGTTTCTTTCATCACGTGAGGCCTCTAAACCTTTGGCTGTATAGCACATGACCTTTTAATTTTTTTCCCCCTTCATTATTGCTCTTTTATTTTAGCATATATTCTCCCATGCTCTCTCTCATTCGCCCCCTTTTCAAATTTCAGCGCCATAAGGTGTAGTGTTACTTACTGTTTGGTTTCCAATTTGTAAAAAAGCAAGGTGTACCAACAACAAACATATCACAGGGTGTGTGAGCGTGATGCGCCACATCATCAGTCTTATTAAGGGACCCCATTTATAAAGAACCAACATTGCCCCTCTTAATAGCAAGTTGACATGTCTTGTGAGCTATTTTGGTGTGCTGGATGTGTTGAATCATACAAAAAATTTAATTACTTTGTACTGAAATTCATTTTATCACTTTTAAATTTTAATTTCTACTTTATGTCGTTTTTATTCTCCAAATTTAGCATTTAAATTCTTATTCTTTATTCAGATAATAGTATTGTTTGATCTTAGATGATAAATGAGAGATGATTAGTAGACAAATTTCACGTGAGCACCTTCATCTGATGGGTTTCACTTTCATGTCTATCATGTGTGTGAGGGAGCACGTCATTCTTCCAAGTGCACCCTTCCCTTTATTATAGCTCTCTCGTTCAGTCTTTTGTCTTTGTCCAACTGAAAATTAAAGCCGGAGCTATCATCATGTTTAAAGAGGTTTGCTTTGAATATTGTTTCACTCAACTTCTTATGATCAGTAACTTATTTAGTAAAGACACTAGAAGATTTCACATCCCCATTGTTGTCACGTTTGCTTATAGTTATAGAGATAAAGTAAAAGATATAAGATTAACTAACCCAAATTCACGTGATTCATCAATAATAATATAATCTCAATAAACTAAAGCTAGCCAGTTACTTAATTCTCGGACCACATCTAAGGCACACAGATATTTTTCCTCCTTTCTTCAAAGTACCACTGCCAGGTATTACCTACTATATATTTTTTCTTGTTCCCCTAATTAATCAAGTGGGCCTTTAATAATTGAGAATAATAGGAATGGAGGAAGAAGGGGATCAAATTTGTGGTTGATGATTACTTAATTTGGACAGATCAGAGTAAATATGCCTACATGATACATGCAAGAGAGTAGGTACTATAAAAGAAAGGAGCAAGTCAATTATTTTTCATTTTTATATGTGAAATTAAACTTCTATAATTGTCTCCCTCAATTAAGATCTAGGCTCAATTCCTGAGAACTAAGAAGGCAGAATAGAATGCTTGTTGCGAAAGCAAAGGATGCAATCAAGACATGTATATGCTACTACAGTCAATGATTCTCCATGACCGTATCTTAGAATATGAGTATAGGCACATTTATTTATTTATTTTAAAAAAGAGAGAAACAGTTTCACATGGAACAGAACTGTATTCCTCATATTCTCTGCAAACACTTAGCTTTAGAACTGGCTAGCTCTAGCTATATTATTATGATACATTAAGTGTGTTCTTCTTCTGCATATATTTCATTCCATTTTTAATACTAATTAATTTCTAGCGTGACAGTGAATGCCTTCTCTAACTTGGCCATATTGACAAAGATCTGTGACATACATGATGAGTTCCCTAGTTGATATTGGTGTATTATGTAAACTAAGAACAACATCAATTATATATAATAATGATAACATGAAGTCCTAACCTTTTCCTTCTCCAAATTAGTTCGCATGTATGTTCAGTTAGTTCCTAAGTATTAATAGTTGAATTGATGAGTTAGATGGAGGAAAACCATTTATTTGCTGATTTATTTCAGAAGATCATTGCCTAATAATAAATCTTAAAAGGTTTCAATTTATAATTTAATTCGGTGGAAATTAGAATACTAAGACGCGAACCGACGAATTTTAATACCATGATCCAATCTTAGTAATAATTTGTATGAGAAAAAGCCAAAAGTGGAAATCATAATAATGAGCAACGTGGATAAAAGGGTCCCCCCACTCGTTGAAAATGTCGAACGGGACCAAGTGATGATGCTCTGCTAAAAAAAACATAATCATAAACTAGCACGCATCTTCTATGTCTTCTATGGTTCCCACACTTTACTATGTACTTTGAATTAAACTAATCTTAATCGTAAATTAACAATCCCTGTCACGGTTGGTTAGTGCTTTAGGCTTAATCTGTAGACAAGCTCAAAGATTTACCATGACGTTACTTCTTAAGAAGTTGTCGGATTAGACCTTTGAAACTCACTTAAAGGAAGTTGGAGACCTAATTTAATTGTTGATGTAACACCAAGCCAATGGTTAATTATTTTGTTATTAAAGGAATTTTAAGCTCTTGTTTAATGGAGGTGTTTTAGAGTTTAGAGTTTAATTTTATTTAATCGAGACGTGCACATTTATAATATACAGAAATTATTTCAAAAAGGAAACTATAATTAATTTTTTTCTTCCATTGTGTTCGATTAATCCAATGAGTCTTGATAATTCAAAAAATACTAAAGATTATTAAAATTTATTTTTTTAGGTTAGTAGTTAGTCATCAATTTTAAAAGTATAAACTAAAATATATTGTTAAATTACTAAACTGAAAAAATTGAGTTGATAATTAAAAATGATTATTAAAAATAATAAATTCTAATAGTTTTCTCATATTTTTTTAATATTTATCTTACATGTAGAAAATTATTATTTATTATATATGCTCCTTTAATACCTTGGGAATATTTTGGTTAATTTGACATTAATATACCATCAACCGAGCAACCAACCTTTTGGATTAATGCAGCAGGTGAAAAAGAATAATGTATTGAAACAGAGTATTTTGTGTTTTAATAATAGGTAGATGGCATTTGCTAATATAATAGAACATATATTTAACATAAATCAGTATAAGTAAGTGATAGTTAAATTAAAAATGGGGATGCCATAATTAATTGGTAATTTGGTATGTGGCCCTAAAGAATTTGATTACCAGAAGAGGGTAAGCACTAGAGCACCCAGTGGCTTGTGTGATTTGATGGCTTCCATTTCATCATCAATGTGATGCTATGCTATGCTATACACACATGTAAAGGTTAAATTGGGGACTTTGATAGACACACTGTGCCATAGATGGATGGACCCAAGTAAAAAGTATCTGAATGGTTAGGTTTGGTAGTTGAAATAATATAGTTATAATAATATTTTGAAGGGTGGACTTTCAGACTTTGTTCACCACAACAGGCTCATTTGTGGCTGTACTAGGCCACATTGCCCCCTGCATTATTGGGACTACTACACACATGAATGTGCACAGTAGTGACAGTATCTCTTAAAATATAAAAGAAAAGAAAATATGACTAATATATAACATAAAGAGAAATGATTGAAATCTTAATTTAATTTCTTAATTATTTTTNGTCACATAAAAATAATTTTATCTAAAGATGATAATTATTGTTAGTGAACATATGATAATTATTAGTTATCGAATAAATATAAATATTAATTATATATGTTTTATATGTGAACATATGTAAATATAGAGATAAATTATCGTTAGTGAAATAATAATAAAAAATAATAAATTTTGACTCACGAAACTTGTTATTTTTTTAATCTAAGTGATGTAGGAGGCAAGGAGTGAATTACTAAGCCCAACTTAATTAACACGCACATGGCCAGCTTTAAAAGCCAAGTAATAAATTCAAAGGCATTGGCATTGAATGAAGGGTAAAGCGACTTCTGTCATATTAATCACTCTACGATTGTTGAGTCTTGTATTGATCTCTGATCTCTTTAATTTGGCCCTCCATGCCATGTACAACTTCTCTTATTACTGTCTT
>NC_029774.3:105339085-105367607 GCF_000817695.3 Arachis duranensis | reverse complement strand
ATGGAATCTTCACGATCATTTTCCCTTAGCACCGTTGGTGTGTTTTATATATTATGACTGGTTGGTCTCATTCATGTATAGCATATATTTACAACCATGTACAACTACTACTAGTAGTATATAATTGGAGAATGTGTCCCTTCGTACACATTGAGGTATATATGATTATATTCATACATTATTATTTTTTATGATTTAATTTGCGGGCCCTAGAAGAAGTGAGCAACTCCGTCCTTGCTTATATGAAGAAATTTACATTGTCCAACCACCTTAACATATTATAGTATAGGAGTATCACACACCTCAACTACTACTAATTAATTTAATATAGTCGTCTATCTTCTTACAATGCCCTTAGTTTCAATTTAATGCTTATGTTTGGTGCCCAAGAAATACCATTGACTATCGACTGCACAGGCAGAAGCCAGTTTTAATTTCTTGTATACTCCAGTCTTTACTCACTTGAGCATTTTTTTAAATACCTCGATCCCTTAAATTGATGAAATAAATGCATGTGATGGGTACTTCAATAAAAATTTTATAATTTTTTTAGATAATAAATTGTAAAATTAAATTATATTTTTATACAAAATATTTTTATTTGAATAGTTTTTAAATATACTCGATACTTGTTAACTTAAGCTAAGCGATTATATTTCATAAATAGACAAGATATAGTTTGACTTTTTACACAGCTAGTTACGAATTGTCATTATGCAGTAAAAATCACATATTTTAATTTAGAGTTGATTACGTGTATTTAGGATCCTATATTAGAATTGGAATGTGCTGTTGTTAAGATGTCATTTTCGTAATATTGGAAAAGGAGCACGGAATTATGGACCGTTTGAGCTTTTCAATTTTTATTTTTCCCCTAAACTAATAAATAATTATATGTTCACAATTCACATACCCGATCTTATCCTAAGCTTCCCATCGATAGCCTCTCACCATTCGGATTATATTTTTTCAGCCGTTTTAGCCAAGCTATTTGATTTTGTATTCCAAATACTCCTATTGAATAAAAAGATTATTGAAAAATATGATGCGAAATTAAAAATACAAAAGATACTGTAGTCGTTATAAGAATTTTAATTAATACGATATAGAAAACGTTAGAAAGGTGAGAGCGGTGAAAGGTGGATTGCTTATTATGATAAATTCTTGGGGAAGGGGCCAGTGGTTGTCTAATTGAGCAAGAAATTAAAAAGGAAGAAGCGAAGAAAAATACAGAAAACTACATTCATTAGTGGGGTCCTCTTAATTCAAGTATCCGATATGATGATAATGAGACTCTAAATGGAATCCAATAATAGTGAGTGAAAAATAATGTAATATGCATCATATTATATAATTGTGTGTGTATGAATACGGATTCACATTGAATTAAAGTATACACTTTTTCATAAAAGCTCCTTCATAGAGGCTTGCAATATAATAATAATGTTGATCGTTGAGATAAATTAAAGACAATTTGTTAAGGATGGAATTAGATGATTTAACATATATTAATGGTAGCTAAAAATTCAGAAACGGTTAATTTACGTGAAATTAATAATTGAGAGTCGTAATAATTTAATTAAATTTATTAACTTATTTAATAATTTTTAATTATTAATTTTTATAAAATTAATTATATTTGAGTTTCTATCTTAATTATATTATTCAATTATACTATAGCTCATATTCATTTATTATAAAACTGTATTTCGAATTTGGTAAGTCTATTGTACATGCACATTTCACTAACATAAATATATACTCTTTTTTTTCGTATTCTTTTTTCTTTGTTTTTTTTTTAAATATAAAATTGATCTTCTGATTTATGAATTTTAATTTTTTAAAATTTTTAAAATACAAAACTGACCCTTTAATTTGTAAAATTTTAAAATTTAAATTCAGCATTTTTCAAATCGAATTATCAGTTTTTTTCTTTCTCCAATTCGATATCTCCGATTTGTGTTTTAGAAATAAAAAAAAATCAACTCTATATTAATTAAAAATACACAAATTTTTTATAACCATATTAAAAAATGAGACCGATAATAATTTGGTTGATTAGATGACTTAAATATAAAGATTTATTGTTTTAATTTTGTGGTGCTAATATTTGTACGGTCACGTGGCACGTGCCATTTTCCACTTGAGCTTAGACGCCGACGCATGTTTTTTTTAACTTTCTACTAATACACCATGCTCAGAATCAGACACTCCAATTGTCTCGCCATAAAATCAATCTCAACGCACTACATTCGCGTTACTGACTAATTGACTATATTCTCCCAAAGATTTGTTTAAATACAAATTTTAATAATTAATTATATTCGCTGCATAAATAGTTTGTATCAACGTCACCCCACTCATATCTCATAAATATAGTTTGTGCCTATGATAAATGTACCATAATGTGTACATTATTTTTTTGACGCCAGTGAAAAAAATTAAAAGTTTATAGAGAATTAAAATTTATTTTTATTTAAAACTCAATTCTATAATTTAAAATGACTATAATATATTAATAGAATATAATTCAATTTTATTAAAAATCAAACTTCTTTTAATCTGATTTACAAATAAAAAAATTAAAATTAAAATTTTTAAAAGAATTTAAACTATTTATTTTTAGTTGTTTTAAAAAAGAAAAGAATTTAATTCTGTAGTAAATTTTAATTTCTAGCCTTCTAAATGAGCTCTAAAAAAATGATCTGACAGATGCAGGAGGGTAGCTTCGCTTTTGCGTGCTGAGTGTCGAGAGAGAAAGGAAAAAAGAATTGACATTAACAGACAAACACACTATTCATCCCAATATTCAGTAGCCTACTGCGATCAAAAACACTTACATCAGATCTACCGTTTCATTCTCTCTCTCTCTCTCTCTCTTCACATCTCAACGTTCAAGCTATTGTCCTCACTCCTCAACTACTACTTCTAAACTCTCTGTTTCGATTTGGAAGTTGGAACCACTCAGCATTTTTGTCTCCATTCACTTCTCCGTCGTCCGTAACGGTCATTTTACTCGGGGCGGGACACCGGAGCATCGCTTGATGACGTAGTTTTCCGAAGGCCAAAATCCACGGGGAGCTACGACTAGCAAACCTGGGTTTTGGACTCATACTGAGGCTAGGAAGATGTTCAGGCCTGCAAGATGGAGAACCGACAAGAACAAGGTCAAAGCTGTTTTCAAGCTCCAATTCCATGTGACTCAGGTACATTAAATTTCTTTCCCCTTCACTTCACTTGACTCATCTTTCTCCCTCTCAATGTAGAATTAAATCACTCTGTGTTTGTTCGTTCAGATGCTGCAATCTGGAGTGGATGCATTGGTGCTCTCTATAGTCCCTGTAGACATTGGAAAAGCAACAACAAGATTAGACAAAGCTTCCGTTAATGGTGGAATTTGTAGATGGGACAATCCTGTCTATGAAACTGTCAAGTTTGTTCAGGACTCCAAGACTGGAAAATTCACTGAGAGAATCTATTACTTTGTGCTCTCCACTGTATGAATTCCTCTCTTGATCACTCGCTTTTTATTGTTGTGGTTCGTAATGTCAGAATGTGATTGTGATCTACGGTTCTGTGTTTCTATCTTTTTGATGTAGGGGTTATCCAAAGCTAGCACCATTGGTGAAGTTTCTATAGACTTTGCAGATTATGCTGAGGCTACAAAGCCTTCCTCTGTCTCTCTTCCCTTCAAGAATTCTCGTTGTGACGCTGTTTTGCATGTTAGTCTTTGGTCCTTTACTCTCTACTGTTTTCAATTTTTTGCTTTTACAGAGATACAATTTAATGCAAGATTTTTGCTACTAGTTCTGATTTCTTGCTTCATGGACAGGTATCAATTCAGAGACTACAAGAAAACAATGATAAAAGGTATAAGGGTTTATCAATTTAACATGGTTATATCATTTCATACTCTTAAGGTTATAGAGTTTGCTTATTTTGACTTTGATTAATAATTGCAGAGAGGAAGAAGAATGCGAAGATGGAAAAATAAAACATGATGCTAATAATAATAATAAGAGCTTGAGAACCTATTTAACCAATGGACATGCAGATGAAAGCACCAGAAGTGATGCATCTGAAGTAAGGTTTCATTTCACTTGCTGGGACTAGGAATCATTTTTGTTTGTTTTATATATCCCAATCCATAAGATCATTTTCTGAACAATCTTTTCTTGAAGGTTATGAGGGGGATTTTCATCTGTGTACAAGTTAACACATTTTTTCTTTCTAAACTGCAAATTTTTCTAACTATATAAATTCGATGCAAACTTAACAATTTTCCTTTGCTTATTCTGAAAAGTTAAAAAAGTTGTATGGTGATAAATAAAATTACTCTTCTGATGTTTCACAGGACGTTTCTGCCAAATCAAACACCAGAGGAGCTGAATTGAGTGCTGATTGTAGGACTTCTAGTGGATCTGACTTAACATTGTCAAGTTCTGAGGGCAGCGGTGGGCTTGATACACCTCGAGAACACGGAGTAAGAAATGCTAGCATCCAACCCAACACGAATGGTTTTGTTTCTCCTCCAGGGCACCCTCAGGACCCTCAAAATCCTGCTGCAAATGCCACAGTGTATGATGTGCAACAGAGACCACAATGGGGCTGGTTAGCTGCTTCAGAACATGGTTTGAGTACAGACAATTCAACAAATGATTCTCAGGATGCCCTACCAAAGGAAGGGTCCCAACCAGCAGCTGATATGGAAATTGAAAGGCTCAAAGCTGAACTTACTGCCATTGCCAGGCAGAAGGATATGTCAGACTTGGAACTACAGACTCTCAAGAAACAAATCATAAAGGAAAGCAAAAAGGGACAGGACCTCTCAAAGGAAATCATGAGCTTGAAGGAGGAAAGAGATGCACTCAAAGCAGAATGTGAGAATCTCAAGTCTTTTCACAAAAGAATGGAAGAGGCTAAAGCAAGCACCAAGTCACTACTGGATACTGGAGACCTTCGCACTCTTGTTGAGGAAATTAGACAAGAACTGAGTTATGAGAAGGACCTTAATGCAAATCTTCGATTACAGTTAAACAAGACGCAAGAATCAAATGCTGAACTTGTTCTCGCTGTGCAGGACCTGGATGAAATGTTAGAGCAGAAAAATAAGGAAATATATAATCTTTCGAATAACCATGAACCGAATAAGAACTCTCATGAGATGGAGAGGAAAAGTTCAAAATATGAAACAGAAGATGATGAAGATCAGAAAGAATTGGAAGAGCTGGCTAGGGAGCACAGCGATGCCAAGGAGACTTACTTACTTGAGCAAAAAATTTTAGATCTGTATGGCGAAATAGAGTTGTATAAGAGAGACAAAGACGAGTTAGAGATGCAGATGGAGCAGCTTGCACTAGACTATGAGATATTGAAACAGGAAAACCATGACATAGCATACAAGCTGGAACAGAACCAACTGCAAGAACAGTTGAAAATACAATATGAATGCTCATCTCCTCCTCCTGCTATAGAGGGGATCGAAAGCCACACTGAGAGTCTGGAGAATCAACTCAAGAATCAGTCAGAAGAATTGTCAAATTCTATGGCTACTATCAAGGAGCTTGAAGACCAAGTCTGCAAGTTAGAGGCACAAATCAGCAAGTTAGAGGAGGAAATGGAGAAACAGGCCCGTGGGTTTGAATCTGATGTAGATGCTCTGAGACGTGACAAAGCTGAACAGGAGCAAAGAGCCATCCAAGCTGAGGAGGCTTTGCGTAAGAGCAGGAGCACAGAAAGCCATATCAAAAGTCTGGAAAGTCAACTTATGAAAGAGTCAGAAGAATTGTCACATTCCCTGGCTACTATCAAGATACTTGAAGCCCAAATCAGCAGGTTAGAGGAGCAACTAGAGAAACAAGCTGATGAGTTTGAAGTTGATCTAGATGCTGTGACACGTGACAAAATCGAACAGGAGCAAAGAGCCATCCATGCTGAGGAAGCTTTGCAAAATGTCACGAGCACTGTCGAGAGTTTGGAAAATCAACTTGTGAAACAATCAGATGAATTGTCGAATTCTCAGGCTACTATCAAGGTACGTGAAGCCCAAATTAGCCGGTTAGAGGAGAAAATGGAGAAACAGGCCCGTGGGTTTGAAGCTGAGCTTGATACTGTGATGTGTAACAAAGTTGAGCAGGAGCAAAGAGCCATCAATGCTGAGGAAGCCTTGCAAGAGAGCAGGAGCACTGAACGTTGTATTGAGGTTCTGGAAAATCAACTTAAGAAACAATCAGAAGAATTGTCAGATTCTCTGGCTACTATCAAGGTACTTGAAACCCAAATCAGCAGGTTAGAGGAGGAAATGGAGAAACAAGCTCATGGATTTGAAACTGATCTAGATGCTGTGACACGTGACAAGATTGAGCAGGAGCAAAGAGCCATCCGAGCTGAGGAAATTTTGCGTAAGACAAGGCTTAGAAATGCTAATACTGCTGAGAGGCTTCAAGAAGAATTCAAAAGGCTCTCAGTGCAAATGGCCTCTACATTTGATGCAAATGAGAAGGCTACCATGAGAGCAATGAAAGAAGCTAGCGAACTTCGTGCCAGAAAAAGACTGGTGGAACAAATGCTGCATAAAGTCAAAGAAGAGCTTCACTCTGTCAAAGGTGATTATGAGGTAAAACTGATTGGGCTTTCCAATCAAATTGATGTCATGACAGTCAAAATACAACAGATGTCGTTGGAAATTGAGGACAAGTCCAAGCAGCTTGAAAATCAGAAGAATCATGATGAACAAGTTAGTAGTGATTTCCCTGAGGAAATGCAGAATCTAAAAGCTGAGAATGAAAGGCTTAAAGCAGAGATTTCATGCTTCTCAGAGCACTTAGTACAACAAGAAACTTTGAGAACGGAACTGGAAGCTATGAAGAAATCAGTTGAAGAATCTGAGACTCTGTTGCAGAGAAAGACCGTGGAAAGAAATGAGCTGGTGATTACAATTGTTTTATTGAAGGAGGAGGCAGAACAGCTGCTTGATGAATTAAGTAAAATGAGGGATCTCAAAAATGAAAAAGAAACAGTGGGTAGTAGAGACTTGCAGTCAGAGTTAGAAGAACTTAGGGCTCAATATGATGCCTTGAAACGTTCTCTTTCTGAGGATGAGGCTGAGATAGAAAAATTAAGAAAACAAATTTTCCAGCTAAAGGGTGAACTAAAGAAAAAGGATGATGCATTAGCCAACAATGAGAAGAAGCTCAAGGATAGGAATGGACACACACAACTTTCTGATGGAGCTAAAACCAGTCCAAAGAACAAAAAATCTGCTCCAAATTCTCAAAATTCAAAAGAAATGGCAAGCCTCAGAGAGAAAGTAAAAATGCTCGAGGTAACTTTGAGAAAAATTCTTGATACCTTTATTTTTTCCATGGATATTGTTATCTACTGCTCATCATTTTCCAATTCCTCGCATTTTCTTAGAATAAAACTATTTGCAGTGGGGCATATTAACAGAGAATTTTGTATTTCTAGGCCCTGATAAAGTCAAAGGAAACTGCATTGGAAACGTCAACTTCCTCTTTTCTGGAGAAGGAAAGGGAACTGCAGTCCAAAATTGAGGAACTGGAGGACAAGGTGGAGGAATTCAGTCAGAGCATTGCACTGCAAACGGTATATTGATTACAAACACAGAGCAACGATTGAGCAATTTGACAATATTAAAGAAAAATTTCAGCCTTTAATTATCAACTATAGTCTTATTTATGATCTGTCTTAGTAGATGAAAGTTTCTTCACATTGTTGTCTGGTATCTGGATTAAGCTTTAATCAAATTGCTGATTTCTAACGGTAACGAATTGTATACATTGGCGCGCGCTTCAACCAGGTTGTCGAGGATAAGTGTGTTACAGTTGAGCCTCCTAATGATTCTGCATGTGTGTCTGGACAAAACGGTGCTGCTGCTGCGTTGTCATTATCCAAGAGGTCTGACTGATTTCCCACTTTTCCTTCAATACCCTTTCCTTTACCTTGTTAATTGTTAGTACTAGTCTTGCAACTGAATTGTGTAATTGTTGATCATTTTCTTGTCATGGCAGCGATGCAAATTCCTTAGAGAAAGAAGCAGATATGTCCAGAGTGGATAATGGGGATGGCAACCTTTGCAGCGACATGTTAACCGAATTGTTGTTGTTGAAGGAAAGAAACAAATTGATGGAAAATGAGCTGAAAGAGATTCAAGAAAGATACTCCGAAATGAGTCTAAAGTTTGCAGAGGTAGAAGGTGAAAGACAGAAGCTTGTTATGACTGTACGGTATCTCAAGAATTCACGCAAGGGTGGTCAGTGACCTATTGTTCCTATCCAGCTATCTTGGGGGCCTCCACTGTATAGTTACTACATATCACAGCAAAAGAGAAAACAGAAAACAGTTAAAATAAATAAGTTAATGTGTATATTGGCAACATAATATGTATCCCTTTTCCCCTTTTCATAGTTTTTTTTTCTTTTCTTTTGGGGTGGGAGGTTTAACTCTTGATGTGTTCCACATAAGGGTACCATTTTAGAGTTATCAGGTACTTTGTAATGCCAAGAGTGTGAGTTAGTTGACAAATAGAATGTTGAGCAGTTCTTTGATTGTTTCTTTTTCGTTGTGTTTATATTCATATTCTTTTATTGTATCCTTTCATTGTTTAATATAAATGAGAAGTTCTTTCATTGCATATTTAATTTGCGCTCATTTTCTTATATGTATATTTACTGATACATTTTTACACAATTAAACCTTGGTAATATAACCGAAATTCCAACTTAATTGCACACTTGATTCAATAATTCTCTCGATATATATTTCGATTCGGAGATATCAAAGAAAGGGAGAGGTTGGTGTTAATGTTTTAAAAGCAAGGGGACAAGATATTGAGTGGTGGACCACAGAGAGCAAGTCAAGGCAAATGAGTCTACAGCAAACAAGAGTAGAGCGTGAGAGCTATTTATTTTCTGTTATCATTTTTCTTTTTTGATCTATAATTTCAAATTGGCTAATGTCTCCTTGAAATTTGGTTAGGTTGGAAATGCTGGTGGTGTCAGTGGAAAATTCATGTCCGATGTTGTGAGCAAAGCAAACTTGTTCTTTCTTTCTCTCTTATTATTCTTTTTTCTCTCCAGATAACGATTATTTCTATTTTTGTTATTGTTACCATGGTGTGTTTTACGATTTACTCTCTAATTTGTAATTGTTAGTCTTTTAGAAAAAAAAAGCTCCATACCAAGCAAAGAACCTAACGGTGGAGTTTGTGGTATTTATTCATGTGGTCATAGTAGATACAGAGGAGGAAGTGATAAAAAAGAGTAGGTCGGTAGAAAGAACTTAGCAGCGACTACAGAGAGCACATGTAACGACAATAGAAAAGCAGAAAACGCAGCAGCAAGGCAACAAGAACAGAGTGGTGACATCTATATGCGGCCAGAACAAATTTGCATGTTTATTCATTTATTGTTGTGTGTTTTAATTAATTAATTAGATTAATTATGTGTATCATTATTATTATTATTATTTGTTTACTATGCAAATTTAATTTTTCAAAAAGTAAATTTTGAATTGTAAATTGATTTCGAAAAAAAATCATTTGTATATATTTAGTTTCATTATATGGTATCCCGATGATAAGGACACTGAGGTGGCAGCACTGCTACTGGAGGCGGTGCTCCTACTTCAGTTCTGCGTGAACATAAAAGAGGTGTTGAATTTGATTTTGCCTTTTTTAAATTGTGCAATTGATTGAATTTTATGATTGAACTTTTTGTGCGATTTATGTATCTTGTACCTATTTTTCCTTGATTTTTAGCCATTTTTAGTTAGAATTTATTAAATTTTATTATATTTTAGTGCAGAAATTCTTTTACGATACTATTTTGAGTTATTTTAGTATTTTTTTAATTTAGGTGAACTTTGGAACAATTTGACAGAATTTTATGCTAAAAGGAGAAGATTTAAAGCTGCTGCCTCTCTGGGGTATTTAGCGCCAGCAAGCCTCAACAAAACAAAACGCTTTTACCTCTTTGGACGGTAAACACGCTAAACAATCCGAGCCAAGTCCACATCAATGAAGCATCTTCAAGTGGATATAGCTTTTATTAGTTATCTTTTATTTTATTTTTGTAATTTTTATTTATAAACAATATCTTTTAGTTTTAGGATCTAATATTTTATTTTAGTTTCAAATCAAATCACGTTAGATATAAAAGGGAAAAGATTCACCTTTCAAGGGAATTATCGAACTTCCGCACTTAGTTTTTACACTTTTCAGAACCCTTGTTTTCTCTGTAAGTCATGAGCCACTAAACCTCCTTGGTTAAGGTTAGGAGCTCTGTTTATTTTTATGGTTTAAGACTGTTGCTTTTCTATTTTAATTAATGTATTGATTTAGTTTCAAGGATTATTTTCGTTCTTCATTTTATGAATTTGGGTGGAACGAAAGTATGACCCCTATTATATATGCGTTCTTGTGATCCTTGGAAGAGGTCTCTCACTTGAACAACAACTTAAAAGTAGATTCCTCCTAAATTGCTAATTATTTGAACTAATCGGAATACATGACAAATAATCCTCTTAACTTTGGGTAATTAGGGTTTTTGTGGCCATAAACTAGATTTGAACTTAACCGTCTAATCGAAATCAAATGACCAAGACATTGGCGGTTGATGAAGGTTAGAGGAGACTAAATCACTAAGATATTAGGGTTTAGTCAATTACAGATTGCCATGAAATGAATCTTACATGATTAAAATAGCTGGTAAGAAAACTTAATCCGAAAAAGTAAATATCTCCGTACCTTAACTGCTTTCTCTTATTGATTTCTCACCAAGTCTCTTATTTGCTTTCTTTACTCTTGAATTACTGTTTAATGCGATTTCAAATTACCAAACCATCTTTTTTGCCTGCCTAACTAAGCCTATTATTCGACCATTGTTGTTCAGTCCATCAATACTCATAGGATCGACTCTCACTCACCTAAGGTATTACTTGGTACAACCTGGTGTACTTGCCAGTTCAGTTATGGACATTCCAAAATCTGCACCAAGTTTTTGGCACCGTTGCCAGGAATTGACTGTGACTGACAACTACCAATTGTATGATTGCTTAGATTAGGCGTTTGTAGATTTTTGTTTTTATTTGTTTTGTTCTTTAAATTTTTGAAATTTAGGCTTTATTTTATTTAAAAATTTTCTTTTATTTTTTATTTTAAATTTGGTGTCCCGTTAGTGATTTCTCTTTTTGCAATTTTCGAAAACATTATTATTATTATCTATTGTTTAATTTTCGAAAATGGCTAGCTACTTTTTCTTAGTGGCTTTCGAATTTTTCAATTTAATTGCTTTCTTTGTTTTATTTTATTTTTTTTACATTGGATACCTCATTGGGAGCTCTCTACACTTTGACGAAGAGATTTCCACTTTTCTTTGTTTTCTATTCGTTTATGAGCAGGAACATGGACAAAGAATCCCTTCTTGATTTTGGTCTTGAACCTGAGAGGACCTTGAGGCGACATTTGCAACAAGCTAGAGCTTACAGAGCAAGTGAGAATCTCAGGGATACTTTTGAGAAGGAAGCCATAGATCCCAACAATCACAATAATGTTGTTAATGTTAATGGTGGGAATCCAAATGGTAATGAGCAAGCTAGGAGGACGCTCAGCTCTTACACTGCTCCCACTTCTAATTTTTATGGGTGCAGTATTGTTGTACCTCCTATAGGTGCAAACAACTTTGAGATGAAGCCACAGTTGATCACTCTAGTGCAGCAAAACTGCTCATGGGCTCCCATAGGAAGATCCAAATCTATTCATCTCTAATTTCCTACAGATCTGTGACACTGTGAAGACTAATGGAGTGAATCCCGAAGTCTATAAGCTCATGCTCTTCCCATTTGCTGTGAGGGATAGAGCAAAGCAGTGGTTGGATACTCCGTCCAAAGAGAGCTTGGATTCTTGGGACAAGGTGGTTGATAAACCCCAATTTTAGGGTTTATCTTGTGTTAAATTTAGTGAATTTTATCAACTTATCTCACATTTATTCAATGAAATATCATAGTTTTGTGAATTTCTCTTAAATTGCACTTAAGATTGAAAACATGCTTTTTAGACTTTTAATTTACTAAATTTAATTCACTTTAATTCCATTCGATACCTTGATGTATTTGTTAAGTGATATAGGCTTAGAAGGCAAAGATTGGATTGAAGAAGTGAAGAAAAAACATACAAAGTGGAGAATTCATGAAGAAATAAAAATTTGGTGGAATTCATGGCCACGTGTACGTATGCCTCACGCGTATGTGTGAGTGGAGATTTCGTTAGGGCACACGTACGCATGACATGGCGTGTACGCGTGGCACTCGGCATGTGACTCACTTAAAGAAAACGTGGCTGGCGATTTCTGAGATCATTCAAGCCCAAATCCAACTCATTTCTGAAGTATTTGAGGCCAAATTCAAGAAAGAACGAGGGAGGAGCAATTAAGGTAGCTTAGGAACCATGTTTTAGGTATTTTCTAGAGAGAACTCTAGAATTTAGGGTTTTTAGTTTAATTTTCTCTTGGATTTAGGTTTTAATTCTTGTTTTCATCTAGTTTCTTTTACCTGTCCTTGTTCTATTACCTTAATTTCCTTAGTTTATCTTGTTAATTTCTCATTTGTGTCACTTTTAGTTTCATGAACCTTTGTTACTTTTAATTTCATTTAATGCAATTTGATGTTTTATGTTTATTGGTGTTTAATTGAGTTGTGATTATTAGTTTATTGCATTTGGTAGTTATAGATTTTATTATCCTTGCAATTTAATATGCTTTTATTTTTTATGCCTTTCAAGTGTTTGATAAAATGCTTGGTTGGATTTTAGAGTAGATTTTGAGCATTCTTGGCTTAGAAAGAGAAATTGGATAATCTGGAGTCATTAACACCCAACTTGAATTGGTGATATAGAGTTGTTAGTTAATCTTGTTTCTATTGATACTACTTATGGATTGGGGTTAATTAGACCTAATTGATCTTCTCCCGATATGGAGATAACATAATAGGCTTAACTCTTGGTAATTATGGTGTTATGATTAATAACTAGGATAGAAAACCTTAGTTCTCAATCCTTGCCATGAATGCCTCTTTAGTATTTGTTATCTTTAGTTGTTTTCTTTATTTTATTGTCATTTAGATTATTGTCTTCTAATCCGCAAACCACCCCCATGAATCTCATAACCGATAATATGCATACCTCACTACAATTCCTTTGAGAGACGACCCAAGATTTAAATACTCTCGATTATTATTGGTTTGCCTTGTGACAAACAAAATTAAACTCTGATGCAGGTCAATTGTTGGTTTGGAACTATACTTGCAATGAAGCGATTCTTTTATTGAGGAGAAATTCCGAATTGACGTTTGGCACATATCAGTGGTCAATGGATTTCTGACCAAGCAGATGGTCAGGAAGTGTCCCCCAAATTTGTTTTTAGACTGGACCAAGCTGCAATTTTTTTATGATGGTCTCTCTGAGATGGAAAAAATGTCTCTGGACAATTTCGCAGGAGGTTCTTTGCACATGAAGAAGATGCTTGAAGAGGCTAATGAGCTTATTGAGATGGTTGCTAACGACCAATATCTATACTCTTCTGAGAGGAATCTTGTGAATCCTGTGAAGAAAAGGGTTATGGAGGTGGACACCCTGGATACCATTCTAGCTCAGAACAAGATCATGTCACAATAGATCAGTATGATTACTCAGCACTTGAGTGGGATGTAAGTCTTAGCTGTTAATACTCAAGATGTATCTTATGACATGAGTGGTGGCTTCAACTAAGAGGAGAATTATGGTTATGTTCAAACCACTCCTGAGCAAGTTAATTATATGAACAACTCCTCTAGAAATCCCAATAATGATCCTTATTCGAATACATTCAATCAGGGACTGAGGAATCACCCTACCTTTGGGTGGAAAGAGCAACCCCAAAAACCTCAGCTGAATTTCAACAACAACTCTCAAGGCGGTTTCAATAAGAACAAGTTCAATAATTTCAATAACCACCAACTTCAAGCCTCTCAGCCACAACAGACGTCCACTCAGTCTTAGAGTAACTCTGACCTGGCCTCTATAGTTGCTGAGCTCTCCAAGAGTACTCATAGTTTTATGCAGGAGACTAGAGCTTCACTCAGAAACTTGGAGATGCAAGTAGGACAATTGAGTAAGAGGATACCTGAGAGGCCTCCTAACACTCTCCCTAGTGACATAGTGACTAACCCAAGAGAAGAGTGTAAGGCTCTCACGATGGCTAATGAATCCATGATGAAGAAGGAGGTGCAAGTTGCTAAGGCGTCAGAGGAGAAAGATGCTCCAGAAAAGGCTGAAGTTACACTGTCATACGCCCCACCTAGGGAACCTATACTAGAGCCTGAAGTATCACACCCTCAGGAGCTCTAAGAGGAGACTAGGGACAAGCAGTTCTTTCAGTTCTTGGAGGTCTTTAAAAAGTTATAGATCAACATTCCTTTTGCTGAGATTCTAGAGAAAAAGCCTCCTTATGCTACATTCATGAAATGCTTACTCTCTGAGAATACAACTTTAAAGGGAGATAAAATAGTGGTCCTGACCAAGGAATGTAGTGCACCCATTCAGAGCAAGCTGCCAAAGAAGATGTCAAATCCAGAGAGCTTTTAGATTTCTTATACTATTGGAAATATCATTTTTGACAAAGCCTTTTGTGATATTGGCTCAAGTATCAATCTAATGCCCTTGTCTGTGATGAAGAACCTGCAAATTCAAGAGACACAACCTACAAGGATAGCATTCCAGATGGTTGATAAATCTCTGAGGTAGGCACATGGGCTAGTAGAGAATGTCTTAGTCAAGGTTGAAGAGCTTTTCCTCCCTGTAGATTTTGTGATACTTGATATGGGAGAGGATGCAAATGACTCCATCATCCTAGGAAGATCATTCCTGGCCACTGGGAGAGCTCTGATGGATGTTGAGAGAGGTGAATCAGTTCTGAGGATGCGTGAGGACTACCTGGTATTCAAGTTTTTTAAACCTTCATCACTCTCTGGAGAAGGCGATACTTGCATGCAGAGTTCATTGCTTAAGCCTCCTCCTTTGGTGGGAGTCAATACAATATTCCTAAAATCAAACCTAAATTTGGTGTTGGGTATTCGTCACCCACCAAGGAGGGAGGAGGTCCTAAGAATAAGGTACCCAAGGACTCGAGGAACAAGAAGATTTTCACTGAAGATTTCTCACCTGGGATGAAAGTGGTGTTCACTAGAAGTCCAATCCTATCTCATACAGTAAACAGGATCTTATCTCTTGAGCATATTGAGTTAATCCATGAGAGTATAGAAAAGAGATTCACAGTGAGGGCTGATGACCTAAGACCCTATGACCACCCTCCTTCTTAGAGAAGCTGACCGTCAAGCTAGTGACAGTAAATAAGCGCTTGTTGGGAGGCAACCCAACTAAAAGTATCCTTTTGTTTTTAATTTTAGTTTGATTGTCATTTAATTTTCATTGTTTTTTCTAGTTTTCTCTGATTTAATTATGTTTGTGATCATGCAAAGTGTTTAGCATAGAGACAAGAGGACTCAGAAGGAAGAACAGAAAACTCTGGAGCAAGGTTGATTCGAGCCTGGCATTTAGTGCAAAAAATCGGGCAAGGGAAGCCAACATTAAACACCTGCAGGAGGGCATTTAACGCCCAAAAGAGGAAGCAGGAGCTGGCGTTAAATGCCCACCGGGCATTTAACGCCCATGAAAGATACACTTTTTAACCCATCAATTGGGCATTTAGCGCCACACAACTCATCCCTAAAAAAAATCCATTTCTGGCACTAAACGCCGAGGCTGGTGTTAGTGCAAGGTACGCCAGATTTGATTTTAAAGAAGACTTTTAACCTTACCAACGGTAACAACCCCCAACTCCTTTCCACTTTGACTATTTAAACACACCTTCTCACCCCCTAGCCACATTCTCACCCACATTCATCCACCTTAATTTCCAACATCACCTCCCTTCAACCTATCAAATCCCATAAATCTTTCAACTCACCCCCACTCCACCCAATCACCATTCATCAATCCCACCAATCTCTCTTCCCCATTAACCACATTCAAATGTTATTTCTCTCCCACCCTTACGCACTCTAACCGAACCCTCCCCCACTCCCTATATATACCTCAACTTTTCACTCCCTTCCTCACACCTCTATTCCACTTCACTATATCTCTCTCTAGCTTTCACCATTCCTCCCCTTCCTTTCTTTTCTTTTTTAGCCGTGACAACACCTCTCCCTCCACATTTCTTCTTTTTCATCATTTTCACTTCACCAACTCTTTCTTCTTCCATTCTTTCATCGCCTTCCTTCTCTTTTACTTTACTCGGGGACGAGCAAACCTTTTAAATTTAGTATTAGGTGCTCCATTCTTTCTTCATTTTTACTATTCATATGACACCCAAAACTGGTGAATCCTCCTCAAGAAAGAGGAAAGAGAAGGTGCCCGCTTCAGGTCCATATGATTTCACCCGGTTCCTCTTTAAGACCCATGAGGATCACTTTTATGAAGTTGTGAACAAGAAGAAAGTGATCCCCAAGGCCCATTTTGATTTTCAACCAGAGAAGTACCCGAAAATCAGGGAGCAGATTCTGAGACGGTGTTGGGAAATTTTGACCAACCCTGTGACTGAAGTGGGTGTACTTATGGTCACGGAGTTCTACGCTAACGTTTGGGTGACTTTCAAGCATGCACAAGGCGCGAACCCGGACCTGAAGAACTGGCACATTGCAGTCCAAGGGGCGATCATGGAGTTCAGTCCTGAGAGTGTGAGGGAAGCACTGCAGCTACCACCTTCTAAAGAGGACTCTCATTCTTACACTCATATGGTCAATACTGACCAGAGGCTAGACCAAATCCTCACAGACATATGTCTCTCTGGAGCTCAGTGGAGGAGGGACGCCAGAGGTCAGCCATACCAGCTGGGTAGGCATGACCTGAGGTCGGTTGCTAGAGGATGGTTGGAGTTCATTCAGCACTCCATCATTCCCACAAGCAAACGGTCCAAGGTTACAGTAGACTGAGCAGTGATGATCCATTGCATCATGCTTGGCAATAAAGTGGAGGTTCATCGAGTGAGTCCTCAGGAGCTGTACCGCATAGCTGCAAAGGCCTCCTCCTCTACCAGACTGGCCTTCTTTCATCTCACCTTTCGCCTATGTGAGGCAGCCAGAGTTCATATTTTTGGAAATACCCCGATTGAGGTTGATAGATGATAAACCACTATTTCATGGTTCATCTTGTGCTCAATTGAGTGGTTTTTATCAACTCTTTACCCATTTATTCATACTAATCGCATGTTTTACGTTTTCCTTCCGGAATTTGTGCTATGATTGAAAACATGCTTCTTTGGTCTTATATTTGCTAATATTAATCCTCTGTTATTACCATTAGATATCGTGATATGTATGTTCAGTGATTTTAGGGATTATAGGGCAGGAATGGCTTTGAGGATGGAAAGAAAGCATGCAAAAGCGGAAGGAATACAAGAAATTGAAGGAACTGCAAAGCTGTCAGCCTGACCCTCTCGCACTAAAACGGTCATAACTTGAGCTATAGAGGTCCAAATGACGCAGTTCTAGTTGCTTTGGAAAGCTAACGTCCGGGGCTTTGATTTGATATATAATATGCCATAGTTGCCCTGACGCTAGGTGACGCGAACGCGTGATCCACGCGGACGCGTCGCATCTGCGAACTTCAATCCGCGCGGCTGCGTGGGCGACGCCTCCGCGTCACTTGCCCGCGACCTGAACGTACCAGAATACGCAGGGGGTGATTTCTGGGCTATTTTTGACCCAGTTTTCGGCCCGGAATATACAGATTAGAGGCTATAAAGTGGGAGAATGTATCCATTCATTATGAGGCTCTCATAATTCACTTTTTATAGTTTAGATGTAGTTTTTAGAGAGAGAGATTCTCTCCTCTCTCTTAGGATTTAGGATTAGAATTCCTCTTAAAGGATTTAGGATTTATTATTATTTCAACTTATAATTCTTCTGAGCTCCAGGTTTAATATTCCTTTATTTTGACTTCTCTTATTTTTAATTATATATGTTGCCAATTTGGCTTAATGACATTCATGTTATAATTTTCTTAATAAATATTATTTGAGGTATTTTCAGATCTATGATTTGTTTCTCTTATTTATGATATAAATAATTTAGATTTTTCTACCTTTTGGCTTTGGTTGATTAATTGGTGACTCTTGAGTTATCAAACTCATTGTTGATTGAAAATTGGAATTCTTCAAGAATTGATTCGAGATCCAATAACTCTAACTTTTCCCAAAGAAAGATTGGGACTTGAGGATTCGAATTAATTCATTCACTTGACTTACCTTCATAGTTAGAGGTTAACAAAGTGGGAGAAAAATCCAATTCTCATCACAATTGATAAGGATAACTAGGATAGGACTTCCAGTTCTCATACCTTGCCAAGAGTTTATTTTACAGTTATTTATTTAGTTTACTTGTCATTTATCATATATGCTCCTCATTCTTGAAACCCCCAAATTTACAATCTCCATAACCAATAATAAGAACATACCTCCCTGCAATTCCTTGAGAAGACGATCCGAGGTTTAAATACTTCGGTTATCAATTTATTTAGGGGTTTGTTACTTGTGACAACCAAAACGTTTGCACGAAGGGATTTTTGTTGGTTTAGAAACTATATCTACAACGCGACTTTATAAAATTCTTTACTAGAAAAAATCCTACCGTCAAAATGGCGCTGTTGCCAGGGAATTGCAAACGTGTGCCTTATTATTGGTTATTGTAAATATTTAAAAACAATTTCAGTTTTTTATTTTAAAATTTTTATCTTATCTTATCTTATTTTTCAAAATTCAATTTTTTTTCAAAATCATCTCTTTTTCAAAATATTTTTTTTGTTAGTTTTTTTTATTTTCTCTCACTACTATGAACTCTCACCCCTTTGGCTATGAGTCTGGTTACAATTATGTTGCAGGAAGAAGAAATTACAATGAGAACAGGCATCAAGGTTGGAACAATCAAAGATGGGAGGAGCCACAAGGATTTGATCAACCCTCATGGCAACAACCACGTCCAATGGATTATCAACAACCACCACCATATGCCTATGAACCTTCTCCTCAACATGACTTTGGACCACCATACTCAGAAGCCCCTTTCCACCATTCACCTCAATATGACTCTAACCCTCAACCACCATACCAACCACCTTATGAGCCATATGAACCATATATAGAACCACCCCAATTCCAACCCAATTACTCACAAGAACCACCACTTCAATATTCACCATCTTCATATCCATCAATCTAAGAGCACATAATCCTATTTATGACAGCTGAGCGCATCAAGAGACAAAGGATCGTTTCAAGGAAACAGTGAATCGATTTCAGGCAACCCTTCATCAATTGGAGCAAGCAATAAATCAATTAGCTTCCCGACGTTCGAATACTCAAGGAACCCCCATGGCTTCATGTGGACAATCTAATGAAGAACGTAGCATGAAGGAGATACTAGAAACTCCAGTGAACAGTACGGAGCATGACTTTGTACTGGAACAAGTGGAGGAAGCCGGAATTATTGAAGAAGAAGAAGTGGTTGAAGACCTAGGAGATGCAAAACCTCTGACTTAGGAGATGCAGAACCTCCATGGGAAACTCAAGTCATAGAGCCTCCTTCAAAGATGTTTGAAAATGATGTTGAAGGGGGTGTACAACCTCCAAAGCATATCATAGTTGAAGACTTGGAAGAGGTTGATCAAGAGATGGAGATTCAAGAAGAAGAAGCACAACCTCCCATGCCCTTGGAAAGCAATGAAGAGGAGATTGAATTGGAAGAAAGCTACCAAGAGGAAGATGTTGAAATTGAAGAAGCTTGCAAAGAGGTGGTAATTATCAGAGAAGAGCACAAGGGAGTGGAGCTTGCAATTTCATTAAAAATACCTCCCCCTAAATTGCCATCATCCTTCACAACATTCAAGTGGGTAAAATTCATATCCCTTAGCTTTCTAATTCCACTTGAATATGGGCTACTGGAGACGGATGGTCAACTTAGAGCTCTTTGTAACATTAAGAGTAAAAGGAAGATGGCCAGTGGTAAGAATTGTCCTGCAAGGTTCATCATGGTTGGAAGCTTTAAGTTTAAATGCAAAGGTTGGTGTAAAGCTCAACTGAATGGGTCTAGGAAGCTGTTTGGTCGCTGCAGTGGGAATTCAGATCACCTTTCACCCGGCTGGAAAAATGCAGATCGAGACAAAAACAGGTGTAAAAGTAAGGTTTGGGATCCTGGAATCTGTTCTGACATTTGTCACCCCGGGAGCCTAAGAATCTGTTTGAAGCTTCTTAAGGGCTTTACATGCTTAGTTTGGGACCCTGGAGGCTACTGGAAGTACAAACATTGGTGGGGATTCATGGATCAGTACAAGCATAAACCACCATAACAGGGAGCTCACCAAAGGTCCAACTTAAGGACTTTAACTAAAAGTGCTAGGTGGGAGATAACCCACCATGGTATGATCGTTCTTTTTCAATTTTATTTCGTGTTGTTTATTTTTTATTTTATTTTATTTTCATTGAACCTGGAAGTTTTCATAGCATCTACATTAACACTGCATATTGCATACTGCATAATTGCATAATAAAAAAAAGGAAAACACGCACGCGACGCGGCAGCGTCGCTGACGCGTCCGCGTCACTAGTGCGTTGGGAAGAACAGAATTGAACAGAGAGTCACGCGAGAGTGTGGCTGGAGGCGCGCCATTAGCATAATTTGACCCCACGTGACCGCGTCGCTCACGCGACCGCGTCATGTGGAACTTTGGCCTCCCACGCGACCGCGTCACCCACGCGGCTGCGTGCCACGAGAATCGACGCCAAAAATGTGCATGGCCGAAAATTGTGCTGGAATTGGGTTGGACTCGTGCTAGAAGCCCAAGCCCTCCCACGCGAACGCGTGCCCCACGCGGCCGCGTCGTCTTTCAAAAATGGCCATCCACGCGATCACATCACCCACGCGACCGCGTCACCCAGATTTTTGGCAAAATGCAATTCAAACAGAGAGTTGTGCGAATGCGAGGCTGCACTCGCGCCACTAACACAAATCAAGTGACGCGATCGCATGACCCACGCGTCCGCGTCGCCTGACCTTATTGCGCACCACGCGGCCGCATCACCCACGCGACCGCGCCGCCAGCGTCGCACACCTTAACCTAATATGCCAAAATATTTTATCTTTTCTTCCCCAATCCTAATTTTTCCTCCCTCCTTTCTTACTTACTTCTTCTTCCCTTCTTTCCCTTCTCATTCTTCTTATCTTTCATTTTCTTTTACTTAATTGCATACTTTCATTCATTGCATTATTTTCATTGGTGTTGGAATTTTATTTGGGTCATTGTTTTTTTTCTATATTTTTGTGGATTATTTGACAATTATATATTACTTTTTAAAGGGTTGCTTGCATGTTCAATTTAATACTTTCAAATAGCTTATTTACCATGCATGCTATGTGTTTGTGAAAACGCCCGTATGGTATTGTGCACTATTTTTAGGATTTCTTTTAATCTACTCCTATAAATGCTTGCTTTTCACAAAACCCTTTTTATATTTTATTAATTAAATATAATTGTTATTACAAACATGTTGTTAGTTTGAAAGACTTGGTAATCTAACTTGGACATTGAATGCTTGATCTATGCTGCTCATGCCTTTGCCAGCATGCCAATAAACACCTTGCATTCAGTTGTTATCATATGCACTAGCTATTTTCCATTGATGACTTTTCACATGTACTCATGAGCGTGTGTTAACGTCATTCTTCTTTATTGTGCATTGATTACCACCTTTCCCGCTCTCTTCCTTGCTCTAACTCTTAGCTCTAAAAGTTACTTTCTTTTTCCCTTTTTAGGATGGCCACCAAGAAGGGTAAAGAGAAAGCTACTCCCAAATCACCGGCAAGGAAAGGAACAAAAAGAGCCCCAGTTGAAGCAACCCGTCCACTTGTATATCTTAGCATGCACCGAGGACGGTGCAATCTTTAAGTGTGGGGAGGTCGACACCGATCTCCATGGGTTAGCTATTTTCTTCTTTTCAACACCATTGTTTTATTTTCTTTGTTTGTTCGTTATTGCATATGCATGTTTAATTGCATGTTTGTTTGATTTTATGCATTTAGCTACTGCTTGGTTAAAATAATAAGTTTCTTTTTAAGATCCTATTTTTGAAAAATTTAACTAATTTAAATTGAAAATTTTTGTGTTAAATTTGTTTGAAGTTGTATTTGGAACATGGTTTTTGAGCCAAAGAACACACAACCTGTGAGATTTTGAGCTTATTTACATGGTTACATTATTTAACCATAAATTTTTATTCTTGTGTGTTTTCTTCTCTATAATTGTAATCTTTGCTTTGTTCCATTCTATATGTCCAATATTTAATATATTTACATGCTTGCATATGATTGAGGCCATTGTTTGATTTTAGCTCACTTATCCCAAATAAAGCCTACCTTCTACATCACCCTTGTTAACCCCCTTGAGCTTTTAAATTCCCCCTTGTTTTATAACCACATTACTAGCCTTAAGTAGAAAAACAAAATAAAAATCCAAAGTTGAATCCTTGGTTAGCTTAAGATAGAAATTATGTAATTGTTTAAGTGTGGGAAAACCTTATGGGAACATGGATGAAACAAACAAGGTAAAAAGTTGAAAAGAATAAAGATATTTCAAAATAAAAGTTTTGGGAAGCATGCTCATGTGAAATCAAAATAATTAAATTACCATGTGCAAAAAAAATATTAAGTAATTAAATAAGGGGATACAAAAGAATTCCCCAAATGCAAAATAAAGCAATGCACATGGGACAAAATTCAAAAATAAGTTTGATACATGATCTTGTAATACAAAAAGTGGGAAAAATTTGGGTAGTTAGGTAAAGTATTCTAAAATTGTATAAAGTATGTATATGTTAGGTGAGATCTTAGACTAATCAAAGATTCACTTTATAAAGCTCACTTGGCCATACATATATCCTTACCTTTACCTCAGACCTTATAACCCTAAAAAGACCTCATGATGTTTGCATTGGTATGCTAAATATTTGTTGATTGGTTAGATAAAGAACAAGGTTTAGAAAGTATGACTAGGGAAGAATAGAGTGATTGACCCTAGACACTTGAAAGATTAGAGTAATGTACACTTTCTGTGAGGGTTCAATGCTTGATTCTATGTTTCCTGCTTTCATGAGCTATCTTCTTACAAGTTTACTTGTCTTTATTTTATATGATTTGAATTAGTGGAATTTGAATTATTTTTGTCTTGGAGAACTTATTTACTTTTAACCAAGTAGGTAGAATCATTTTTGCATGTAGTTGCATTCATATAGATAGGTTGCATTTCATACATTCTATCATTCCCCTTCACTCTTTTAGTTCTCTTGAGCTTAGCATGAGGACATGCTAATGTTTAAGTGTGGGGAGGTTGATAAACCACTATTTCATGGTTCATCTTGTGCTCAATTAAGTGGTTTTTATCAACTCTTTACCCATTTATTCATACTAATCGCATGTTTTACGTTTTCCTTCCGGAATTTGTGCTATGATTGAAAACATGCTTCTTTGGTCTTATATTTGCTAATATTAATCCTCTCTTATTACCATTAGATTCCATGATATGTATGTTCAGTGATTTCAGGGATTATAGGGCAGGAATGGCTTGGAGGATGGAAAGGAAGCATGCAAAAGCGGAAGGAATACAAGAAATTGAAGGAACTGTAAAGCTGTCAGCCTGACCCTCTTGCACTAAAACGGTCATAACTTGAGCTACAGAGGTCCAAACGACGCGGTTCCAGTTGCGTTGGAAAGCTAACATCCGGGGCTTTGATTTGATATATAATATGCCATAGTTGTCCTGACGCTAGGTGACGCAAACGCGTGATCCACGTGGACGCATCGCATCTGCGAACTTCAATCCGTGCGGCCGCATGGGCGACGCCTCCGCGTCACTTGCCCGCGACCTGAACGTACCAGAATACGCAGGGGGTGATTTCTGGGCTATTTTTGACCTAGTTTTCGGCCCGAAAAATACAGATTAGAGGCTATAAAGTGGGGGAACGCATCCATTCATCATGAGGCTCTCATAATTCACTTTTCATAGTTTAGATGTAGTTTTTAGAGAGAGGGGTTCTCTCCTCTCTCTTAGGATTTAGGATTAGAATTCCTCTTAAAGGATTTAGGATTTATTATTATTTCAACTTATAATTCTTCTGAGCTCCAGGTTTAATATTCCTTTATTTTGACTTCTCTTATTTTTAATTATATATGTTGCCAATTTGGCTTAATGACATTTATGTTATGATTTTCTTAATAAATATTATTTGAGGTATTTTCAGATCTATGATTTGTTTCTCTTATTTATGATATAAATAATTTAGATTTTTCTACCTTTTGGCTTTGGTTGATTAATTGGTGACTCTTGAGTTATCAAACTCATTGTTAATTGAAAATTGGAATTCTTCAAGAATTGATTCGAGATCCAATAACTTTAACTTTTCCCAAGGAAAGACTGGGACTTGAGGATTCGAATTAATTCATTCACTTAACTTACCTTCATAGTTAGAGGTTAACAAAGTGGGAGAAAAATTCAATTCTCATCACAATTGATAAGGATAACTAGGATAGGACTTCCAGTTCTCATACCTTGCCAAGAGTTTATTTTACAGTTATTTATTTAGTTTACTTGTCATTTATCGTATCTGCTCCTCATTCTTGAAACCCCCAAATTTACAATCTCCATAACCAATAATAAGAACATACCTCCCTGCAATTCCTTGAGAATACGACCCGGGGTTTAAATACTTCGGTTATCAATTTATTTAGGGGTTTGTTACTTGTGACAACCAAAATGTTTGCACGAAGGGATTTTTGTTGGTTTAGAAACTATATCTACAACGCGACTTTATAAAATTCTTTACTAGCAAAAATCCTAACGTCAATAGACCCATCACCAGGAGGGGTATGGAGCATGCTAGAGAGCTTGGGCATGCACCACCATTGGAGCTAGTTTCACGTCCTTAGCAGGACCTTCTAGAGATGCCTCAGGGATTCTATTTCCCTTTCCATGACTACTGGGACCAGTTGACCACATCCATTGGGGAGCTGACATCTTCTGTGGATCAGCTGAGGAATAAGCACTAGGACCACTCAGCCTTCCTCCATCAGCTAGTGGAGGAGCAACTGAGGCAGAGGTGTGACTTAGATGAGCTAAAGCGCAGAGAGGATCCTAGGAGCGAGCAGCAGCCACCATGACTGAGGTGGTTGAGTTTCATTATCTATTGCTTTATCTTATTTTCTGTTTTTCAATATTTTTATCCTATTTTCCGTTTTCTATTTAAGCTTTTGCATGATCACTAGTAGTATTTTATTACTTTCTAGTTATTTATTTTTATATTTTATGCTTATTTTGAAAGATGTCTCATGT
This sequence comes from Arachis duranensis, assembly GCF_000817695.3. Taxonomy (NCBI): domain Eukaryota; kingdom Viridiplantae; phylum Streptophyta; class Magnoliopsida; order Fabales; family Fabaceae; genus Arachis; species Arachis duranensis. Next base: position 105,342,124 of record NC_029774.3, on the reverse strand, counting down.
ATTGCTCACTGAGCTTGAAAAATTAAAAGAAAAACAAAAGAAGTAGTAAAATACATGATGCTTGAGTTATATATTATGAGTTTTTCTAGTACTTTGATGTGGTGGCATTATCTTTTATTCTGCATGTATGAATAAACAGTGCATATTTGATATTGAAGTTAAGAATATTGGTTCTTGAGGTACAGAAACCTAGAGAAGTATTATGGATTCTCTAAAGTAAGTAAGACATTGATCCTTGAAGCAAAACAAACAGCAAAAAGAAAAAAAATAAAAAAAGGTCCAAGGCTCTGAGCATCAATGGTTAGGAGGGTCAAAATTGATCAAAAAGCTCAAAAGAGTTGTCTTCCTAACCATATGCTTGTGGTGTAAATGTGTCAAGTAACCCTTGAGACAGAGCACTAAGAGTCGTGCCCAAGTGAAATTACAGAGAATGCCAAAGGCTCTGAGCACCGCTGTCTGAAAAAAATAAAAAGAAAAATTAGAACTCAAAGTGTTCCCTAGTTAAGTGCTTGTGGTGTTGTTGTATCAAGTTAACCTTGAAGACAAAACACTTAGAGTCACAGCTAGGCTCAAGGTGCAAACCACCAAAAGGAAAAGAAAAGAAAAAGCTGTGTTCGAGGATCAATTAGAGCCTAAAGAAGAGAATCCATAATATTATCCGAGTTCTAGTGCTGAAAGATATCAATATTTCTGAGCTTCAAAGGATAATGAGATGCCAAACATATTCAAAATTAGAGTATCTTTAACCCCACTCAGTAATTAGACATGTGCTAAAATGAACTCTCAAGTCCTAGGCATTTTCTCTTCTCGGTCCTAAAGTGTTTTTAGTTGCTTAAGGACAAGCAACAGTTTAAGTTTGGTGTTGTAATGTGTGAGCATCTTGTACCCATTTCCCCTTGTTTTCTAGTCATTTTTATTTAGAATTTATTAAATTTTATTATATTTTAGTGCAAAAATCCTCTTTGGATGCTACTTTGAGTTGTTTTAGTATTTTTATTATTTTAGATGAAATTTGGAGAAATTTGACAGAGTTGTGTGCTAAAAGGAGAAGATTTGAAGTTGCCTCTTTGGGTGCTAAACGCCTAGCTGGCATTTAGTGCCAGCAAGCCTCAACAAAACAAAACGATTTGGCCTCTTTGGGTGCTAAACGCCCAACTGGCGTTTAGCACCAGGCAATCCAAGCCAAAGCCACATCAATGAAGCATCTTCAAATGGATTTGGCTTTATTAGTTATCTTTTATTTTATTTTTGTAATTTTTATTTACAAACAATATCTTTTAATTTTAGGATTTAATATCTTATTTTAGTTTCAAATCAAATTAGGTTAGATATAAAGGGGAAAAGATTCACCCTTCAAGGGAATCATCGGACTTTCACACTTTCACACTTTTCAGAACCCTTGTTTTCTCTGTAAGTCATGAGCCACTAAACCTTCTTGGTTAAGGTTAGGAGCTCTGTTTATTTCTATAGATTAAGACTGTTGCTTTTTTATTTTAATTAATGTATTGATTCAGTTTCAAGGATTACTTTCGTTCTTCATTTTATGAATCTGGGTGGAACGAAAGTATGACCCTTATTATATATGCATTCTTATGATCCTTGGAAGAGGTCTCTCACTTGAACGACAACTTAAAAGTAAATTCCTCCTAAAGTGCTAAGTACTTGAACTAATCAGGATACGTGACATATAATCCTCTTAGCTTTGGGTAATTAGGATTTTTGTGGCCATAAGCTAGATTTGAACTTAACCCTCTAATCGAAATCAAGTGACCAAGACATTGGAATTTGATGAAGGTTAGAGGAGACTAAATCACTAAGACATTAGGGTTTAGTCAATTATAGTTTACCATGAAATGAATATTGCATGGTTAAAATAGTTGGTAACAAAACTTAATCCGAAAAAGTAAACATCGACGATGCCTTAATTGCTTTCTCTTATTGATATCTCACAAAGTCTCTTATTTGCTTTCTTTACTCTTGAATTACTGTTTAATGCGATTTCAAATCACCAAACCAACTTTTCTTCCTGCCAAACTAAGCCTATCATTCGACCATTATTGCTCAATCTATCAATTCTCGTGGGATCGATCTTCACTCACCTGAGGTATTACTTGGTAAGAGCCAGTGCACTTACTGGTTCAATTATGGACATTCCAAAATCTGCACCAATCTGCATAGTCATGGCTTGATCATAAGCTCGTAACAGAGAAGTTACTCTCACCTTAGAGCATGTTATCAATTATTGTGTGGGGATGGAGTCTTACTTGAAAATGGAAATGACATAGTCTTAGAACAATATCTACACCTCTCCTTCAAGGCGAGCAACAATCAAACAGAATATGAAGCTCTAATTGCAGGCTTCAGGCTCACAGACGAATTAAACTGTGACTCTTTGCAAGTCGTCCAACAGGTAAATGATTTTTTCCAAGTGAAGGACACTCTATTGGCAAAATATTTGGATGTTGTCAAAAAAGATTATTTCTAACTTCCCAAAAATTGAGATTCTTCATATACCTCGTGAACACAACAGCCGAGCAGATATCTTATCTAAGCTCGGCAGCACACAAGCACCAATGATAAACCACTATTTTATGGTTTATCTTGTGCTTAATTGAGTGGATTTTATCAACTCTTCACCCACTTATTCATACTATTTGCATGGTTTTACATTTGCCTTCCTAATTATGTGCTTTGATTGAAAACATGCTTCTTTGGCCTTAAGTTCCCTATCTTTAATCCTCTCTTATTACCATTAGATGCCTTGATATGTGTGTTAAGTGTTTTCAGATATTATAGGGCATGAATGGCTCAGAGGATGGAAAGGAAGAATGCAAAAATGAAAGGAAAGCATAAAACAGAGTTTGTGAAGAAACTGGAGCGACGCGACCGCATGGACGACGCAGCCGCATGCCAAGCGCGAAGAAGAAGCGACGCGGCCGCATGTTTGACGCGACCGCGCGCCTAAAGAAAAACACCTATGACGCGACCGCATGACTGACGCGACCGCGCGACAAGGAAGACTCCAATTGACGCGACCGC
>NC_029774.3:105338015-105339057 GCF_000817695.3 Arachis duranensis | reverse complement strand
CTTCTTTGATCTTATATTTGCTTATTATTAATCCTCTCTTATTATCATTAGATGCCTTGATATGTGTGTTAAGTGTTTTCAGATATTATAGGGCATGAATGGCTCAGAGGATGGAAAGGAAGAATGCAAAAATGAAAGGAAAGCATAAAACAGAGTTTGTGAAGAAACTGGAGCGACGCGACCGCATGGACGACGCAGCCGCATGCCAAGCGCGAAGAAGAAGCGACGCGGCCGCATGTTTGACGCGACCGCGCGCCTAAAGAAAAACACCTATGACGCGACCGCATGACTGACGCGACCGCGCGACAAGGAAGACTCTAATTGATACAACCGCGTGACCCACGCGGACGCGTGACAGAGGCCACGCACCAGAAATTGCAGAAAATGCTGATAGCGGATTTTGAAGCCCTTTTTGGCCCAAATCCAAGTCCAGAAGGGACCCAGTTTTCAGCCCAGAGAACATAGACCAGAGGCTATAAAGTGGGGGAATGCATCCATTCATAATCATGCTTTCATAATTCACTTTTCACAATTTTAGATGTAGTTTTTAGTGAGAGAGGTTCTCTCCTCTCTCTTAGGATTAGGATTAGGATTCCTCTTAAAGGATTTAGGATTTATTATTATTCCAACTTACAATTTTCTTCTGAATTCCAGGTTTAATATTCCCTTTACTTATTTTCCCAATTTAATTTATGAACTCTTTTATGTTGAATTTGAATTTATATTTAAACGTAGTTTGATTGCTTTATTTATATTAATGCTTTTAATTTAATTTAGATATTTTCCCTTTTGGCTTTGGTTGATTAATTGGTGACTCTTGAGTTATCAAACTCATTGTTGATTGAAAATTGGAATTCTTCAAGAATTGATTCGAGATCCAATAACTCTAACTTTTCCCAAGGAAAGATTGGGACTTGAGGATTCGAATTAATTCATCCACTTGACTTACCTTCATAGTTAGAGGTTAACAAAGTGGGAGAAAAATCCAATTCTCATCACAATTGATAAGGATAACTAGGATAGGACTTCCAGTTCTTATACT
>NC_029774.3:105327185-105337841 GCF_000817695.3 Arachis duranensis | reverse complement strand
TGAGAAGACAACCCGAGGTTTAAATACTTCGGTTATCAATTTATTTAGGGGTTTGTTACTTGTGACAACCAAAATGTTTGTACGAAGGGATTTCTGTTAGTTTAGAAACTATATCTACAACGCGAATATTTTTATAAATTCTTTACTAGCAAAAATCCTAACGTCAAAATGGCGCCGTTGCCGGAGAATTGTAAACGTGTGCCTTATTATTGGTTATTGTAAATATTTTTCAAAAATTTTTTTTTTCTTTTTTTTGTTAGTTTTTGTTTTTATTATCTCTCACTACTATGAACTCTCACCCCTTTGGCTATGAGTCTGGTTATAATTATGTTGCAGGAAGAGGAGATTATAATGACAACAGGCATCAAGGTTGGAACAATCAAAGATGGGAGGAGCCACAAGGATTTGATCAACCCTCATGGCAACAACCACCTCCAATGGACTATCAACAACCATTCTGTGATGCATATCAAGGCAATGGCTATGGTGAGCACTCTTTTGACTATCAACAACCACCACCATACGCCTATGAACCTCTTCCTCAACATAGCTTTAGACCACCATACTCACAAGCCCCTTTTCGCCAAACACCACCATATGACCCTAACCCGTATCCACCATACCAACCACATTATGAGCCAAATGAACCATACACAGAACCATCACCTTTCCAACACAACTACTCTCAATGTTCACCATCTCCATATCATTATCAAGATGAACCACCCTCCTATTATGAACCCTCTCTCCCAACCAATGAATCCTCATATCCACCCCAACCTCCAATGGATGACAGACTTCATGTTGTTCTTCAAAGGCAAATATATTTTATTAATTAAATATAATTGTTATTACAAACATGATTGTTAGTTTGAAAGACTTGGTAATCTAACTTGGACATTGAATGCTTGATCTATGCTACTCATGCCTTTGCCAGTATGCCAATAAACATCTTGCATTTAACTGTCCTCACATGCACTTACTATATTTCCATTGATGACTTTTCACATGTAGTCATGACCATGTGTTAACATCATTCTTCTTTACTGTGCATTGATTACCACCTTTCCCACTCTCTTCCTTGCTGGATCCCCTAGCTTTACTTGTTACTTTCCTTTTTCCCTTTCAGGATGGCCACCAAGAAGGGTAAAGAGAGAAAGATACTCCCAAACCACCGGCAAGAAAAGGAACACAAGAGAGCACTAGTTGAGGAACTACAACCCCCATCTACCTGCACATCTCAGCATGCACTGAGGACGGTGCAATCTTTAAGTGTGGGGAGGTCGATACCGATCTCCACGGGTTAGTTAGTCCCTTCTCAACACCAATTTTTGTTTTTCATTGTTGCATTTGCATGTTTGATTGCATGTTTATTTTTTTGTGCATATTTTAGCACTTGGTTAAAGTAATATTTTCTTTTTCAAGAAATTTTTATAGTATTTCACTAATTTGAATAAAACTTTTTGAAAAACTTGTTTGAAGAAATATTATTTTGGAACATAGTTTAGAGCCCGAACACACAAAACTAGTGAGATTTTGAGCCTATTTGATTGGTTGCATTTTATCAACCAATATTTTATTTTTGGTGTGTATTTTTCTCTCTAAAATTGTGATCTTTGTCTTGCTTAATTCTATATTTCCATTGTTTAATGTATGCATGCACTGACATGATTGAGGCCTTTGTTTCACTAAGCTTATATACCCATATGGCCTTACCCTTTCATTATCCTTTGCAAACCAATTTGAGCCTAATATACCCATTTATTCTTTACTTTAGCTCATTACTAACTCTAAGCAGAAAACAATAATGTCCTTAATTTGAATCTTTGGTTAGCTTAGACTAGTAAAAGTGCTCATGATTTAAGTGTGGGGAAGTTGGGTTTGAAATTATTTGGTTTGAATAATTGGGTGTTGTATATTTTAGTGAAAATGTGCAAAATAATAGTTGAGCACATATTATTGCATTCAATACTTTAATCATATGCATTGAGAAAAAAAGAAAAAGAAAAAGAAAAGAGCAATTAATAAAAGGGGACAAAATGCCCCAAAGTAAGTGTTGGTATTAATGCATATGTACTAAACTAGATGTTAGGATGCATGAACATGTGGAAAGCACAGTTAATGGGTAGTTAGATTTTGCATTTTAATTAAATGGATTGTCTTAAGTTCGGTGGGAAGTTTATGTTAATTAAGGATTCAAATTTTAGTCCACTTGGCCAAATACAATCCTACCTTGACCCTAACCCCATTACAACCCTTAAAAGACCTCTTGATTTGTGTATTGGTGCATTAAATTTTTGTTGATCGTTAGATGAAGAGTAAGCTAGAGAAAGCAAGATTAGTAGAGAATTGAGAGAATTGACCTTAGACACTTGAGAGTTAGAGTGATATACACTACCAAGTAAGGGTTCAGCGCTTAATTCTATGTTCCCTGCTTTTATGAGCTATCTTCTTCTTGCAAGTTATTTGTATTGTATTTTGTGATTTGAAATAGTGAAATCCAGTTCATATTTGTTCTTGAAAGATTTATTTACTTTTTCACCAAGTAGGTAGAAAAATTTTTGCATGTAGTTGCATTCACATTCATAGGCTGCATTGCATGAGTCTTGCCTTTCCCTATTCATTTATTTGGTCTCCTTGAGTTTAGCATGAGGACTTTATAGCTTCTCTTGAGCTTAGCATGAGGACATGCTATTGTTTAAGTGTGGGGAGGTTGATAAACCACTATTTTATGGTTTATCTTGTGCTTAATTGAGTGGATTTTATCAACTCTTCACCCACTTATTCATACTATTTGCATGGTTTTACATTTGCCTTCCTAATTATGTGCTTTGATTAAAAACATGCTTCTTTGGCCTTAAGTTCCATATCTTTAATCCTCTCTTATTACCATTAGATGCCTTGATATGTGTGTTAAGTGTTTTCAGATATTATAGGGCATGAATGGCTCAGAGGATGGAAAGGAAGAATGCAAAAATGAAAGGAAAGCATAAAACGGAGTTTGTGAAGAAACTGGAGCGACGCGACCGCATGGACAACGCGGCCGCATGCCAAGCGTGAAGAAGAAGCGACGCGGCCGCATGACTGATGCGACCGCGCGCCTAAAGAAAAACACCTATGACGCGGCAGCATGACTGACGCGACCGTGCGACAAGGAAGACTCCAATTGACGTAACCGCGTGACAGAGGCCACGCACCAGAAATTGCAGAAAACGCTCATAGCGGATTTTGAAGCCCTTTTTGGCCCAAATCCAAGTCCAGAAGACATAGACCAGAGGTTATAAAGTGGGGGAATGCATCCATTCAGATCATGCTTTGATAATTCACTTTTTTAGTTTTAGATGTACCTTTTGGCTTTGGTTGATTAATTGGTGACTCTTGAGTTATCAAACTCATTGTTGATTGAAAATTGGAATTCTTCAAGAATTGATTCGAGATCCAATAACTCTAACTTTTCCCAAGGAAAGACTGGGACTTGAGGATTCGAATTAATTAATCCACTTGACTTACCTTCATAGTTAGAGGTTAACAAAGTGGGAGAAAAATCCAATTCTCATCACAATTGATAAGGATAACTAGGATAGGACTTCCAGTTCTTATACCTTGCCAAGAGATTTTATTATTGTTAATTTATTTTACTTGTCATTTAAATATGCTTGTGCCCATTGCCCAAACTCCAAAACCCCAATTTACAAACTCATAACCAATAATAAGAGTATACCTCCCTGCAATTCCTTGAGAAGACGACCCGAGGTTTAAATACTCGGTTATCAATTTTAAAGGGGTTTGTTACTTGTGACAACCAAAACTTTTGTATGAAGGGATTTCTATTAGTTTAGAAGCTATATCTACAACGCGAACATTTTTATAAATTCTTTACTAGCAAAATCCTAACGTCAACCAACTTCTACTTTATATCAATCCGTGCTACATGAACCGAGCATAAAACTAACTCAAATTCTAAGTGCTACACAGGAAGAAGATTGGCGTACACCCTACATAGAATTTCTCAAGACTGGAGTAATTCCAGACAAAATTACTAACACTCGGCAATTTCACCGGCAGGCATCTTTCTTTACCATACATAACAATTCTCTATATAGACGAGGTTTTTCTCGTCCACTTCTTATGTGTCTGTCCAAGTCAGAGGCCGAGCTTGCGCTTGCCGAAGCACGTGAAGGTATATGTCGTACTCATGTTGGAGCACGAAGCTTGTCATCCAAAATACTACGCGCTGGCTTCTTTTGGATAACTTTGCAACAAGATTGTAACAACAAATTCAAACATTGCGACGATTGCCAGAAGCACAACCCCATCACACACCTTCTGGCCGAGGACCTTCATAGCTCCGAGAAAAGTTGGCCTTTCAATCAATGGGGCCTCGATATCCTCGGCCCATTCCCTTTAGCAAGGGACAAGTAAAATTTTTAATAGTTGTCATTGACTACTTTTCAAAATGGAAAAAGGTCCAACCCTTAGCCAAAATAACATCGGAACAAATAATATCCTTTGTGTGGAAGAAGATTATTTGCAGATTCGGCATACCTCGACACATTATCACTAATAATGGTTGCCAGTTCGCCGTCACAAGTTTAAATCTTTTTTGTAGAATCTCAAAATTAAGCATCACTTCTCATCGGTAGAACATCCACAAACAAAAGGCTTAGCAGAAGCCACCAACAAAGTCATCTTACATGCTCTACGAAAGAAGCTTGATGATGCAAAAGGACTGTGGGCTGAATTAATCCCTAAAGTGGTCTGCGGATACAACACCACAATCCACTCCACAACAAAAAAACCCCTTTCGGTGGGTATACGGATCCGAAGCTATGATACCCTTAGAAGTATCTCAATCCTTAATCAGAAATCAGATAGAAGACCAACACGAAGCTTGGTAGATAGACCTCGAAACAGTCAAAGAAATCAGGGATATCGCTACTCTCCGGCACCGAGCAGCACAATAGATCATAGCTCGGCACTATAACGCCAAGGTTCACCTGCGATCATTTCAAAAGCACGACTTGGTTCTTACGAAAACTGAGCAAGCAAGGAAACCACCTTCACATGGAAAGCTCGCTACAAACTGGGAAGGCCCTTTTCGAGTTATTATAGTACTCGGAAATAGATCTTATCGACTATAATTTCTAGATGGTACAAATTTACCCAATACTTGGAATGTTTTCTCTTTAAAGCATTATTACAGTTAAAAGACAGGGCCAAGCTTGTACTCTTTTTCCTACTCACAAGATTTTTTCCAAAACAGATTTTGCTTGGAGAGGTTTTAACGAGGCATACCTACTTGCGCCTTTGGAATCAAAGGTCATATCAATATATAATTCATATTATCGTTTTGTTCTGTCTTTCTACATAGCTAACATCCTAACATTGCCTAATTATGATTCACAAACGTGACAAATTGGATCTCCGAGCAACTAACAACGAACAATTACGATCCATGCTTGCCAAACCGAATTCTAATACTATCAGATATAACGATCAATCAACGTAATGGTTAAAAGCCAAACATTACTAAATACCTTAAGTGTACTCTTATCAGACAAACAATGCAACATTTTAACACATACCATGCAGCAAATTGCATACAAAAACAACCTTATTTGATTCACATACCAAAACATACAGACGAATCCAAATGCTCCATAATGAGCACAAAATAACCAAAAAGTATCAATATTCAAACACAAAGCTCCTTGTATGAGCAAACAAATTAAACCAGAATAAAACTAATATGCACAAAATAAAGTTTATTACACAGTCTCTTAAGTATTTTCATCTTCATCCTCGGCTGCTCCGTCATCATCAACCATTACTCCATCACGAATAATCTTGCCCAGTTCCATTTCGGAGAAGTCAAAATCACGAACCTAAAACTTCACCTGAAGCGAAGCATGCTCAAAGCCCTCCACAACTGAATCTAGTATTTTAGTTTCTTTATTCTTCTCCATCTCTTTCAATTTAGCAATAACTTCGATCACTTTACTCCTCAAATTGGAAAAGTCAACTTCTTTCTGCTTCAAATCCTCAACCTCCTTTGCATAATTCTCCTTCATTAACTGCAGTTCTTTATCGTTATTAGACAACTTACCCTGCAGATTACCGATAGTATTCTCTTTTGAAGCCAACTCTTCCTTTAACAAACTCGAATCTTCCTTTTGACCAACTAGCTTCTCATGCTTAACCTCCTGACTACGACCCAAGCTAGCCAACTGCAACCCAACAACCTTACACAAAAAATAACACAGTCAATGGAAACCACATTATAAAAAAAAACACATTCATACCTGATATACTAGCCAATGGCAACATCCCCGACCTCATTGGCCAATGCCACATTTGCCGACGACTGACAAACCTCATCGGCAACGACCATGTAAGGAATGTCCTTACCCCAAACGGATGACCCGTCACTATGATGGACAACATCATGCAGCTTTTTCTAATTATCCACAAATGAGTGGATTTTCTCAATAGGAACCTCCCCACCATCTTCACCAGAGTACTCAGACAGGTCAACAACATCCGATTTCCTTTTCTTCAGTATCACCTTCTTCCTCTTTGAGCGAGGTTGATTAACCTCACCCACACCGACGCCCTTATCTAGTTTTGAGGTCAACCCTTCCTTTTCGAGATTTTTGCTCTTTACTTGAGCTCTCAATGTAGCAGCAGAAATCCCAGGATACTTCCCACCTGGAACAAAAACACAACACAGTTATTAGTAGACTAAATCAATACCTACAAAGCTATATTTCAGCACCTCACCTAAATAATCTACGACGGCTTGCCTATTGTCATCCCACTAAAGTATATTAAAAATCGAGATCAACTCTTTTCAGTTAACAAACTCTACAAAAAAACTCAATAATGCATTCACTCCTCGGACTAATGGTCTCAAAACCCAAAATATTTTGGGGCTCCAAGCACCACCACAAAGGAAACTTTTCCCCAAGCTTTTCATCCAAATAAAATGGAAAGTCACTCTCAGCATACCTAACCTTCAAAAACATCTTTTTAAAATCCTTGAAAGAGGACTTGTACAACTTAAAAATTGCAAAACCTGGGGAGCTATTCAAGTTCACCCAACCACCTTTCCAAACACCCTTGGCTTGAAACATGAGAAGAATAACTCCAATGATGGATTTTCCTCTAGAAACTCCATCAACACCTCAAAACCTCGCAGAAAAGCCCAACCATTAGGGTGAAGTTGAGAGGGAGCGCAGTTCAAAAACACCTGACATTGGAAATTTATAAACGAAAGCTTCACCCTCAACTCTTCCAACACACAACTGTACATATAGAAAAACTCGAAACCCTCCCCCTTATGAAACACTCACTCATGCAGAACATGACATTAACTCTACATGCACACTAGAGCCTTTTTTAATTATCCTATTCACATCAATCTCTTTCATAGCTTCTTCATCAACAAACAAAGAAACCCGTTTTCGAACATCCTCATTCACCCAATCATCCGTCCGCCAATCAATCTCCCTATTTCCTTATTTCTCAAAACCCATTACCAATGACCCAGGAAAATCCACAGAAGAAGAAGAAACTAAAAATGCTAACAAAGATAGAACAGGAAACATACCTCTCTTACTCATTTTCTCTTTCCAGATGCTTTTTAATAACAAGCAAGAAACTGTATACCCATTTGAATTCCAAAGTACTTAATTAACCAAGATAAAACCACTTGGATTTCACCAAACCATCCACTACTAGAAAACTAGTTATTATAGACGGATATTTTCGACGGATTTTATCCCACGAAAATACAGACGAAATTTGCGAAGAATTTTTTGTCGAAAACAAAAAAAATGAATTAGCATAAATTACAGACGAAAAAGAGAATTCGTCGATAATTCTGTCGGAAAAATTAATCTTTTTAGGGAAATTGTTTATCGACGAAAAATTCATCTGTAATTAAATGGACAAAATGCTGTGTTTTATTAAATTATTATAAACAAAAAATTTATCTGTAATTTAAAATTTTCCGTCAGAAATATTGAGTGAAACGTCCCCACCTTATTGAGCTCCATTCATACCGCACATTATCAAACGAGCTTCTCCTCTCTCCGTCAAGGCGTCAACGAGCTAATTCTTCTCTCCGCCGCTGCCGCTGTCGCCGCCACTCGCATCGCGTTGCTCCCTTCGTCACCATCATCGCAGAGTCCTCTCTGCCGTTCTGGTCGCGCGTCTGCTCCCTTCATCGCTGTCGTCACAGTGCTCTCTCCGCCACACAAGTTATCTTTTCAACAACTATTGTATCCATGTATTCAAGTATCCATGTTTTCTGTGACATATATTCCTAGTTAGGTTTTCCGATCTGTGATAGCTTGATCTGATCTATGAATTTCCTTTTATTTTTTTATTGACATAATCCTTTCTTTTTCCAACTCATAAACCACTTCAAATTTTCCTAAATCATAAAAATCCTACCAAAATCTGAACTAGAATTAACCCATAGAAGGTGGAATTAGAGCCTAACAGCAGCATAAAAATTTTTTTTGTATGCTTATTTTATAAAAAAATGAACATCTTTTATATTGTTGGGGGTTATTCTCTGACATAACGACGCAAATGCATGGACGACGCGCACGCGTGGTACGAGAAATGCTGAGTGACGCGAACGCGTGGACGACGCGGCCGCGTGACGTGCGCAATCTGTAGAATTTCAGAAGTTGCTGGCGCAGATTTTGGGCCGTATTTCAACCCAGTTTTTAGCCCAGAAACACAGATTAGAGGCTGGGAGTGGAGCAGAATCAGATCATTCATTCAATCATTCATTCATTATTCACAATTTTAGGTTTTAGATGTAGCTTTTAGAGAGAGAGGTTCTCTCCTCTCTCTTAGGTTCGAGGATTAGGATTCCTCTTAAAGGATTTAGGATTTCAACTCTTCATCATGTTCAATATTCCTTTTACTTTATATTTCTCTTTTACTTTCAGATACTTTAATGCTTGTATTACTTATGTTGCCTATTTGGCTTATGAACCATTCATGTTAGGATTTTCTTTATTTGATATAAATTGAGGTATTTCAGACTCATGATTGCTTTCTCCTATTTATATAAATAATTTAGATTTTTCCCTTTTGGCTTTGGTTGATTAATTGGTAACTCTTGAGTTGTCAAACTCATCGTGATTGATAATTGTTATCTTTGCTGATTGATTTAGATTCCTATAACTCTAGTCTTTCCTTAGGAGTTGACTAGGACTTTAGGTGTTAAATTGATTTATCCACTTAACTTACATTCATAGTTAGAGGTTGACTGAGTGGTAGCAAAAATATAATTCTCATCACTATTGATAAGGATAACTAGGATAGGACTTCCAGTTTTCATACCTTGCCAAGAGATTTTTTCGTTATTAATTTATTAATTTCTGCAAACCATTTCTCTTGCTCAAAACCCTTTTCAAAACCCAAAACATTGTTTTCCATAACCAATAATAAAACACACCTCCCTGCAATTCCTTGAGAAGACGACCCGAGGTTTGAATACTTCGGTTTATAAATTTTATTGGGTTTGTTACTTGTGATAATCAAAACATTTGTAAGAAAGGTTGATTGCTTGGTTTAGAAACTATACTTGCAACGAGAATTTATTATAACTTCTAAACCATCAATCTTTAGTTCTTCAAAATGGCGCCGTTGCCGGGGAATTACAAACGTGTGCCTTATTATTGGTTATTGTAAATATTTTTCTTTTACTTGTTTATTTGTTTTTGTTTTCCCTTCTTATATCTGATAACTACTATGAATTCCTCACCCCTCTCACTTTGAGTTTGGTTCTAATTTTGTTGAAAGGAATAGAAGCTACAACAAGAATATACATCACGGTCTAAGTAATCAAAGATGGATGGAGCCAAGAGGATATGATCAACCCTTGAGGCAACAACACCCTCCAAGATATCATGGACAGAGACCATTCTACAATGCATGCCAAACTGATAGATATGGTGGACCCCCTTGTAGCTACCAACAAGCCCCACCCTATGCTCAGAGACTATCCTCTCAACATAGCTTCGAACCACCATACTCACAAGCTTCTTTTCACTATTCACCACCGCATGCTCCTTGGTGGACGAAATTGTGATAAAAGAGTTCCAGGCACTGTTAGAGAAGCTCACAACTCCGTTAAACTTAACCAGCAAGTGTACTGGGTCATCCAAGTAATACCTTACATGAGTAAGGGTCGATCCCACAGAGATTGTTGGTATGAAGCAAGATATGGTCACCTTGTAAATCTCAGTTAGGCAGATTAATTGATTTATGATGATTTCGAAAATAATAAATAAACAGAAAATAAAATAGGATAGAAATACTTATGTAAATCAATAGTGGGAATTTCAGATAGGCATGTGGAGATGCTAGAATCCTTTCGAATCTCTACTTTTCTTATTACATTCTTCCAATCCTTCTTACTCCTTTCCAAGGCAAGCTGTATGTAGGGCATCACCATCATCAATGGCCACTTTCAATCCTCTCGGGAAAATGGTCCTATGAGCTGTCACTGCACGGCTAATCGTCTGGAGGCATCACCCTTGTCGATGGCTACATCCTATCCTCTCAGTGAAAATGGTCCAAATGCTCTGTCACAGCACGGCTAATCATCTGTCGGTTCTCAATCAGGTTGGA
>NC_029774.3:105326688-105327134 GCF_000817695.3 Arachis duranensis | reverse complement strand
GTTTGAAGCTCGTCACAGTCATTCAATACCGGAATCCTACTCGGAATACCACGGACAAGGTTAGACTTTCCGGATTTCCGGAATCCTACTCGGAATACCACAGACAAGGTTAGACTTTCTGGATCCCCATGAATGCCGCCATCTATCTAGCTTATACCACGAAGATTCTGTTGGGGAATCTAAGAGATATGCGCCCGACCTAAGGTAGAACGGAAGTGGTTGTCAATCACGCGCGTTCATAGGTGAGAATGATGATGAGTGTCACGGATCATCACATCCATCAAAGTGAAGTGCAATGTATATCTTGGAATAAGAATAAAAGAGAATTGAATAGAAAGTAATAGTAATTGTATTGAAACTTGAGGTACAGCAGAGCTCCACACCCTTAATCTATGGTGTGCAGAAACTCCACCGTTGAAAATACATAAGTGAAAGGTTCAGGCATG
>NC_029774.3:105322979-105325491 GCF_000817695.3 Arachis duranensis | reverse complement strand
TTTTTTTCGCATTTTCTTTCTTTTTTTTTCACAAGCTTTTTACTTTTCACTGCTTTTTCTTGCTTCAAGAATCAATTTCATGATTTTTCATATCATCAATAACATTTCTCTTTGTTCATCATTCTTTCAAGAGCCAATAATTTTAACATTCATAAACAACAAGATCAAAAATATGCACTGTTCAAGCATTCATTTAGAAAACAAAAAGTATTGTCACCACATCAATATAATTAAATAAATTCAAGGATAAGTTCGAAATTCATGTACTTCTTGTTCTTTTGAATTGAAACATTTTTCATTTAATAGAGGTGAAGGATTACTGGAATTTATTCATAACTTTAAGACATAGTTACTAACTACTAATGATCATGAAGTAGAGACACAAAACATAAATAAACATGAAGCATAAAAAAAAAGAGAAATAAGAACAAGGAATGAGTCCACCTTAGTGAGGGTGGCGCCTTCTTGAAGAACCAATGGTGCTCTTTGAGCTCCTCTATGTCTCTTCCTTGACACCAAACTTAGAAAATTGCTCGCCCTCGAGCAAGAGAAGAAAGAAAAGATGAAGAATAAGAAGAAGATATGGAGGAGATTGAGGGATGTGTGTATTCGGCTATATGGGTGGGATTGGGTGGGAAAGAGAATTTGAATTTTAAAGGTAGGTGGTGTATGGGGAAGAGTGGATAGATGTAGGTGATAAATGAAAAACAGAAGGGATGACCATGAATGGAGAGAGAGGGTGAGGTAGGTGGGGATCCTGTGGGGTTCACAGATCCTGAGATGATCCTGTGGGGTCCACAGATCCTAAGGTGTTAAGGAATTCCATCCCTGCACCAAATAGGCATGTAAAATGCCTTTGCATACCATTCTGGCATTTAAATGCCGAGTGATGCACATTCTGGGCGTTCAACGCCCATATGTAACATGTTTCTGGCGTTGAACGCCAGTTTCATGCTTGTTACTGGCGTTCAGCGCCAGCTTTTCCTCTAGACACATTTCTGGCGTTCAAACGCCAGGATGTTGCTTGTTTCTGGCGTTCAGCGCCAGGTTGATGCTCTGTTCTGGCGTTGAACGCCAGCCAGATGCTTCTTACTGGCGTTGAATGCCAGTCTGTCCTCCCTCCAGGGTGTGATTTTTCTTCTGCTGTTTTTGATTCTGTTTTTAATTTTTATATTTTTTTCGTGACTCCTCATGATCATGTACCTAATAAAACACAAAATCACAATAAAATAAAATAAGATAAATAAAATTGGGTTGCCTCCCAACAAGCGCTTCTTTAATGTCAATAGCTTGACAGTGGCTCTCATGGAGCCACAAAGGTGATCAGGTCAATGTTGTATAGTCCCAACACCAAACTTAGAGTTTGGATATGGGGTCTTAACACCAAACTTAGAGTTTGGTTGTGGCCTCCCAACACCAAACTTAGAGTTTGACTGTGGGGGCTCTTCTTGACTCTGAACTGAGAGAAGCTCTTCATGCTTACTCTCTTTTGTCACAGAGGGATGACCATGTGCCTTAAATACAAGGTAGTCCCCATTCAATTGAAGGACTAATTCACCTCTGTTGACATCTATCATAGCTCCTGCTATGGCTAGGAAAGGTCTTCCAAGGATGATGCATTCATCCTCTTCCTTCCTATTGTCTAAGATTATGAAATCAGCAGGGATGTAAAGGCCTTCAACCTTTACTAACACATCATGTACTATTCCATAAGCTTGTCTCAATGACTTGTCTGCCAATTGTAATGAGAACAAGGCAGGTTGTACCTCAATGATCCCCAGCTTCTCCATTACAGAGAGTGGCATAAGATTTATCCCGGACCCTAGATCACATAGAGCTTTTTCAAAGGTCATGGTGCCTATGGTACAAGGTATTAAGAACTTGCCAGGATCTTGTTTCTTTTGAGGTAGAGTTTGCTGAATCCAGGTATCTAGTTCATTAATGAGCAAAGGAGGTTCACTTTCCCAAGTCTCATTACCAAACAACTTGGCATTCAGCTTCATGATAGCTCCTAAATATTGAGCAACCTGCTCTCCAGTCACATCTTCATCCTCTTCTGAGGAAGAATAGTCTTCAGAGCTCATGAATGGCAGAAGGAGATTTAATGGAATCTCTATGGTCTCTATATGAGCCCAGATTCCTTTGGATCCTTAATAGGAAACTCCTTCTTGCTTGAGGGACGTCCCAGGAGGTCTTCCTCACTAGGATTTTCGTCCTCCTCCTCCCTTGTGCATTCGGCCATATTGATTATATCAATGGCCTTGCACTCTCCTTTTGGATTCTCTTCTGTATTACTTGGGAGAATTCTGGGAGGAGTTTCAATGACTTTCTTACTCAGCTGGCCCACTTGTGCCTCCAGATTTCTGATGGAGGATCTTGTTTCACTCATGAAACTGAAAGTGGCCTTTGACAGATCAGAGACTAGATTGGCTAAATTAGAATTGTTTTGTTCAGAATTCTCTGTCTGTTGCTGAGAAGATGATGGAAAAGGCTTGCCATTGCTCAGCCTATT
>NC_029774.3:105322695-105322826 GCF_000817695.3 Arachis duranensis | reverse complement strand
TAACCTCTGCCATGGCAGGGTTCTCAGGATCATAAGCTTCTTCAGAAGCTGCCTCTTTAGTACTGTTGGATGCATGTTGACATCCATTCAGATTTTGAGAGATCATGTTGACCTGTTGAGTCAACACTTTA
>NC_029774.3:105321309-105322519 GCF_000817695.3 Arachis duranensis | reverse complement strand
TGAACATCCACTCTCAGCTTGCTCAGCTTTTGAGGAGGAAAGAATTTATCCAAGAAGGCAGTGACCAGCTTATCCGAGGAGTCCAGGCTATCCTTGGGTTGTGAATCCAACCATATTCTAGCTCTGTCTTTTACAGCAAAAGGGAAAAGCATGAGTTTGTAGACTTCAGGATCAACTCCATTCGTCTTTACAGTCTCACAGATCTGCAAGAACTCAGTTAAAAACTGGTAAGGATCTTCAGATGGAAGTCCATAAAACTTGCAGTTTTGTTGCATTAAGGCAACTAGCTGAGGTTTCAGCTCAAAATTATTGGCTCCAATGGCAAGAATGGAGATACTTCTTCCATCAAATTTGGACATTGGCTTTGTGAAGTCACCAAGCATTCTCCTTGCATTATTATTATTTTTGGCTGCCATCTCCTTCTCTTGTTCTAATGTTTCTGAAAGGTTACCTTTAGATTGTTGTAACTTAGCTTCTCTTAATTTTCTCTTCAGAGTCCTTTCAGGTTCTGGATCAATTTCAACAAGAGTGACTTTTTCCTTGTTCCTGCTCATATGAAAGAGAAGAAGACAAGAAAAGAAAAGGAATCCTCTATATCACAGTATAGAGATTCATTTATGTTAGTAGAAAAAGAAAGGGGGGAAGAATGAAGAAGAGTGGGTTCGGATATTTAGGTGAAGAGAGGTGAAGGGAAGTGTTAGTAATTAAATAATTAAATAGAATAAGAGAGAAAAGATAGAAAATTCAAAAATAATTTAAAAAAAGGGTTAGTAATTTTCGAAAATTAGAGATAAGATAAGATTAAAATTAAAATTTAAAACAAAAGAATTTTTGAAAAAGAGATGAGATATTTTCGAAAATTAGAGAGGGAAAAGTAGTTAGGTGGTTTTGAAAAAGATAAGAAACAAACAAAAAGTTAGTTGGTTGATTGACAAAGATTTGAAGTTTTTAATTTTAAAAAGATAAGAAGATAGGAAGATAGAAAAGATATTTTAAAATCAAATTTTGAAAAAGATAAAATTTTTGAAAAAGATAAGATAAAAGATAAAAAGATATGTTTGAAAAAGATTTAATTTTTAAAATTACTTAACTAACAAGAAACTAAGAGATAAGATTCTAGAACTTAAAGATTGAACCTTTCTTAACAAGCAAGTAACAAACTTCAAATATTTGAATCAATCACATTAATTGTTAGTGAGTTTTCGAAAAT
>NC_029774.3:105320871-105321196 GCF_000817695.3 Arachis duranensis | reverse complement strand
AAAAAAATGAAAAGGATATAATTTTTGAAAAAGATTTTGAAAAGATAAGATTTTTAAAATTGAAAATTTGACTTGACTTGTGAGAAACAACTAATTTTAAAAATTTTTGACCAAGTCAACCCAAAATTTCGAAAATTTGGAGGGAAATAAGGAAAAGATATTTTTTTGATTTTTGAAATTTTAAAGATGAGAGAGAAAACAATAAAAATGACCCAAAATATGAAAATTTTGGATCAAACACATAATGCATGCAAGAACACTATGAATATCAAGATGAACACCAAGAACACTTTGAAGATCATGATGAACATCAAGAACATATTTT
>NC_029774.3:105319812-105320825 GCF_000817695.3 Arachis duranensis | reverse complement strand
AAAAATTTTTGATGCAAAGAAAACATGCAAGACACCAAACTTAGAAATTTTTTATGCTTGGAAAATATGAATGCAAAAATGCACATGAAAAACAACAAAAGACACAAAACAAGAAATCATCAAGATCAAACAAGGAGACTTACCAAGAACAACTTGAAGATCATGAAGAATACTATGAATGTATGAAATTTTCGAAAATTGCAAGAAAAATTTTTAAAGCATGCAATTGACACCAAACTTAAAAATCTTTAATGCATGGATTCTAACAAACGAAAAATGCATATGAAAAACAACAAAAGATGCAAAACAAGAAAACATCAAGATCAAACAAGAAGACTTACCAAGAACAACTTGAAGATCATGAAGAACACCATGAATGCATGAATTTTCGAAAAATGCATAATAATTTTTTTTAGAACATGCAATTGACATCAAACTTAAAAGTTGACTCAAGACTCAAACAAGAAACACAAAATAATTTTGTTTTTATGATTTTATGATTTTTTTTGGTATTTTCTTTATTTATTTTCAAAAAAAAAGGAAAAAAATTTTTTGAAAATTTTTTGAAAACAAAACAAAAAGAAAATTACCTAATCTGAGCAACAAGATCTGTCAGTTGTCCATACTCGAACAATCCCCGGCAACAGCGCCAAAAACTTGGTGGACGAAATTGTGATAAAAGAGTTCCAGGCACTGTTAGAGAAGCTCACAACTCCATTCAACTTAACCAGCAAGTGTGCTGGGTCATCCAAGTAATACCTTACGTGAGTAAGGGTCGATCCCACAGAGATTGTTGGTATGAAGCAAGCTATGGTCACCTTGTAAATCTCAGTTAGGCAGATTAATTGATTTATGATGATTTCGAAAATTATAAATAAACAGAAAATAAAATAGGATAGAAATACTTATGTAAATCAATAGTGGGAATTTCAGATAGGCGTGTGGAGATGCTAGAATCCTTTCGAATCTCTACTTTTCTTATTACATTCATCCAATCCTTCTTACTCCTTTCA
>NC_029774.3:105305908-105319660 GCF_000817695.3 Arachis duranensis | reverse complement strand
ACGCCCAGCCTTCAGGAGTTTGAAGCTCGTCACAGTCATTCAATACCGGAATCCTACTCGGAATACCACGGATAAGGTTAGACTTTCCGGATTCCCGGAATCCTACTCGGAATAACACAGACAAGGTTAGACTTTTCGGATCCCCATGAATGCCGCCATCTATCTAGCTTATACCACAAAGATTCTGTTGGGGAATCTAAGAGATATGCTTCCGACCTAAGGTAGAACGGAAGTGGTTGTCAGTCACGCGCGTTCATAGGTGAGAATGATGATGAGTGTCACGGATCATCACATCCATCAAAGTGTTGTGCAACGTATATCTTGGAATAAGAATAAAAGAGAATTGAATAGAAAGTAATAATAATTGTATTGAAACTTGAGGTACAGCAGAGCTCCATACCCTTAATCTATAGTGTGCAGAAACTCCACCGTTGAAAATACATAAGTGAAAGGTTCAGGCATGGCCGAATGGCCAGCCCCCTAAAACGTACTCAATGGCCTCCTAAGATGAAGAATAAAACAAAACTGAGACCAAAGATGAAACGTGGTCAAAAGACGACTAATACACTAGTAAAAAGTCTTATTTATACTAAACTAGCTACTAGGGTTTACATGAGTAAGTAATTGATGCATAAATCCACTTCCGGGGTCCACTTGGTATATGTTTGGGCTGAGCTTGATCTATCCATGAGCTGAGGCTTTTCTTGGAGTTGAACGCCAAGTTATAACGTGTTTTGGGCGTTCAACTCCGGATCATGACGTGTTTCTGGCGTTTAACTCCAGACAGCAGCATGTACTTGGCATTCAACGCCAAGTTACGTTGTCAATTTCCGAATAAAGTCTGAACTATTATATATTGATGGAAAGCTCTGGATGTCTACTTTCCAACACCTTTGAGAGCGCGCCATTTGGAGTTCTGTAGCTCCAGAAAATCCATTTCGAGTGCAGGGAGGTCAGATTCCAATAGCATCAGCAGTCCTTTTGTCAGCCTTTTTCAGAGTTTTGCTCAAGTCCCTCAATTTCAGCCAGAAATTACCTGAAATTATAGAAAAAACACACAAACTCATAGTAAAGTCCAGAAATGTGAATTTAACATAAAAACTAATGAAAACATCCCTAAAAGTAGCTTGAACTTACTAAAAACTACCTAAAAACAATGCCAAAAAGCGTATAAATTATCCGCTCATCACTCCTTATTCACCCCAACGCCAATCCAATTACTCCCAAGAACCACCACTCCCCTATGCACCATGTCCATACCCATCAAGCCAAGAATCACAGGTTCACTTCGAAGAATTAGTAGACCAATTTAATGCAACCCTTCATCAACTGGAGCAAGTGATGCATGAGCATCTTGTCTATCTTTTCCTAGTGAATTTGCATCTAAATTGTTGAGTTTAATTTAGAATTAATTATATTTTAGCCACTACGGATGCTATTTTGAGTTTTGTGCAATTTTATTTATTTTAGGTAGCATTTGGAGGGATTTGATGAAGTTTCTGCAGAGAAAAAGAAGAAACCAAAGAGATGACCAGCGAAAACCGACGCGAATGTATGGCTCACGCGACCGCTCGGAATAGAGAAATCGCAATGACGCGATCGCGTGCCTGACGCGAACGCATGGACTGGAATCTACACAAATGACGCGAGCGCGTGGACGACGCGGACGCGTCACATGCGTGATCTGCAAAAATACAAATGATGCTAGTTACGATTTCTGGACTATTTTTGACCCAATTTCTGGCCCAGAAAATACATATTAGAAGCTGCAGAATGGACAAATCAAGTGGTCCCCACCCATAAACTGAAAATCTGTTAATTAATTCGAATTTAAATTCAAATCTTATCTTTTAGGAAAAGATATTATTTTTAATTTTTTATTTTTAAACCTATTAGGATTAGTAATAAATAGAAACTCTGTACATTTAGACAGGTACCAGATTGTTACTAGAACCCTTATTTTTCTTCTCTGAACCATGAACAACTAATCCTTTATTGTTAAGGTTAGGAGCTCTGTCTATTTGTATGGATTTATTCATTTGATCTTTCTAAATTCATGTCTTGATTTATATTTTAATAATTGTTTTCGCTCTTTAATTTAATGAATATGGGTGGAACGGAAGTATGACCCATGTTCTAATTGAGTTCTTGTAAAACTTGGAAAAGCTCTTTACTTGAACAACAGTTTGAAAACATATTCTCCTAAATTTCAATTATTTGGATTTAATGGGATACGTGACATATAATCCCCTTATTTTTGGGTAATTAGAATTTTTGTGGCATATAAACTGAAAATTGATTTTTACCCTCTAATTGGAATTAATTGACCAAGGAATTGGCAGTTGATGAATTTTAGAAGAGACTAGAAAGGTCTAAGGAATTAGGGTCTAGTCACATATAGTTTGCCATAAATTAAATCCTACATAATTAAATTAGTTAGTAATAAAAGTAAATCTGGAAAATAGACAACTCTGAAACCTTAACTGTTTTCTCAACATTTTATTCCCAACTTATTTATTTGTCTATCCTTTTGATATTCTGAGTTCGAACTTAAACCTTTTGAACATCTCAAAACCAATTTTTGCTTGCCTAACTAATCCAATCAATCAATCATTGTTGCTTGATCCATCAATCCTCGTGGGAGCGACCCTTACTCACGTAAGGTATTACTTGGTACGACCCGGTGCACTTGTCGGTTAGTAAGTGTGGGTTATAAATTCCGCACCAGCAAGCAATAAATCAATTATCTTCTAGACGTTCGGACACTCAACAAACCCCATGGCTTTATGTGGAGAATCTAATAAAGAACGTAGCATGAAGGAAACACTAGAAACTCCAGTGTACAGTATAGAGCATAACCCCGTACTAGAACAAGTAGAGGAAGCTGTCACTATAGAAAAGGAAGAGTTGGTTGAAGATTCAGGAGATGCCGAACCTCCGCCAGAATCCAAAGTTGTGGAGAATTTCGTCGAAGATGTTACTGTTGATGCTAAGGAGGATAGTGCACAACCCCCAAGGCAGGTATCTTATAAGGAATTTGATGGAATAACTCAAGACGCATGTCTCCTTGATGATGATAATCCCAAGTCAAGTCCTCTTAGTAATGAACTTGCATCCGCAAGTGAAGTCTTTGAGATAGAAGAATCTTTTCCAAGCGAATACGAGGATGATGCAGAGGTAGACTTTTCTCAACCTCCCAATTATGACTCAAGTGATGAGGAAGATATCGATGACTTTAATCAAGACATGGTTGAAATGGAAGAAATTTGCAAAGAAGTGGAGGAATTCACTGAAGACCACAAGGGAGTAGAGCTTGCAGAACCACTGGAAACACCTATCCGAAGGAAAGCAAGATTAGTAGAGAATTGAGAGAATTGACGCTAGACACTTGAGAGTTAGAATGATATACACTACCATTAAGGGTTCAGTGCTTAATTCTATGTTCCCTGCTTTCATGAGCTATCTTCTTCTTGCAATTTATTTGTACCTCATTTTTATGATTTGAATTAGTGAAATCCAGTTCATGTCTGTTCTTGAAAGATTTGTTTACCTTGACCAAGTAGGTAGAAACATTTTGTATTTAGTTACATTCATATAGATAGGTTGCATTTCATACATCATACCATTCTGTCTTCACTCCTTTATAGCTTCTCTTGAGCTTAGCATGAGGACATGCTAATGTTTAAGTGTGGGAAGGTTGATAAACCGCTATTTTATGATTCATATTGTATTTATTTGTGTGGTTTTATCAAGTCTTCACCCACTTATTCATATGATCTGCATGTATTTATAATTCCTTCCTAAAAATACTCTATGATTGATAACTTGCTTCCTAAAGACCTTTTAGTTGTATATTTTTATCTTCCTTCGTACCATTCGATGCCGTGATCTGTGTGTTAAGTGTTTCAGGCTTCATAGGGCAGGAATGGCGTAAGGAATGAAGAGGAAGCGTGCAAAAGTGGAAGGAATACAAGGAATTGAAGAGATGACCAGCGAGAAGTCATGCGGTCGCATGGCTCACGCGACTGCGCGAAATGGAAGAAATCACAGTGACGCGCTCGCGTGCCTGACGCGACCGCACGGATTGGAAGCTGCGCGAATGATGCGAATGCGTGGATGACGCGCACGCGTGGTTTGAGAAATGCTGAGTGACGCGAACGCGTGGACGACGCGGCCGCGTGACGTGCGCGATCTGTAGAATTTCAGAAGTCGCAGGCGCAGGTTCTGAGCCACATTTCAACCTAGTTTTTGGCCCAAAAACACAGATTAGAGGCTGGGAGTGGAGCAAAATCAGATCATTCATTCAATCATTCATTCATTACTCACAATTTTAGGTTTTAGATGTAGCTTTTAGAGAGAGAGGTTCTCTCCTCTCTCTTAGGTTCGAGGATAAGGATTCCTCTTAAAGGATTTATGATTTCAACTCTTCATCGGGTTCAATATTCCTTTTACTTTATATTTCTCTTTTACTTTCAGATACTTTAATGCTTGTATTACTTATGTTGCCTATTTGGCCTATGCACCATTCATGTTAGGATTTTCTTTATTTGATATAAATTGAGGTATTTTAGACTCATGATTGCTTTCTCCTATTTATATAAATAATTTACATTTTTCCCTTTTGGCTTTGGTTGATTAATTGGTAACTCTTGAGTTGTCAAACTCATCGTGATTGATAATTGTTATCTTTGCCGATTGATTTAGATTCCTATAACTCTAGTCTTTCCTTAGGAGTTGACTAGGACTTTAGGTGTTAAATTGATTTGTCCACTTAACTTACCTTCATAGTTAGAGGTTGACTGAGTGGTAGCAAAAATATAATTCTCATCACCATTGATAAGGATAACTAGGATAGGGCTTCCAGTTTTCATACCTTGCCAAGAGATTTCTTCGTTATTAATTTATTAATTTCTGCAAACCATTTCTCTTGCTCAAAACCCTTTCCATAACCAATAATAAAATACACCTTCCTGTAATTCCTTGAGAAGACGACCCAAGGTTTGAATACTTCGGTTTATAAATTTTATTGGGTTTGTTACTTGTGACAATCAAAACGTTTGTAAGAAAGGTTGATTGCTTGGTTTAGAAACTATACTTGCAACGAGAATTTATTATAACTTCTAAACCATCAATCTTCAGTTCTTCAATGACATTATCATTGGGACAGATAAAGGGTTGGTTTACCTACATGAGAATTCAAAAACTAGGATAATTCACAGAGATATAAAAGCCAGCAACATCTTATTGGATGCTAAACTTCGCGCTAAAATTGCTGATTTTGGACTGGCCAAGTCCTTTCAAGAAGATAAGAGTCACATTAGCACAGCTATAGCCGAAACTCTATAAGCATCTCTTTCCAATCATTGCATCTATTCACAACCCTTAACAATATATATAGCATTGAAAAGTTTGAACCAAATCCAAGACCTATTAATATATGTGGATCATATCTAAAAGGGTAAACTATAGTAAATGCTATAGTTTGGTTTCAGTGAATTTTAAGTGTAATTTAACCTATTGAGAACATTGTGGAATACTCATTTTCTTAAGTGGTGCTACAGGGGTTACATGGCACCAGAGTACCTAGCTTATGGCCAGTTAACAAAAAAGGCAGATGTATATAGTCTTAGAGTGTTAATCTTAGAAATAGTTACTGGGAGACAAAATAACAGAAGCAAATCAACAAAATACTCAGACAGCATAGTTATACTGATAGCTATTTTCTAGAATGTCTAATGAGCCAAGACTGCATGTGCATAATGAATTAACTTTTGTTTCTTCCATTGATCGAATTTAATATCTTGTAATAAAATCAGACATGGAGGCATTTCCAATCAGGGACAGCAGAAGAGCTATTTGATCCAAATCTAGTTTCAGATAACAATAATGTTAATAAGAAAGATGAGATTTTAAAAGTAGTGCACATAGGACTTCTATGCACACAAGAGAACCCTTCCTTGAGACCAACCATGTCAAGGGCACTATAGATCCTAACAAAGAAGGAAGAGAATCATGCATGTCCCTCTAATCCACCCTTCACAAATGAAAACACAATGGAACTCAATGACACTGTTGATAACCCATTTTGCCCTCTCAATAATTTGCAAGCAGTATCTTCCAAATAAATTGCTGCTTAATATTTCTAATTGTCAGGGCTTATTAACCAGCAAGTTTAGTTATAACTTTAGAGATACGCCTCTGCTCACATTATATTACATGTTCCTATTAGTTTCATAAAATTTTGTGTATGTTGTGATGTAAGTTGCAAAATGAATTTGATATGTACACATGTGTGCATTCACTACAAATAATAAATTATGATTTTATTATTATTATTATTATTATTATTATTATTATTATTATTATTATTATTATTATTATTCATTTCTATAGCTTTATTCCTTACCTTGAGTTAAATTTTCTTTTCTCTAACATTCTTCCTTCTAAATTTTGTTGTTTTATTTTAATTATTTGAATGTGTTCTTATTTGACAGTTGACTGAACAAAAATTGACAAAAAAAGAAAAAGGTATAATTTTTTTTTGTTTGAGATTACTTACTTGTTTGAGGTTACTTGCTTGTTTTAATTTGTGTTAATTTTTTTCCTTTTTAACTTTCGTAGTATGGTGATCTCTCTTAGTAGATATATACATATTTATGTTTCCTAATTGTGATAATGAAGGGTGTAGAAGCAAACTGAAACAGATAAAGTATACTTTTTTATGTCCAATGACATCTTTCAAAGCTTTCCAAATAAAACTTCTTGTATTTGTTAGTCTATTACTTCTTTATGTCCAATGTCTGCATGTTTCTAATAGGAGATAATCGTAATGCAGGATGATCTGAATGTCGATTTGTTGGATGTCCATGTAGATAAGAGTACATTTCATAGATTTGACAAATTCAACCTCAAGGTATGGAGCTAAATATTCATGAGCTAAATATTAATAATGAGCTAATTATAATGGAGCCGGCATTCAATTCTTTATAAAGTCATTGTTACAATTGTGTAGAGTTCAATTATTAAAATCATGAAAAAAGGAAGCAGAAAATTTTTTAAAGGAGAGAATATTCCATTTCAAGAAAAATGCATTTAATTAATTATTTTTTTGAAAAAAGGGGAAAAATAGGAACAAAAAGAGGGCAGGGAATTTTAATGGGTCACAATTCATCAACATTAAACCATAGAAACTCAATTCCCATCCCAATATTCCATTGAATAGTACCCTTTTTGGCTTTATTCTCCAATTCCAACCATAGTCCTTACAGCAACCATTTATATCTTTCTACTGGCTAGTTGCATTCTCATTTTTTCAATTTAATGCACTTCAAATTAATGTCTAAGCATTAACCCTTATGCAAGTCTTAGCAAAACAAGCCGTAAAGAGAAAGAGAAAACGTTGAATAAATCTTAAGAAGAATTGAACAACTAATGTTCAGTCTGTGCTCATATATTTTCTTGTAAACTAATGTTGCTTGGGGATTATACTCTCTATATTTAGTTTAATTTTAGAATAGATTTATGTTTATATTTAGACTAATTCTAATAGTGATTAGCTATGAGAGTAGATTGTTTTATACACCTTTAGTATATGCTACAGTACAAATTTTATAGGTTTTTTTTAGTGGTATTTATTTTGAATTATAGTTGATATATCAATACACTTTATTTTATGTTTTGAATTATATTGACTTGCTTGTTTATAGTATTTTTCTTTTAATTTGATAATACGATGAATTTGTTTATTTTTTGAAATATTATAAATATTCGAATACAAATTAGATAAAAATTTGTATTAACTATATATTTATTTTGCAATAGAAAAATCTAAAAAAAATCTATTTTATTTTACTGACGGATTTACAGACGGATTTTCTGTCTGTATTCAGAGTGTGGGATGATTTTTCAAGGTTCAAATTACAAACTGTAATTACCAACGAAAAATTCATCGGAAAATCCGTCTGTAATTACCGACAAAAAATTCGTCTGTAATTACCGACGGAAAATCCGTCGAAAAATCCGTCAGAAAGTTCGATGTTTCAGGAAAATGGAGGGGAGAATTTACTGAGGAAAAATCTGTCGATAACTGGTAAAAATCCGTCGGTAATTTCCGATAAAAAAAATTCGTCGGTAAATAATTTCTGACGAAACTTTCACAGAGGGACAAAATTCATCGGTAACCAAAAATCTATCTGTAATAAAGACTAAATCTATCTGTAAATCTGTCTATATTAAGTAATTTTCTAGTTGTGATCCCATCAGTTACACCCACGCACGATGCAAACGGCCTCAGGAACCCACACATTTTTCACATCATTATTTAATTTTCATCTCTCTTAAATTAATTATTATCATTATTACTTAAACCAAATCATTAATTATCAATTTTAATAAAGCATCTTGAGGGCTCGATCACCATTCCGTTTGCCGAGTTATAACTCATTATAAGCTTAATCTGCTTCACAATTAAAATTACTCAGAGGCTAAAATTGGGAGGCTATAATATGGTTATTACAGATCACGAGTTCTAACTCGACATCATACGTTACAAATTGGCCTTATGGACCATAGCACATCTCAAACGGTATAGGTCAAAATCCTAACGTCCGATCAAATACCATGAAGAAAAAACTTATCATGAAGAAAAAAGGTAGCTTGGACAGACTAACGTTCAGACTTGGGAAAACAATACTTCAACATGTAGTTTATGAAACATGTTGTGATATATGTCCAATATATATGTAACATATGCATGTTTCGTGCATATGGCTATGTGTTGTATTGTATGATCATGCATGGAAGTTGGAATACATTAAATTATTGTGATGTATATATGACTCTTGGATCTAATTTGTAGCCAATATTGTATCTTGTATGCCCTAATTTGCGGTATCAGTTACAAAACGTTGCATTATTGTTCTACATATTTGACTTCTCCGTTCTCACCAGTAGAATATGTTGTGCGGCACATGTTAAGAAAGATATATACATATGTCATTGTTGTAATATCTTTCATAAACCTAATCATGAATCCTTTGATAATAGTTTATATACACATATATACCAACTACCCAAAAGGCCAAAACACCTTATACAGTCAATGAACCAGGCCCCAAGAAACACTTTACTTATGGGCGGCCATACACACATGTTTTCTGTTCTTATCATCTTATTCTTCAAGAAAGGCTAGCGAATATATACAATCATATCAGGTGTAAAAAATCGATTATTTTTATAAAATATATACTAAAATACAAAAAATATTAAAAATAAATTGAAAAATAGATATATTTATACATAAACTTATTTTTAGTGTATATATAATATCATTTATATTTAATAAATTAAATTAAAAATAATTTTTAATAAACACAAATAATAATAAATACGTTTAATAAAATAATTTTTAAAATTTAAAAATATTATAATTAATATTAATATAAAAAATTAAATTTAAATATTAATTAATTTATGAAATTAAATTAGACTTTTTAATTATTTTAATAAATACAAATCATCTTTAAAAAAATTTATGTTAGATGCTTTCAAACGAAATGCACAAGCACATGATCTATGTATCATTGCAAAAGCAACTTTGTTTATCAAAAGCAAAATGAGGCACAAACAGCTTTCCAAAAATTTTTATTACCAAATAGTTTAAGTGTCTGGTGGTTATGTATCATTGCAAATTAATGCCGTGTGTTCTGCCGCGATGGGTAAACTGTAAACAAATGACAGAGAGGAAAAAGAACGAAACTAAGGCTGGGTTTGGTAAAGCTTTTTCAGGAGGTGCTTGTGCTTTTTTAAAAGCACGTCATTTTGTGTTTGGTAAATTAAAAAGCTCAAGTGCTTGTGCTTTCCGCTTTTAAAAGTTAGGGGTGCTTTTGAAAGCACCTAGAGGGAGCTTTTCAAAGTTGGCCCGTGCTTTTCAAAATTTAAAAATCTAATATAACCTCATATGTTAACTAATTTTCAAATTTAATGTTTGCATTTATGTCTATTATAGTATTTTTAAATTTTAAAAACTATTTTACCAAACACAATTGATGTTACTTATGTTTATTAAAAGTTGTTTTTGATTTGATTTACCAAACATAAATGCTACAACTTTTAAAAAGCCATTTTTTAAAAGTTAACTTTTATAAGCTACTTTTAAAAAATAAAAGTTTTACCAAACTAAGCCTAAGACAAGCTTTGTCTATCGTCTTATTTATTGCAATAAATATTTTAAAAACAAAAAATTTTGAGACCAGCCGTTTCCAGTAATTTTAGTCGGTATTTAACCAATATAAATATTAAATTATTTTTGATAAATAAATACAAATTATATTTATTTATATATGTAAATATAAATATAAGTTATATATTTTTTATGTGTCAATCTTTATAAATAAGAGTATAAATTATTATTGATTAAATTTCAGTCTAAAATAATAATATTTGCTGAAATACTAATCATATATTATTGCTGTTTTTTTTAAAAAAAGTTGTGAGTAGCTAGTGATTTATGTTTTATAAATCCTTTTGGAATTCTATACAACAAATTTTAAATTGAAAAAAAATAATAAAAAAAGAAGAAAATAACGTTCATGCATAAAGATTCTCAAATATGCAGCGTATATGATAAGTAGATAATTTAAACCCAAAAACCAAAAGCCAAAAAAACTGGAAGAAGAAGGGATCAAGAAATTAAAGACACATGAGCATTAATTGTTTTGTTTTGGTTGCATATAGCATAGTAAGAAAGGAGTGTGGAGTTATTATGGAATTGAAGAAGAAGAGGGACCACAAGTATGTCGTTCTGCTTCTACATATATATGGAGGGAACACACCCTAACCCTAAGCCTAATATGGAGCTTTATGTATGTGCTGGAATGACAACAATAATACACATTTGACATGTCTAGGGGTTAGGGTGCAACAACAATGTAACATGTTCATGTCACACTCACACTTTACTCTTTTAATTTCATTTTTCTTTTCCTTCTTCCTTCTTCTATTTGCATCATTTTGTGAAACCCTTCTTTATGATGATGATATGATATGAAAAGCTCTAAAGACTAAGTCAAGTTCCACCAAAATAGAAAAATAATGGAAGTAGAGTTTTGGTTAGACGTTAAATCGGCTTCTGCTAATATTAGTATTTGAACATGTAAGATACATAGTATTAGAAGAAACACTTTCTTTTTCAATTCACATCATCTTTGTATTACTTTTGTCTCTAGTTATTCATAGCCGCCTGTGTGTACAGTAAACACGCTTTATTCGTTAATTAAAAGAAATTATTTTTCGATAAGATAATATAAGAAAAATAATAAAACTATCAGAATTTATTATTTTTTTGTTATTATTTAATTATTAATTTAATTTTTTTAATCTAGTAATCAAATAATATTTTATTATATACTTTTAAATATTAATAATTAATTAATAATAAAAAATAATAAATTCTGATGATCATATAACATTCTTCGTTAAATAATTTCTTTTCCCAGATAAGGGATACTATAAATTTTGATGATTTTTTAACGGTGTATTTCATAGTACACACTTACATTATATACAGAAACAGAGGCAAAATCTGAATATTACAAAACTTGTATGTGATGTTGAAAAATATACAAAAGCAGAGAATAGATAGAATTGAATAATTTACATTGTGCCGCATATCAATCCATATGCGGTAACCAAAGCCATAACAAGTGAATGATCTGTGTTAGGAGCCACATCCAAAGTTAGAACATCATTTCCCAAAACTACCCCTGACGATGAGTGCTTCTGCTTTGCCTCTGCAATGACATTTCCGTCTTTGTTTACTATCCGATATGCTGCTTCTTTCTCACTATTTCTCACTATGCAGTATTCAACACACCCTACCCTTATTTCGCACGCTACTTTCTCCTTCTTCTTCTTCTTCTTCATCATCATCATCTTCTTTCTCTTCACTTGGAACCATGGCCTCTCCTCAATATCACTACTACTGCTATTGCATGATCTGTACCCTTCCCATCGTCGTCCCAAAGCTATTAATCTCTGCAATAATAAATCAAACATACAACTTGGTTAATTAAAAAGAAGAAGAAGAAGAAGAAGAAGAATAATGAAGTTTAGTTATTAGTAATGAATGAATGAATGAATGAATTACCTTGTGTATGGTGCAGAGAACTCTGCCTCTAAGATCCATGAGGTTAACTTCTCTTGTACCTTTTCGGTCATAGTTATCGACACGGTACACTATGTCACCCTTGGAATCATACACAGTGCAACCATTGGAGTGGAACACTAACGATTTCATCCACAGTGTATATGTTTCTCCCTTTGCAGAAAGAGTAAGAGGAGGATTAGAAGGAGCAAGTTCTTGAGGGTGAATCTTGTTCTTCGCCATTATGATTATTATTATTGTGTCTGAAGGAGGATAAGTAAGGAGTGGTGTTAGAAGCAGCTTATTTATATAGCTATAGTTGGACCTACCCATTTGTCACTTACTGGAAGGAGTAATAATACTTTAACTGAAATTATTAGTGGATTAAAGAACCTCCGGATTAATTAAATTAATAGGGAGTGTGTAGTACTATATATATTGAATTAAAATATGAAATTGGCCGTTACAATCACGCTATTATGTATGGCTCAAGCACTAATCCATCTTTTGGGGATTAAACTTATATATATAACGCGTAGTTTACTGAGGTGACTAAAAGTGATTGGGTGCCAAATTCGGTTAAGTGGGGTTAGCTGAAGCCACTTACCTTTTCCAAATTCTATTATTCGCGTTGTTTCTCATTAGTTTAGGTAAAGGGCTATTCATGAGAAAGGAGGGCCATGGATTCACTCGTGAAATTCTGATTTTTTATAAATTGACTAGTGACTTCATTTTCACTTTAATCAAGTCAGTTTTTTTTTTTTTAATATATAACGGTGTTTTGAAAGGCTATTCTTTGAGAAAATTATATTTTCTAAAGGTTAAGTAATTAACAGTTTTTTTTTTTTTTGTCATAGCTAATATTTACTGTTTTCAGTTTTTTCTTTTTTCGCAAAAAAGGAGCGGCAATATTTGGTAATTACTTTTTTTTTAATATGTTTGGCTGTAAAAATGTCGTTGATGTGTTTTATTATTATGTATAATATTGTTCAAAACTTAAATATTTCAAAATTTTTAATATAAATCTTTGACTTTTATATCTTCAAAAAGTATTCTGAAAATAAACAAAAATTAAAACAGAATAATTGAAAACTACCATTTTATTCTATAAATTAGGCAACGCGGCTTAAAGTTAATATCATGAGTTAATTTAGTTTGTGAGGTCTGACTTTTAATTGATGAGGGGTTATTATATTAAATATCAGCATGCACTTACTAATATAATAAAAAAATTAAAGTAGCCTTCTCCTTTTTGTAGCATCCATTCGTTGAAAACGTTGAAGGAGGACACAAACACAATAACTAATTAACTATATCTAGATAGGATTAAAAACTAATATATATATATAACAACATTTGAATTTAACGTAGTAGTCCCTGTCCAATTATAATGGGTGGTCGTCCATGTCATTGCATTTTGCAGACAAGTGCTTAATTAGATTATAGTAGTAGTTATCTGCTCAAATAGTGGTCGGCTCTGGCAGTTGATGTCATCATCATGTTAATTAAGTAGTGATGATGATATATTTTTTATTATCATGTATTTATCCATATACATGCATACAGCATATAAGTGGTTTATATATAACATTATCTTCCATTGTTTGTCT
>NC_029774.3:105290145-105305902 GCF_000817695.3 Arachis duranensis | reverse complement strand
CACTTGTTGTATATATGTGTTATATGCAAGGCATCAACTTTATACTTAACCATATGGTTTAGCTAAAATGTGACTCTTTGGTCAACCTAACTCTATAGAGGGCTGGAACTTGGAAGTGACGTTGGACGAAAGAGATGGACCACAGACAGATAGAATTAATAGGGGAATAGGTATGTTGTGTTGACTCATTTAATCATTGGTACGGTCCTTAATCTCCAACGTAACCCTAATTAATATAAATGCTTAATCACGTGATTAATTGTCACATATGTTGATTAGCTTCAATTCATGGCCAATGGCCATTTTTATTTTCTATATATTTTATGAAACGTGATTAATTCATATACCTGCTTAATCATTTCATATAATAACAAGTATGACATACGTTGATTAACAAATAAAGAAAAAAAATATAAAAACTAACTTTTAATTAGCCAATTTTAAAATTTAGGTTAAAAAAATTAATATTGATTGAAAAAAATAATTATTAATATTTTTAACAATTAAAGCATAAAAGCATATCCTAATTAACATATAAAGGTTATGTCTATCTATACAGATAATAATAAAGACTCAAAATGTATCTTATTTATGAAAGATACAAATTAATAGACATTCCGATTTATCAATTATTAACTTTGGAATCATGCTAAAAAAATTTTAAATGTTTTTTTTTGAAAAAAAATATCATAAAAACATATATATGCACATGTATCTGGCACGTATGATAATTGAGTAATGAGTATTGTATCTAGACATACAAGTTCAACCAAAACAATAATCAAATTAAATATCAAAATATGTTTGCATATATATAGCTAACGAATCAATGATGGATAACCAAAATCAAATCCGAATTTTAAAATGGATATTATTAGGTGGCAATGACATTGCATTTCAGATAGACAACACTATTTCATATGCAATATATATATAGTGATCCATATAATTCATACCTTTGATCGGATGCTCCTTTAGTTTTGGAATGAAAATTAAGGCCTTGAAATGCAATTTTCGGTTTCGATTTCAAACTCTATGGAGGCAGTAACAACCGTGTTGATAACCTTAAGTTAATTCAGGATTTTCGGTCTCTGTTAAATTGAGAGGATGATGAATGTTATAGTATATAAGTTTGTTAATATGCTTGCGTTTATTATATATATGCATGTGGTCGATAATAGAAGTAAAGAACAAATTAAACTGTTTAACGATACAAATAATTAATTAAGGTAGAGATGGACAATTGTACATGATAGACATAATCATCGGATTATTCCCCGGTTTAATTGGGGAAGCGCCCCTGGGAATATATATGGAGTCTATCAGGTACATAAGAGACAATAACTATGCTCCAAATAATTTCATTAGGATTAAGTGGAAACCAAATCA
Organism: Arachis duranensis; assembly: GCF_000817695.3. Lineage (NCBI taxonomy): Eukaryota > Viridiplantae > Streptophyta > Magnoliopsida > Fabales > Fabaceae > Arachis > Arachis duranensis. The sequence goes on along the minus strand of NC_029774.3, from coordinate 105,304,513 downwards.
AAACTGTTAATATAAGATACGATGGAAACAAGAATGGGGTTTATGTTATAATAATAAGTGGCTGCCCATACATTGATATGCCATCACCCGTTCACACGTTTTTATTATGATAAATGATAATCACTTCAAACTTACTTTCGTTTGACTTATCTGCATGTTATTTTTAGATGGCATTTGAATTATTTTTTTTATATATTGTTTTATCTTTTTCACTTATTCTCAATTATCTTCAATATTATTAAAAGTAGAAAACATCAAAAGTGATATACACAAAAATTAAAGTGATGCATATAAACGTTATTTGCTATTTTTTGGGATGATGATGATGATGATATATATATCGCGTAATGGATTACGTTCCTCGTATAAAAAAATGTCACTTACGGATAAAATAAATTGAATCAACAAAAACTGTAGCCCTATGTATTTGATTCCTGATATCGTTTATTGTGTTGTGTTTGAATTTGGACGTGTAAAATTTGAAATTTTTATTTTAGAAGGTACGTTATGATTTTTTATGAGAAAATTTAGTGAGTCAGGATTTTTATTAAAATTTGGCTAATATTTAACCAATAAAAGAAAAGTGAGTAATTTTATATTATTAGATGTAATCTTACATCATTAAAAATACTAATGATGACTAATTGATGACTATAAATTACAAAATTTACTGATTTCTAACACTACTCATTTTTTATTCTTGAATATTTTTATTAAATTTTTATTTTATTTTTATTTTTTATTTTATTTTTTTTAGAAATAAAATTTGTTATGATTATGCTTGTTTTTGTTTAAGTTTGTTATATTTATCTTTCTTTAAAAATTATTTAGAGATTCTGGTTGTTTTAATTTATTTTAAAATTCAAAATCAATTTAATATAAATAAGTAGCATTATTCCTTATATAAAAAATAACAATAAATTTTTTTATTTTTTTCTCATTTTTTCACAGTTTTTTTTATATTTGTGTATTCGTACTCCTTAAGTTTTATTAATTTTCTTTTTCATATTTTCTCTTGATTTCACCTATGAAATAAATTGTGAAAGATCACATTATTTTATCCTCTCAAATAAAATCTCAAATTTAAAGAATTTAAATTCGTGTTGTTTTGCTTGTACTAGCTAGTAATTTAAAAAAATAAATTAATTAAATATCTCTTGATTTATTGATTCTTAATTAGATAAATATTTGTCTTGTTGGATGTCAAAAAAATTGTCAGTGAAGTGTGGAGAATGGCAGTTGTAGGCTCGGCTATGTTCTCCTTGGCCCAAAAGTTGAAAGTTTGTAGACATAGACTAGTTCAATGGCAGAAAACTTACAAAGCAAACTCCCGAAAAGAAATTGAGGACCTTCAAGCTAAACTAGAGGAGTTGCGGGTGGCTGGAATCAATTGGGGAGGGGGGGAGGAGGTTACCAGTTTACAGGAGAAGTTGGAGCTGGCATATTTGAAAGAAGAGAGCTATTGGCGAGAAAAAGTTAGGTCAAGAGGCTAAAAGAAGGAGATTAGAACACTAGATTCTTTCACCAGAAATTTCAATCAAGGATGCGAAGGAACAGAATTAGGAGTTTAGTGGGGATGGAGAATGAGATTGCATCGAAACCGGAGGATATTGCAAAGGTAGCTGAAGACTACTTTTGCGATATTTTTACTTCTTCTTGTTCGGCTGATCCGAATCCATACTTAGAGGATTTGGAGTCTAAGATTACAGCTTCCATGAATCGTAGGCTCCAAAGGCTAGTAACTATAGATGAGGTCAAAAGAGCTACATTTAGCGTTCATGCTCAGAGTGCTCCTGGTGATGACAGGTTTACAGCTAAGTTTTTTCACTTTTTCTGGGATATAGTTGGAGGTGACGTTTTTAAGGCAGTGAGAAGTTTCTTTCATAGTGGCAGAATTCTAAAAATCTTCAATCATACTCAAATTTGTTTGATTCCAAATGTGTCAGATGCCAGTGACATGACTCAGGTACGACCGATCAGTTTATCTTCAGTTATGTATAAAATTATTTCTAAAGTTATGGTGCACCGATTACAAGGTATTATGAATAAAATTATAAACCCAAATCAGAGTGAATTTCTCAAAGGTAGACTCATTTCAGATAATATTCTAATTGCCCATGAATGTATGCACTATTTGAAAAATAAGAGAAGTGGGGCAGAACATGAGATGGCTATTAAACTAGACATGAGCAAGGATTATGATAGGGCTAAATGGCATTTCTTATGGTATATTATGGATAAGCTGGGCTTTGATACTAAATAGATTAACTGGACTAAGGAATTGGTAACGATTGTTTCTTACTTTGTCGTTGTGGAAGGTCAACCTTTTAGCTATTTTAGGCCAAATAGGGGCATCCGACAGGGTGACCCCTTATCTCCATATCTCTTTTTTTTGTGTGCAGAAGGGCTTTCCTTCTTGCTACACAAGGCAGAGCAAAACAGATTAATTCAAGGAGTTCAAGTTAATTGGAGATGCTAAACAGTTAATCACCTTTTGTTCGCTGATGATTCAATCTTTTTTTGCAAGAACGCACCTAATACAAGCCAAAGTATTCTAGAATTGCTAGAGATCTATGATGGTTTCAGGGGGCAAAAAGTCAATTTGAATAAGTCGGCTATCTTTTTCAGTCACAACACACTTTAGAACACAAGACTAGCAATTGCTCAGACACTAAAAATTGAACATATCGGAGCACAAGACAAATACCTGGGGCTGCCCTCTATAGTTCAAAAATCAAAGAAAGCAACCTTTGGAGCTATCAAGAATAAAGTTCAGAAGAGAATTATGGGTTAGAAAAGAAGTCTATTGTCATCAAGTGGCAGGCATACACTATTGAGAGCGGTGGGGGAGGCGATTCCTATTTATACACTCTCTTGTTTCAAGCTCCCGGACACGCTGTTAACTGAGATTTATAGCATGCTCTCACAATTTTTGTGGGGTCAAAAAGGCGCAGAATGAAGAATGGTTTGGATTAAATGGGACACAATGACAAGACCGAAGAAAGATGGAGGGTTGGGAATCAAGGACTTAAGGGCGCAAAATTTGGCTTTATTGGGCAAGCAATGTTGGTGTCTAATGAAATACCCTAATTCTACTCTATCAAGAATGCTCAAAGCTAAATATTTCAGATATACAGATTTTCTACATGCAGAGATAGAAAGCGTACCGTCGTGGGACTGGAGAAGTGTTCTTGAAGGGCGCAAGGTGGTCGAGAAAGGCTTGACATGGAAAATAGGCTCTGGTACTAATGTTCGCATCTTCTATGACCCCTGGCTCCCACGACCAGTGCCCCTTAATGTCCCTCAAAATGCACTCATAATCCCGCCAAATCTGCAAGTGTATTACGTTAGTGCGTTATTAAATCCTGATAGAAGTTGGAATAGAAATCTGATTGAGTCAATTTTTTTAGTTGATATATGCAATAAAATTTTTTCAATCAAACCAACAGAGGAGGAGGATGGAGTTAATTGGTGCTGGACAAAATTTGGTATATATGAAGTTGGGTCAGGATACAAAATTACTTATGGATTCTTTCATTCTCCTACTTCATTTAGGCCCCAGAACATACAGAGTCTGGAATAGCATTTGGGAATTGAAATTACTTCATAAAATTAAGGTTTTTCTATGGAAAAGTCTTCATGAAAAGCTTTCATTGTTGCAACAAGTTCACAGCCAGTTCGCATCCACTCCTGCCACTTGTCCAAGATGCATGTTGAAGGCTGAATCAATTTCTCATGCTTTGTTCCAATTCCCCCTGTCTTCAATAATATGGAGGCTAAGCTTAATAACCCCTCACCTATGGATGAGAGAAGACGTGACATTTTTCAATTAGTGGCAACGAGTCTTATCCTGGGCAACGGCTCAATTCAATGGTAGACAAAAGACCCTCCTCATAGCGACGCTGTGTTGGAGTACTTGGAAAGCGAGGAATCACTGTATTGTTGAGAAGATAATAAGCCTGGCACCAGAGATAGTGAAAGAAGCCAGCAATTTAGTGCGTGAACTCGTGAGCCATATCTGATAGATGCTGCTAATTTTTTTTACTCTTACTTTACTCTTTTCTAAACTCTTAGTCTTTCAATCACAGTTGGTGATAAATGGGAATACCCAATTTTTTGTACTTCTTTATAGAAACACTTTTATTTTATATTAATAAAATAACATTTATCTTTAAAATTTTTTTTGTCATTTTTTAAAATATACCTTGGATAATAGTAATAATAAATACTTTAAAATTGAATTTAAATTCTAATTACTTTCTATTCCTCTAGATTGTACATTTTGTGCAAATCTCCCGTGACTCATTACAATTATTTTCTCATATATATTACAAATAGTATGATGGTGTGAATTTCTATACAAAGCTGAACTGACAATGAAATAAGATAAATTCTACTCAATTCTTTTTAAAATATCATGTAAATTTTTTTTATAATGTATCATATCTTAATTGAATATTTATTTTTAATTTAATTACTATTTTATTAACCATAGTTAGATTATATTGTAATTAAATTTTTAAAAGGAGTAAATGTATAATTTATTAAAAGATTAGAAACTGATTTTTTTAGTTTTCCAAATCACATTAATTGTGGTTCTAATCCTAAATTCTTCTTTCTCGTTCTCTCTCAATATCACTCAGCAACTCTTCCTCACCAGTCAGCCTCTCCTGAAGTCTCGAACGGCCAAACTACAGAGTCCAGAAGTCACGATTGCTGGCTCCTCTGATTCGTCTCGCCAACTTCGGTGCGTCTCCAATACTGCCTGTCGCATCTGTGGCTCTCCTGCTCTGCGTCGTCATGTCTCCTTGCTCCAGTGCATCTCTCGTCGTCGCGTCCTTGTCCATCGCTGCTGTCACCCCTGGCCAGAGTCTGCTCCACTGTGCTTGTACAGGTTGGTTTTCTCTCTTCTCTGAGTTCTTAAAACTCCCTATCAATTTTTTTTTTAGTTTTCAGTTGGCTTATAATTTGATTACAATCAACGAGGCGGTACTGCTTAGGAGGCACGATGAAGATGAAAGAATGGGGGAGGAGCGAATGGCTGAAAGCCATTACAGAGGGTTAAGATACATTTTTTGGAAATAATTTACGAAAAAAGCCATGTTTCAAATTTTAATACTTTAAAAAATTGTATAATTATCCATTTTAACAACTAATTTAATTATAAAATAGTCTAAACATGGTTAACCTAATAACCAATTAAAAAGTGATACATCACATAGAGTAAGTTACATGTTACTTTACAAAGAGTATGGTAGAATTCACCATGAAATAATACTTGCATCATGCTATTTGCATAAGAAAACTCTTATGTTAGACATATCCTTGACTAAATATTATTGAAGTTTGTATAATGTAACACCCTACCATGCAGAGCTTTACGTAGATATAGTTGAAGGAATTCGTAACTAGGAGCCTTGAAGGAAAGTTTAAGCAAAACCGCAAAAAGAAAAGCGCGTCACACACGAAAATAGAAAAACGAATGAACGAAAAGGGTTAAGAGTATAAACATAAGGAGTAGAATGCTAAAATATACAGAATATCAAGCTCTAGACTCAACTTGAGAAGCCAAGGCCGGCCAGGGTATAATTACATATATATATATATATATATATATATATACACAATACCAAAATATCCCAAAACAGAAAACTAACAACCTGTTCCTCCAAGTCACCTCTAATAGGGACAAAACATAAAATTATAAACAGAGGAGAGTCTAGATACATATAAACAAGGCATAAACAAAATACAGTAATCCCAAAATATCCAACTTTGCTTGCAGAGAAAACTCCAAATGCTCAGCGAGGTGCCTCTCGACCTGTATCTGAAAAACAACAATATATGTATGGAATGAGAACTGGGGGTTCTCAGTATAGTAAAGGTGCCAACGTACATAATGTATAAGGTCTCGAAAAAGTCAGCGGCAATCCTAGAACTTCAATACTCATATTTAAACTTAAGATCTAACTAAACCAATAATTTTGGTGAAACCATCTAAGGTATTCACATTCTAATTTAACTTTAACCTAACATTTTACTTTCTATATCCTTAAACCCTCCGAATCGCCGATGAACTACTATTAGCATCACCCCTGCCAGCCTGAGGGATCTCTCAGTTGCAAACACATACAAAATAGATAAGGAAGCCACAAATATACATAACAATTACAACAAATAGAACAAGTAGCAGATATTCAAAGCTAAGCAGTTAAGCAAACCAAAATAATACACACTTAAACAAAACATACAAATACATACGATGCATGTCTGTTCTACTGCCCGTGAGCTCACGCGTCGGTTATGGTGCTAGAATCTGACACATATGGAAGTTAACCCGGATACCGTCTCTCAACTGCGCATCTCCAGGAGGCATAAAATCGGGGAATTAGTGCCCTACCACCTTCTCTTGGAGGCATACACCTAAGGAAATAAATCGGAGGATTAATGCCCTACCACATTTCTCTAATGAGGTCGTGCCATACCAATCAAGGGATTAGTGCCTTACCACCTTGCAGACAAAGAGAGAAAGAGAATGTGAGGGGAAACGTCGGGGGATTAATGCCCTACCACTATCTTCACACCCCACAAAACACAATTCACAAAGAATACAGGGGAATGAATAAATGGATTAGCACCCTACCGCCTTCCCCACATCAAACACATCACAATCACAGAGAATACAAGGGAAAAAGATAGAGGAATTAGCTCCCTACTGCCTTCTTCACATCCAACTCTTTAATATCATCATTTCCATTAACTACGTCTCATTCATTCTCAAATTCATTATTATTCATTCACATTCATTCAAAATTTATAATTGAACTCAATCCTCCTCTTTCTTCTTCCTTATTGCCAACCTCCTCATGAATCATATCTCAATTCAATTACATTCTTTTATTGTTATAATTATCTTTATGACTTGCTCCATACTCAACATTACCAACATTTCATTACTTAATTGTCACTCCGTAAATCCTCATCCATATTCCCTTAACTCAATTAAACTAGCCCTTGGTTTAAAACTCAAAAGCTTGCTACCGGATCTTAAACAAGTTTTAAAGTGGTTTAGATAATTAGAGGAATGGTTGATAGCGTAAAAATGATACATTTTTATTAAAACAGTAGTTTAGGGGGTTTACAAGCTTCCAGAAAGGTCAAATAGTGAAAAATAGAATTTTAGTGTAAAACAAATTGGTGTGCGTACGCACCATGTATGCGTGCGCATGCACAACCATTTTTTTTCAAATTGTGCGTACGAACGTAGCAGAGAGGCCTTCCCATCCTGTGCATATGCATCACAATGCATACGCATCCAAACGCACGCACACCGGAAAACCTAGTTTTCTACAACTTAGGTAACATTCAATTTTTGGCACTTAACTTCTGACGTCCATAATTTCTTCTATAAAATTTCGATTTTCACAAAATTTATACCATTTTAAAGCTCTTAAAATTATCTTCATTTTGAAACCAATTTTATTCAAATCTAAAAGTGTTCAAATCCTCTATTTTCCAAATTCTCAATTTCAAACTAAAGTTTTACACCTCAAAACATCAACAAACATATTTCAAATAATTTCATATCCATTTCACCCATTTCACAACATTCGAATACTCAATTTTATAAATTTCAACCCAACAATTAATAACCAACAACAACACAATTCATCAATAAATCATAGCGCAACTTGTAATCATTCAATTCTCATCAAGCACCTCAATCATCAATTATCACACATTTACAGAGTCAAACTTAATATATCCACCAAATCACTAAACCTTAATGAGTTCACATGGTTCAACTTATCTTATAGTCAACTAGCCTACATTTTCACGTTACATTACACATTATCTAAGAGAAACCAAAATCATACCTTGGCTGATTCCTCCCTAAGCTTGGAATGCTACAAAATATATCATTCCACAAATGTCCAAAGCTCTAAATGTAGACCAAATAGAAAATTCAGCCACCGAAAATTGAACTCAAGCTTCCAATGTTCACTCCCAAGCCTCCAATTCCATCAATTTGCTTCCACAACACCTAATTTAATCTAATACCATATAAATATCACTAAATCAACATAGATTTGCTATACCAATAATTTCACAAGGGTTAGAAGATCTTCACCTTACCAATAGAAGTTTGGGACAAGACCTAGCAAGTTCACAAAGCTAATTCAATTCTAAAATGACAAAATCACATAATCACTCAAAAATTAACACCCAAATGAGAAAACTGAAAGGGGAGAAACTGGGCAAAAAAATCAGAATTTTATTATCAAATTGTTTAGTGGGTTTTGTAGAGGATACAAGATGAATACATGGCCGCTGACAGCTCGTCAATCGGAGCTCCGGATTAAAAGATATTGAAAATTTAAATCAAGAGTAGTTTAAGGTTCTTATTTTTCCCCTTTTCCCCAAAGTTTCAACATGATTCCCTTATGTTTGAGGGAGAAGTGGCTGAAGCCACTTAAGTAAGGGTGAATGGGTTGGGTCTTGCGCCCAATATGGGTCTAGTTCAATCGATTTGGCTCGTTGGCTTGTTTTTGGGCCAAAAACTTTCAAATTAGTATCAAACTTCATCTTTTTATTATTTTTACTTCTAAAAATTGTAGAATTTAATTTCCTAATTTCTTTAAATAGTAATTAATTTATTGGCTAATTATTCATTAATTACGCGGGGTTTACATCCTACCCCCTAAGAAAAATTTTTCCCCTCGAAAATATCATTTATCACAAGTGTTCATGAGAGTAATCCTCCTTTTTAACTCAACGTATAGTAGTCCTAAGGTCTTCTCAATCTCCGCACTTCTGCTGCCGCACTCTAATTCATTTATCTCTAAGAATTTATTCGCCTCATGCCAACCAAAATCTCCTTAAGCTCTACAATGCTTTAACGACAATATCTCACGCAACACTCTTAAGTTTGGTTCTTAGTTCGACATTTCCAATCCTAATTTATCACTTCCGTCTTAGGTATGAATATGCGCAATGTCTCAACGTTCTATAACGTAGTTAAAATTTAGTTATCAGTTTCACGATTACCTCCACCTTGTTATGATTGACCGGCATCTTGAGCCATCTTATGTGGACAAACTATAGCCTTGTGCTCTGGTAATCCACACTTGAAACACCTCAACTCATCAGAATATGTCCATATATGCTTTCCCCTTCTATTTCCATTGTGATTATAATTCCTCCCATAATTGATCTGGTCTTGCAGACGTAGGGGGATGTAATCATTTCTCTTGAAACTTTGACTCCTTGGTGTAAGGTTCTTTCCTTGCTCCTTTCTGTATGACCCCTGGTAGTCATTCTCAATCTCAGCCAAAGTAGCTTTCCTCGAGCACTCCTCTGTAACTCTGCTCTTGTTTACCAGTTTAGAGAAGGTTCTGATATCCATTAGTCCTACTGTGCTCAGAGTGTTACTCCGAAGTCTACCTTCGTACTTTATGCACTTCCATTCTTCGAAATTCCCTGGAGCATCCTGACAAATTCTAGAAAACCGGCATAGTTCCTCAAATCGACTGATGTACTCTGCCACTGACATTGAAACCTGCTTTAACTGTAGCAACTTTATCTCTTTTTTCGTCCTAACTGAGTTGGAAAAAGACTTCTTGTAGAATTCAGATTGAAAAGAGTCCCAAGGTATTACGACATTGTCTTGTTGCAAAAGATGAAGTATTCCCAGCCACCAGAACTGAGCTTCTCCCATCAGCTGATATGTAGCAAACTCAACATATTAATTCGCAGGCACTTGTTGCACTTTCAAGGCTCTTTCCATTGTCTGAAACTAGTTATCTGCCTCTGTGGGGTTTGTCATTCCTCTAAAAATTAGTGGGTTTACCTTCAGAAAGGTCGCTAAGATCATCGGCCCATTGTCACCATTTCTGCCATTACCATTTCCATCTTGGTGGCCAAGTATCTGAGCCGTGGCCTGCATAGCCATAGCCATACACTCAAGTGCAGCCATGAAGTCCACAGAGTTATTTCCAGTCATTTTGGGTCCCTCACTACCTCTCCCGCGACCACGCCTGCATCCATGAGTCGTTATTTGGTTCCTGTTCACACCAAACAAGTGATATCAAGGTGATCAGTCTCAATATCTCAAGTCTAATGCTTCAAAGTCCCAAATGCATACTCATGAACAATTATACCACATATATCAGTTAGATATCCTAATTAGCATGTACAGACACCCAGAGTATGACCAGAAGTATAGTCAATTCATTCATCAGGCTTTACAGGAATGAACTGCTATAATACCATAATATAACACCCTACCTCACAAAGCTTCACGCTTAAGTCATAAAACAGAGGTGGTGAGGTATTACGACCTCTAAAATAAAAATATATATGTAGATATAGTTGAAAAAACTCATAACTAGGAGCCTTGAAGGAAAGTTTAAGCAAAACCGCAAAAAGAAAAGTGCGTCACACACGAAAACAGAAAAATGGATAAACAAAAAGGGTTAAGAGTATAAACATAAGGAGTAGAATGCTAAAATATGCAGAATATCAACCTCCAAACTCGACTTGCGAAGCCAAGGCCAGCCGGAGTATAATTACATATATATACAATACCAAAATATCCCAAACCAGAAAACTAACAACCTATTCCTCCAAGTCACCTCTAGTAGGGACAAAACATAAAATTATAAACAAAAGAGAGTCTATATACATATAAACAAGGCATAAAACAAAATACAATAATCCCAAAATATCCAACTTTGCTTGCAGAGGAAACTCTAGACGCTCGACAAGGTGCCTCTCGACCTGCATCTGAAAAATAATAATATATGTATGGAATGAAATTGGGGGGTTCTCAGTATGGTAATGGTGCCAACGTACATAATATATAAGGTCCCGAAAAAGCCAAAGGCACTCCTAGAACTTCGACACTCAGAATTAAACTTAAGATCTAACTAAACCAGGAATTTTGGTGAAACCATCTAAGGTATTCACATTCTAATTTAACTTTAACCTAACCTTTTACTTTCTATCTCCTCCAACCCTCCGAATCACTGGTGGAACTACCCTCAGCGTCACCTTCGCCAGCCTGAGGAATCTCTTAGTTACAAACACATACTAAACAGACAAAGAAGGCACAAATATAGATAGCAGTTACAGCAAATAGAACAAGTAGCAGATATTCAAAGCTAAGCAGTTAAGCAAACCAAAAAAATGCACAATTAAGAAAAACATACAAATGCATATGATGCATGCTTGGCCTACTGGCCGTGAGCTCACGTGTCGGTTATACTGCCAGAACCTGACACATCCGGTAGCTAACCCGGATACCGTCTTTCGACTGCATATCTCCGGGAGGCATAAAATTAGGGGATTAGTGTCCTACCATCTTCTTCTGGAGGCATGCACTAGGGGGAATTATATATAGAGAGAGAGAGAGAGAGAGAGAGAGAGAACGTCAGGGGATTAGCGCCCTACCACCTTCCTCACATATCACAAAACACAATTGACAAAGAATGCGGGAGAATGAATTGAAGGATTAGCGCCCTACCTCCTTCCCCACATCTAACACATCACTTCATGAATGCGGGAGAAAAAGATCGAGGGATTAGCGACCTACTGCCTTTTCTACATCCAACTCATCAGTATCATCATTGCCATTAATTATGTCTCATTCATTCTTAAATTCATTATTATTCATTCACATTCATTCAGAATTCATAATTTAACTCAGTCCTCTTCTTTCCTTTTCCTTATTGCCAACCTCCTCATGAATCACATCTCAATTTAGTTACATTCTTTTATTGTTATCATTATCTTTATCACTTATTCCTTACTCAACATTACCAACATCTCATTACTTAATTGTCACTCTGCAAATCCTCCTCCATATTCCCTTAACTCAATTAAAGTATTCGCCCTTGTTCTAAAACTCAAAAGCTTTCTACTAGACCTTAAACAAGTTTTAAAGAGGTTTGGATAATTAGAGGAATAGTTGATAGTGTAAAAATGATGAATTTTCATCAATACAGTGGTTTCGGAGATTTACAGGCTTGCGGGAAAGGTCAACTAGTGAAAAATAGAATTATTGTAAAACAGGGTGGTGTACGTACGCACCATGTATACATGCACATGCACAACTAATTTTTTTTCCAAAGTGTGCGTATGCATCGTACCGAGTGTACATACGCAGCAAAGAGGCCTTCTCTTCCTGTGCATATGCATCACAGTGTGCGTACGCACACCTGCAAAATCCTTAGGGTGTGCGTCTTATGTGTACGCACGAGTCCAAACACACTCCCTGGTCTATGCATGCGCACACTACACTAGTGTGCTTATGCACACACACCAAAAAATCTGGTTTTCTGTAACTTAGGTAAAATTCAGTTTTTGGCACTCATCTTCTGATGTCCATAACTTCCTCTACAAAACTCTGATTTCCACAAAATTTATACCGTTTTAAAGCTCTTGAAATTATCTTCGTTTTGAAAATAATTTAATTAAAATCCAAAATTCAAGGCTCAAGTTATGGTCCACTGAAATTTGTTAAAAATCTATTTTTACCAGAAGAGTTCAAAACCTCTATTTTCCAAATTCTCAATTTCAAACCAAAATTTTACACCTCAAAACAATATCAAACATACTTCAAACAATTCTATATCCATTTCACAATATTCCAATACTCAATTTTATGAATTTTAACTAAACAATTAATAACCAATAACAACACAATTCAACAATAAATCATATTGCAATTCATAATCATTTATCAATTCTCATCAAACACTTCAATAATCAATTATCACACATTTACATAATCAAACTCAACATATCCACCAAATCACTAAAGCTTAATAAGTTCACATGGTTCAACTTATCCTACGGCTAACTAGCCTACGTTTTCACGTTATATTACACATTATCTACGAGAAACCAAAACCATATCTTGGCTGATTCCTCCCTAACTTCGGAATGCCACAAAATACACCATTCCACAAATGTTCAAAGCTCCAAATGTACACCAAATAGAAAATTCAGCCACCAAAAATCAAACTCAAGCTTCCAATGTTCACTCTCAAGCTTCTAATTCCATCAATTTGCCTCCATAACGCTTAATTTAATCTAATACCATATAAATATCACTAAATCAACATAGGATTTTCTATACCAATAATTTCACAAGGGTTAGAGGATCCTCACCTTACCAACAGAAGTTTGGGTCAAGACCCAGCAAATTTACAAAGCTAATTCAATCCTAAAACACCAAAATTACATAATCTCTCAAAAATCAACACCCAAATCACGAAACTGAAAAGGGAGAAACAGGCATGAAATCAGAATTTTCTCATGAAATTATTCAGTGGATTTTGTAGAGTACTTCGAGACAAATGCATGGTACTGATGGCTCGCCAATCACAGCTCCAGATTGAAAGATATTGAAAATTAAAATCAATAGTGGGTTAGGGTTCTTATTTTTTTTCCTTTTTCCCAAAATTTCAACGTGATTCCCTTATGTTTGAGGGAGAAGTGGCTGAAGCCACTTAAGTAAGGGGTGAATAAGTTGGCTCTTGGGCCCAATATAGACTCGATTTAATTAATTCAGTCTGTTGATCTGTTTTGGGTCAAAAATTTTAAAATTAATATTAAATTTCATCTTTTAATTATTTTTATTTTTTTAAATTATAAAATTTAATTTTTTAACTTTTAAATAATAATTTATTTATTGACTAATTATTCATTAATTACGTAGGATTCACATATAAAATCTCAAAAACTCTTTTCGGTTAATCTGACCTAACTTCTATACAATATTGTATCATGGGTAAGTGAAAGAAATGACAGAACTAAGAAAAATTCCAAATGAATCATTGATACTATTTTAAAAATAATTATGTACTATATATTTTGTATCTAAACATAATACGACATTCAAGTATTGTTAGTTTATTACAACGATGTAATGTGTATATAAAAAGTTCAATTACTAAATTATTTATTTATATAAAATATATGTTAAAATATAAAATTTATATTAAAATAAATTAAAATTATTATATTTATATTATTGTAGCCACCTTTTGCAAGAATCTTTGTGCTCTCAGCGATCCTTTCAACAGTAATATCAGCAAAAGTAGGATGAATCTTCACTGTTTTAATTATGTCAATACAAGTATACTATATACACACATCAATATAACTATATAAGCTTCACAAAGTAAGAGAACGACTATAAATCCAAAGTATCTGGGACATAAGCTATAATATTTATCTATTCTATAGTAACAGAATTTACAGCCCAATAATGGCGATTCACAATGTCCCAACCTAGTGACTAAATTGTCGTAGAATGTCCACCTTAGTGCTAGAGCTTCTTGTGTGATCTTATTTTTTCAAG
>NC_029774.3:105283268-105290096 GCF_000817695.3 Arachis duranensis | reverse complement strand
CCCTTAAAACAAAACAATATAAAAAACATTATCAATTATATAACATAATCCAAGTACGTAAAAGACTATAAGCAATTAAACTTCACTTTATTTCTATAAACCAATCAAATAACTAATGCCTAATTATTCAATAATCATAAATGAATGTTCTTTTGAATTCTCCTAGTATCCTATTTTTAAGAAGTTGCGTTACAATTCAACTCTGAATATAATATTTTTATGTAGAGAAGAAAAAAAAGAGTGACAAAAGATGTTGGTGTTTAAAGCACACCTCAATATCTTAGTCCATGCAGTCCTAGCCTTGCTTCAACACCTTCAATCATAGAAAGGGCAACAAATAGAGCTGCAAATTCACTTAATTCAAATGACAAAACAAAATTTTAGAAAGAGATATGTGTATATGGTATGAAGTTTTAGCAGATTTTTTTTTTTGCATTAATTACACTTCAATTAATAGCTAAGATTATAATTCCCTTCAATGAACACTTGCTTATATAATTTGCTTATTCATCGTATCTATTTCTTCCTATCTTGCCTAATCACATCAGCTATGAATAACATTGAAAACAAAGACAAATAACAATCTAAATTCAGCGAATGCCAACTAATTACCAGACAATAATAAGCTATAAATGATACCTAAAGAGTGACTCTCTCTTTTTCTGATAACTCGTTACTTACCACTATACTGTCTTCATCGGAACTAGCAATAAAATGAACGTGAACATAAGTGTAAACATTCATAATTATTAGTCTCAAGCAAGCATGATTTACAAGACCTGAATTTGTATAAGTTGAATTATATATATCAATCTGATGTAGGATTTAATGTAAAATTAGCATTAATTAAAAAATAAGTATTGATTTAAAATGTCAAGAAAAGAACATAACAATTGAATTGTTCATTTTAGATCTCGATAGGTCAAAATAGTGCCCTAGATAAAGTTCAATTTTCAGTAATAAATAATAGCAAAATGAATTTACTTGCTCGAAAGGACCTAAACTTCCAAATTTAACTTACAAGTAGGAAGCGAACCATGTATGAAATCAACGAGGTAGAGCGAGAGATTAAGAGAAGTCGAAGCGAAAGATTGAGAAAACAGAATGAGATCTAGAGATTCAAAGTGCTGAGAGATTGAGAAGGAGGCAGAGCAAGATCGAGAGATTTAGAGCACTCTTGTGAGAGTGAGAACATGTGACGTGACGTTGGTTTCGATTTTCAAATTAAACCAATAAGGGTTCTTTATTTGTGTGAGATTTAGGTAGGGGTGGCAATGGGTAGGGTAGGGTAGGGTTTGAATTCAACCCTAATCTTACTCGTGGGTTGAGATTTTTATATAAATTTGAGAATCTCCAAACCCTAACCCTACCCGTTCTTAACTCGCAGGTACCTGACCCTACCCGCGGGTTACCAAAAAGATGCAACATTATTATATAACTTGATGATAATCTAAAATAGAACTAATTTTTATGTAAAAAGAATGTATTAAATTATTGATGATAATTCAAAATAAAACTGATTTTTATGTAAAAAAAAATGATTAAATTATCAATTAATGATTTTCTTTTGGTTAATGATCTTTTGCATTTAGTGGGAGGTTTTTGATTCAACATCCACTTAAAATATATTTTTATATAAGTATATAACATATACATATATAGAGTGCAGGTTGGTCGGGTAGGGTTGAGACTCAGCCAAATTGCCATAGAGGCCCAACCAGGTCCAACAGAAGGATGCGGCCCACTTTAAAGGCGACTGGCCTAAAAGATAGGTGACCTCGCCCAAGATAAGATAAGATAACTAACTTATCTCAAGAAGGGTTACTCCATACTACTATAAATATATTGGAGCCCCCAGGTATAACTCATACTCTGATTCTACAAAAATCTGCCTAAAGCACGTGCTAACTTAAGCATCGGAGTCTCTTGCAGGTACCACCACCCCCCCGGGTGAACGAGGATCAGCGGCATCCCAAGATTCAACAAGTCGGACACAACAGCTCCGGCCACGACAGAAGACCCTGTCCGAGATCAACTTTCAGTTTCAGGTAACCCTCGGAACATTGGCGCCATTGTCGGGGAACCCTAGAAGTCATCCCATCATCATGGCAGACAACCTTGACAACGACCGCGACTCTGGAATAGAGGACAGAACGCCGCATAAGAACACAGATACCACACTAAAGGATACACCTCAATCCAAGGGAGACAATCAACCCCAAAACATAGAAATCTTAGATGTCATCCGTGAATAGCAGGATCGCCTCAAACAGCTCGAACAAGAAGCTGAACGGCAATGAGAGGTCGAGAAAGACCTTTGGAGAGAAACGAGACGGTGTCGAGAGCTAGAGGACAAGCTCCTAAAGCTCGAAACTGACCTCAAAACTAAGACCACCCGATCCAATCGCGACGATAGTCCACACAAGGATCAAAATCCCCAAAGACTTCAAAGCTCTTGATATGACCCCATATGACGGTACGTCTAATCCTAGCCATCATCTTAGCAATTTAAGAAGTCGGATGTATCTCACAGATGCCTCGGATGCAATCCGTTGCAAAGCTTTTCCGACGAGCTTCACCAAAACAGCAATAAAGTGGTTCGACAGCTTGCCGCCGAGATCGATTGCGAGCTTTGATGACCTCGCAAAGAAGTTCCTAGCTGGGTTCTCCATTCAGAAGGATAAGACCAAGCACGCTCCAAGCCTACTAGGGATTAAACAAGGAGATCAGGAGAGCCTCCGCAGTTATATGGAAAGATTCAATAAAGCATGTCTTGACATACAGAATCTCTCTACAGAAGCAGCCATCATGGGTCTCATCAATGGCCTACGAGAAGGACCCTTTAGTCACTCTATATCCAAAAAACATCCAACATCTTTCAACGAGGTTCAAGAGCGGGCGAACAAATACATTAATATGGAAGAAAACTCCCGATTAGGAGAAACCTCAAAGACTGAATTCTCCTACCCACCTCGGGACAAGAATAAAAAGTCCAGGAAGAAAGAAGACCAACCCATTGAGAAACCTAGAAAGTACCACGACTACACCCCTCTCCTGGTGTCTCTTGTGGATGTCTATCGAGAGGTATGCAACACAGAGAAGATCCCGCCCCCTTGTCTGATTAAACACAAAAGGGGAGGATGTCGGACAAAGTATTGTGAATACGACCGAATTTATGGGCACTCTACCAACGAGTGCTACGACCTAAAGAACGTTATAGAAAAGCTAGACATCGAAGGCAGATTAGATCGATTCCTTGCCAGTACGAGGGACGAACCAAAAAAGAGAAGAATGGATGAAGAGGGTGAACGAGCTGAACGTCCCCCTCGCACCCCTGAAAGACATGTTCATATGATCAACGGTGGATTCGCAGGCAGAAGGATCTCTAAATCATCCTACAAAAGACACCTCCAAGAGGTGTATCATGTCGGAGAAGGGAAGAGATCATCAGACCTCCCTATTATCATCTTTACTCAAGAAGACGCCGCGGGCATCATCTCGGGACATGACGACTCGGTGGTCATTACAATCGTATTAGCTAATGCCAACCTCCATCGAACATTGGTCGACCAGGGAAGCTCCGCGGATATACTGTTCAAATCTACCTTCGACAAACTCGGCTTGCAAGAAAAAGAACTCAGAGCATATTCGGATAACCTATTCGGGCTCGGGGACGCCCCAATTCGGCCACTAGGGTACCTTTCGCTACATACAACCTATGGAAAGAGAACTCGGTCTAGGACGTTAAGCATAGAGTACATCGTAGTCGACGTGAGCTCAGCATACAATACCCTAATAGGTCGGACAACGTTGAACCAGCTCACTGTAGTAGTCTCCACTCCACACTTGTGCATGAAGTTCCCAACGCCAGAAGGGATCGCCACCATAAAGGGAGCCCAAAAACTAGCGCGGCACTGTTACAATGAAAGTCTGAACCTTAAAGACAATCCCGGAGGAAAGGAAACCAATACAATCAAACTCGAGAGAATCCGAGCTCGCGAAGAACTTCGTCCTCAACCCAAAGGTGAGACCAAAGAAGTTCAGATAGGGGATGCTCAAGACAAAGTAACGAATATAGGGGCAACCTTAAAAGGGGACTTAAAGGAGTTGTTGATACAGTTTCTAAAGGATAATTCTGACCTCTTTGCATAGAAGGCAGCAGACATGCCCGGCATAGATCCCGAGCTAATGTGCCATAAACTGGCAGTGTACCTGGATCTCGGCCAGTACAATAGAGGTGTAGGAAGCTTAGCCCAGAAAGGTCCCAAGCTGTGGAAGAGCAGGTACAAGCCTTACTCGAGGCAGGATTCATAAGGGAGGTTAAGTACCCATTGTGGCTAGCCAACGTCGTCCTGGTAAAGAAGTCAAATGGAAAATGGCAGATGTGCACTGATTACACCGACCTCAATAAAGCCTGCCCAAAAGATCCCTACCCGCTCCCAAATATAAACACTCTAGTAGACACCTCCTGCGGATACAAGTACCTTTCCTTCATGGACACTTATTCAGGATACAACCAAATTCCAATGTATCCGCCCAACCAGGAAAAGACCTCGTTCTTAACACCAAAAGCAAACTACTACTATATAGTCATGCCTTTCGGACTCAAAAATGTAGGGGCTACATACCAAAGATTGATGAACAAAGTTTTTGCCAATCACATCGAAAAGCTAATGGAGATTTATGTAGATGACATGCTGGTAAAAACACAAAGTGAGAAATCGCTGTTATCCGACCTCACCCAAGTGTTCAACACCATAAGAAAGCATGGGATGCGACTCAACCCTGCAAAGTGCACCTTCGTGGTAGAAGCTGGCAAATTATTGGGCTTCATGCTCACCCAAAGAGGAACTGAGGAGAACCCAGATAAATGCTAGGCTATACTCAACATGAAAAGTCCGACCTACGTCAAGGAGGTATAACCAGATTTTTAGCTGGATCATCCTTAAGATCTCTCCCCTTCTATACAACACTAAGAAAGGGAAAGAGGTTTGAATGGACCCCAAAA
This sequence comes from Arachis duranensis, assembly GCF_000817695.3. Lineage (NCBI taxonomy): Eukaryota > Viridiplantae > Streptophyta > Magnoliopsida > Fabales > Fabaceae > Arachis > Arachis duranensis. Next base: position 105,285,088 of record NC_029774.3, on the reverse strand, counting down.
TGTGAACAAGCCTTCCAGAATTTCAAGAAATTCTTGGGGCAACCACCTATCCTTACTCGACCACGGGAAGGCGAAGAACTCACACTATATCTCGCCGTAGGAAGTCGGGCAATAGCGTCAGCACTAGTCAGAGAAGACAAAAGTGGGCAACAGCCCATTTACTTTATCAGTAAAGCTCTACAAGGGGATGAACTAAACTATCAAAAGATAGAAAAGTTCGCCTACGCCCTTATACTCACTTCTCGACGATTCCGTCCATACTTTCAAGCTCATACTATCAAAGTACGGACCAACCAGCCCATAAAAGGTATCTTACAGAAGACAGATCTAGCTGAAAGAATCCTACAGTGGGCAATCGAATTATCCGAATTTGACCTCAAATATGAAGCTCGGACAGCTATTAAGTCACAATATTTGGCCGACTTCATCGCATAGTACACTGATACCCCAGATACACCCATAGAATGGAATTTCTACGTAGATGGCTCCTCGAACAAAATGGGAAGTGGTGCAGGCATAATTATAGAGGGTGATCAGGGGACCCAAATCGAGCTCTCATTAAAGTTTGAGTTCCTTGCCTCAAATAACCAAGCCGAATACGAGGAACTACTGGCTGGTTTGAGGCTGGCTAGGGAAATGGGAGTTTAAAAGCTTGTGGTCTTCAGTGAATCACAAGTGATCACCTCGCAAATAGAAGGAAGCTATCAAGCTAAAGACCCCACCATGAAAAAATATCTGGATAAAACCAAAGAACAGCTCGGATAATTTAGGGGATATGAGGTCCGACATATACCTTGGGAACAAAATGCCCGAGCCGATGCACTTTCGAAACTAGCCAACCCCAAACCAGGGGACAATAATAGAAGCCTCATCCAAGATACACTGCAAAGTCCATCAATCTTAGAGGAAGAAAAGATCCTAGCAATATCAGGACAAGAACAAGGATGGATGACTCCCATAATCAACTACCTCAAGTCTGAAACACTACCCACAAACAAAAAGGAGGCAAAAAGGCTAGTACGAGAAGTGCAGTACTACACCATAGTGTACGACGTCCTATATAGGAGAGGAATCTTTACACCCTTCCTAAAATGCGTCCCGACTTCTGTTACAAGAGAAGTCCTTGAGGAAGTGGTGGACGAAATTGTGATTCAATTGTTATTCCATTTTGCAAAATTCATTGCTTTTCATTCCCTGGTAATGGCGCCAAAAACATGATGCCAATACATAATTCACAACTCCGTTCAACTAACCAGCAAGTGTACTGGGTCGTCCAAGTAATAAACCTTACGTGAGTAAGGGTCGATCCCACAGAGATTGTCGGTATGAAGCAAGCTATGGTCACCTTGTAAATCCCAGTTAGGCAGATTAAATTGGTTTATGGGTTTTGAAAATTAATAATAAAAAGAAAATAAAAGGGATAGAAATACTTATGTAAATCAATAGTGAGAATTTCAGATAGGTGTATGGAGATGCTGTGCTCCTCTTGAGACTCTACTTCACTACTCACTCTTCCTTCAATCCTTCTTACTCCTTTCCATGGCAAGCTGTATGTAGGGCATCACCATCATCGGTGGCTACTTTCAATCCTCTCGGGAAAATGGTCCTATGCGCTGTCACTGCACGGCTAATCGTCTGGAGGCATCACCCTTTGTTGATGGCTACATCCCGTCCTCTCAGTGAAAACGTTCCTATGCTCTGTCACAGCACGGCTAATCATCTGTCGGTTCTCAATCAGGTTGGAATAGAATCCCTTGATTCTTTTGCGCTTGTCATCACGCCCAGCCTTCAGGAGTTTGAAGCTCGTCACAGTCATTCAA
>NC_029774.3:105260790-105283046 GCF_000817695.3 Arachis duranensis | reverse complement strand
AGAGCTCCACACCCTTAATCTATGGTGTGCAGAAACTCCACCATTGAAAATACATAAGTGAAAGGTTCAGGCATGGCCGAATGGCCAGCCCCCTGAATGATCAAAAGACCGAATGGTCAATAGATTTCTAATACAATAGTTAAATGTTCTATTTATAATAAACTAGCTCCTAGGGTTTACATGAGTAAGTAATTGATGCATAAATCCACTTCCGGGGCCCACTTGGTGTATTCTTGGGCTGAGCTTGATCTATCCACGAGCTGAGGCTTTTCTTGGAGTTGAACTCTGAGTTATGACGTGTTTTGGACGTTCAACTCCGGATCATGACGTTTTTTTGGCGTTTAACTCCAGACAGCAGCATGTACTTGGCGTTTAACGCCAAGTTACGTCGTCAATTTCCGAATAAAGTATGGACTATTATATATTGCTGGAAAGCTCTGGATGTCTACTTTCCAAAGCCGTTGAGAGCGCGCCAATTGGAGTTCTGTAGCTCCAGAAAATCCATTTCGAGTGCAGGGAGGTCAGATTCCAACAGCATCAGCAGTCCTTTTGTCAGCCTTTTTCAGAGTTTTGCTCAAGTCCCTCAATTTCAGCCAGAATTTACCTGAAATCACAGAAAAACACACAAACTCATAGTAAAGTCCAGAAATATGAATTTAACATAAAAACTAATGAAAACATCCCTAAAAGTAGCTCAAACTTACTAAAAACTACCTAAAAACAATGCCAAAAAGCGTATAAATTATCCGCTCATCAGGAAGTCCACAGTGGCATGTGCGGTAACCATTTTGAGGAATGAGCTCTTTCCGAAAAGGTACTCTGAGCTGGCTTTTACTAGCCTACCTTGCAAAGGGAAGCGACAGAATTTGTCAAAACGTCCCCCCATGTCAGAAGCACGCCAACTCTCACATCACGCCACCCGAAGAACTTATCTGTGTCACCTCACCTTGGCCATTTGCAAAGTGGGGACTCGATCTTCTCAGACCCTTCCCCCAGGGATCAGGGCAAGTCAAATTCCTCATTGTAGGCATAGACTACGTCACAAAATGGATTGAAACAAAGCCGTTGGCCACTGCCACCGCCCAAAGAAGTCGGAAATTTCTATACAGAAACATTATCACAAGGTTTGGGGTTCCTTACTCCATCAACACAGATAATGACACTCAGTTTATCGACACGGGTTTCAGGAACTTGGTAGCCGATCTGAGAATAAAGCACCAATTCACCTCTGTAGAACACCCACAGGCCAACAGACAGGCAGAAGTTGCCAACAAAGTCATATTGGCCGGGTTAAAATGGAGGTTAAAAGACGCAAAGAGAGCTTGGGCTGAAGAGCTCCCACAAGTCCTATGGGCATATCGGACAACCCCACACTCCACTACTGGAGAATCGCCCTTCCGACTTGCTTATGGAATGGAGGCAATGATTCTCGTGGAGATAGACAAAGGATCCCCCAAAACGATCTTCTACAATGAAGATGCCAACCCCCAAGTTCAAAGGGAGGAGCTCGACTTACTTCCGGAAGTCCGAGAAAGAGTTCGGATCAGAGAGGAAACACTAAAGCGCCGAACGGTCTCAAGGTATAATCGGAAGGTAGTCCCAAGAAGCTTCTCCACCAATGATCTCATCCTAATCCGAAATGATATCGGAACAGGTCAGTCGGGAGAAGGAAAGCTAGCAGCTAACTAGAAGGGACCATACCGAGTTACAGAAGTACTAGGGAAAGGCTACTATAAAGTGTCCGACCTCGAAGGGCGAGAACCACCAAGGTCATGGCATGCCTGTAACCTAAGAAGGTACTATAGCTAGAAAATCATAAAAGATCTTAGGTCAAGGCACACTCTTTTTCCTAAAAAGATTTTTTAATGGGGCACCAGGTCGAAATCTAAAAAACTGCCCGACCTAGAAGGGTAAACAATCATATGTACACACTTTAATGTTCTCTATCTTATTATTATTTGGATAAAAGTTATCAATTCCCTAAAAATTTTCCTACCAAGACGCATTAATTTAAGCTCATAAAACGCAAAAATTCATTGCCTGATTACAAAGAGGTCGGCAAGGTGAAGCGATAGAAGCAAGTTAATGCAAGAAGTTATAAAAAGTAATCCATAAAAAGTGGCTTGACGAGGTCTAACTAAAAATGGGATTACTAAAAATAACTTAAGAAGGCCCGACAGAGAAGTCGGACCAATGAAAGGATCACTAAAAAGGGACACAAACATCTCCCAAAGGCCAATGAAAGGAGGTCTAAAGTGCTCAGCTAAAAAGGTATGACCCCTAAAAGGGATCTTTTACCTAAAGCGAGAGCACGATCTTTAAACAGAGCTAAATAGTCGTCCGAACAAACTATAAAGCAAAGGTTTCCATTGGAACACTACCTAAAAAGTTGTTGGAATATAACTAAAAAGATTGGGCCGATGTCAGAAGGCGCGACCCAAAAAAACAAGCACGACCTCGAGAAAAGAATAAGTCAAAAGCCAAAAAGGTTGAAAACAACTTAAGGCTCAAAAGTGCTTAGCTAAAAAGGGAACAACTCCGCTCAAAGAGGGCACGATCTCAAAATAGGGCTACGAAAGTCGTTCGAAACTAAAAAGGTTCTATGTAAAGAACACTAAAATGTTATCGAACAAGTTACTAAAAGCCCGGACCCCAAGCCGCAAGGATAACTCTGCCAAAGCAAAGGGTTGATAACACAAACTCAAAGCAAGGCATGATCCAAAAGTTGAGGATAGAAAAACCCACATTGTCACTCAAAAGAGGTTAGACCGGGAAGTACCAAAACCTCTATAAAATCCACAAGGATAGCAAAGGTAAAACATTAAAGGCATGATTGATAAAATGCATGCAACATTAGAGGCATCATTGTGCATATAAAACATTAAAAGACTCAAAGGCTACCTAAATGGCAGCCCAAGAGTTTAAAAGTGTTGTTTTCAAAGCAAAGTTGCTAAGAAGCAACTGTTCATACCCTGGGTCGAGCTGTCCAACCCGGGATGCTCTACTGACAAGTCGACCGACCTCTTCAGGTCAGTACAAATCCGACCTCTTCTCAAAGAGCTCGGCCAAATCACAGGAAAGCCCAAAAGGGCCCAAATGGAGGACCACGCCCCAAATTTTGAGGCAGCCCAAGCCTACAGAGAGAAGGGCGGTTCACTTGAAGATAAGATGACCTCACTTGAAGATAAGATAAAGATAAGATAAGATAACTAACTTATCTTATCTAAGAAGGTCACTCTACGCCATTATAAATACACTGGAGCACCCAGGTATAACTCATACTCTGATTCTACTAAAAACCTGCTTAATACCCTTGCTAACTTAAGCATCGGAATCCCTTGCATGTACCACCACCCTCCGGTGACAAAGGATCAGCAGCATAGCTAGGCAAACAAGTCAGACACAACAGCTCCGGCCACCACCCACCAGCCAGATACGTCAACTCTGACCAATACAGAAGATCTCGTCCGAGATCGACCTACAGTTTCAGGTAACCCTCAGAACATTGGCGCCGTTGTCAGGGAACCTGGAAGTCATCCCATCACCATGGCGGATGACCATGACAACGACCACAATTCAGATTTAGAGGATAGAACTCTGCACAAAAACGCGGACACTACACCAAAGGATACTCCTCAACTTAACAACAAAAAGAATTCTCCAAATGCGGGAGCCATGGAGGCACTGTAAGACCGTTTAAAACAACTTGAAAAAGAAGCCCTACGTCAACGAGAGGCTGAGAAAGACCTACAAAAGGAAATGAGGCAACACCAGGAATTGGAGGACAAACTCCTAAAGCTCGAAGCTGATCTCAAGACCAATGCTAACCGATCCCCTCAGGAGGATAGCTCCCGCAAGGACCAAGATCCATTCACCAAGGAGATCATGAAGACCAAAATCCCAAAAGACTTTAAACTCCCAGATATGACTTTGTACGATGGCACTACAGATTTCGGCCATCATCTCAGCAATTTCAGAAGTAGAATGTAACTCACCGACGCCTCAGATGCAGTTCGTTGCAAAGCCTTTCCAACTACTTTAACAAAGACAACAATTAGATGGTTCGACAATCTACCTCCTAGGTCCATCTCAAGTTTCCACGACTTAGCCAAGAAATTTTTGGCCAGATTCTCCATCCAAAAAGATAAGGCTAAGCATGCCCCAAGTCTATTAGGAATCAAGCAAGGAGAACGGGAAAGTCTTCGCAACTACATGGAAAGATTCAACAAAACGTGCCTGGACATATAAAGCCTAAGAACAGAGGATGCCATTATGGGCCTCATCAATGGCTTGCGAGAGGGACCTTTTAGCCAATCTATATCAAAAAAACACCCAACATTTCTAAACGAAGTGCAAGAACGAGCAGAGAAGTACATCAACATGGAGGAAAACTCTCGACTAGGAGAGACCTCAAAATCCGGATTCACCTATCCCTCCCAGGATAAGGACAAAGAGTCCAAAAAGAAGGAAGATCGACATGGGAAAAAATAAAAAATACCACAATTTCACCCTTCTTCGGGTGTCCCTTGTGGATGTCTACAGAGAGGTTTGCCACACTGAAAAAATACCTCCATCTCGACCCTTCAAAGGCAAAAAAGAAGGAGGAAATCGGACCGAATATTGTGAATATCATCGAATCCGCGGGCATTCCACCAACGAATGTTTTGACTTAAAGAATGTCATAGAAAAGCTAGTAAGAGAAGGGAAATTAGATCGGTATCTGGCCACCCGGGACAATGAGCAAAGAAAAAAAAGAAGGGAAGAAGATGTCAGACGAACCGAGCGATCACCTCGTACACCAGAAAGACACGTCCACATGATACACGGCAGATTTGCGGGAGGAGGAATCTCCAAATCATCTCGCAAAAGATATCTTAAAGAAGTATATCATGTTGAGGGAAAGGAGGAAGCACCCGACATCCCCGCAATTCGTTTCACCAAAGAAGACACATCCGGTATCATCTCAGGACACGACGATCCCATGGTCATTACTGTTATATTGGCAAACGCAAATCTCCACCGCACATTGATAGACCAAGGGAGCTCCGCCGACATCTTGTTCAAAACTGCCTTCGACAAGCTCGGCCTGGAAGAAAAAGAACTTAGAGCATATCCGAACAGCCTGTTCGGACTGGGAGACTCCCCGGTTGATCAACCGTGTGGATACATTTTACTACACACAACCTTCGGAAAAGGAAACCAGTCAAGAACACTCAAGATAGATTACATCATGGTCGACATAAGTTCAGCCTACAACACCTTAATAGGTCGGACAACATTGAATCAGCTCGGTGCAATAGTCTCGACTCCACATCTATGGATGAAATTCCCAACTGCAGAAGGATAGCTACAATAAAGCATACCAGAAGATGGCGCGCCGCTGTTACTATGAAAGCCTAAACCTCAGAGGCAGAGGAGAAGAATTCCACACAATTGAACTCGGCAGAGTGCAGAAGCGGGAAGAACTCCGCCCACAACCCGAAGGTGAAGTAGAGAAAGTCCAGATCAGGGACACCCCAGACCAAACAACCAATATCGATACAATCCTAAAAGAAGACATAAAAGAATCACTCATACAGTTCTTGCGAGATAACATCGACCTCTTTGCATGGAAGGCCGCAGACATGCTAGGCATAGACCCCAAGTTAATGTGCTGCAAGCTATCAGTCTACCCAAGATCTCGGCCAGTACAACAGAGGTGTAAAAAGCTCGAACCAGAACGATCCCAAGCTGTGGAAGAGCAAGTACAAGCTCTACTGGAGGCAGGATTCATAAGAGAAGTCAAATACCCACTATGGCTAGCTAACGTCGTCTTGGTAAAAAAATCAAACGGGAAGTGGCGAATGTGCACCGACTACACTGATCTCAACAAAGCCTGCCCAAAAGATCCTTATCCACTCCCAAGTATCGACGCTCTGGTAGATGCCTCCTCCGGATATAAATACCTCTCGTTTATGGATGTATACTCGGGATACAATCAAATCCCAATGTATCCACCCGACCAAGGAAAAACTTCCTTCTTAACCCCAAAAGCAAACGACTGCTACATCGTCATGCCTTTTGGTCTTAAAAACGCGGGAGCTACTTATCAGAGATTAATGAATAAGGTCTTTACGGATCACATCAGAAAAGTCATAGAAGTCTATGTGGACGACATGTTAATAAAGACACAAAGTGAAGCAACGCTATTATCCGACCTGACCCAAGTATTCGACACTATAAGACGGCATGGCATGCGACTCAATTCTGTAAAATGCACCTTCGCAGTAGAAGCTGGCAAATTCTTGGGTTTTATACTCACACAAAGTGGAATCGAGGCAAATCTGGATAAATGCCGGGCCATACTCGACATGAAGAGTCCGACTTGTGTCAAAGAGGTACAACGACTCAACGGGAGGTTGGCAGCCTTGTCCAAATTTCTTCCTTTCTACGCTACTCTAAGGAAGGGAAAGAAGTGTGAATGGACAACGGAGTGCGAGCAAGCCTTCCAAGATTTCAAAAGATTCCTAGGACAACAACCTATCCTAACTCGACCACGGGAAGGAGAATCACTCATATTGTACCTCGCGGTAGGAAGTCGGGCAGTAGCCTCAGCACTAGTTCGAGAAGATGATAGTGGGCAACAACCCGTATACTTCATCAGTAAAGCATTACAAGGATCCGAGTTGAAATACCAAAAAATAGAAAAATTTGCCTACGTTCTCAAACTAACATCTCGACGACTTCGTCCATACTTTTAAGCTCACACCATTAGGGTTCGAACCAACCAGCCCATAAAAGGGATTTTACAGAAAACAGACCTGGCGGACAGAATCTTGCAATGGGCAGTCGAGTTGTCCGAATTCGATATTCAATACGAAGCTCGGACAACCATCAAATCACAACACCTGGCCGAGTTCATTGCAGAATTTACAGACACACCGAAAATCCCCACAGAATGGAATCTCTACATGGACGGTTCCTCAAATAAAACTGGAAGCGGCGCGGGTGTGATAATTGAAAGCGACCAAGGAACCCAAATCGAATTCTCCCTCAAATTCGGGTTCCCTACCTCGAACAACTAAGCAGAATATGAGGCACTACTACCTGGTTTGAAGCTGGCTAGGGAGGTTAGAGCTCAAAAGCTTATCATCTTCAGTGACTCACAAGTAGTCATTTCACAAATAGCAGGGAGCTACCAAGCCAAAGATCCCACCATGAAAAAGTACTTGGACAAAACTAGGGAATAGCTCGGACAACTCAGAAAATATAAGGTCTGTCACATACCCCGAGAACAGAATGCCCAAGCTGACGCACTCTCAAAACTAGCCAGCACCAAACCAGGGGGCAACAATAGAAGCCTCATCTAAGAAATTCTGCAGAACCCATCAATCTCGGAAGAAGAAAAAGTCCTAGCCATAACAGGTCAGGATCAAGGATGGATGACTCCCATAATTAATTACCTCAAAATAGAAACACTCGCCACAGAGGAAAAGGAGGCAAAGAGGTTAAAACGGGAGGCCCAATACTACACTATCATAAACAACACTCTATACAAAAGAGGAATTTCAATACCATTGTTAAAATGTGTGCCGACTTCCAACACAAAGGAGGTTCTAGAAGAAGTACACAGTGGCATTTGTGGCAATCATCTCAGAGCGCAAGCACTTTCCAAAAAAGTACTCGGGGCAGGATTTTATTGGCCACCTCTACAAAAGGAAGCCACAGAATTTGTAAAGACATGCCACCATGTCAGAAGCATGCTAACTTTCACATCGCCCCGCCAAAAGAACTCATCAGCGTGACCTCACCTTGGCCATTCACAAAATGGGGACTCGACCTTCTTGGACCCTTCCCTCAGGGATCGGGACAAGTTAAATTCCTCATAGTAGGGGTAGACTATTTCACAAAGTGGATCGAGGCAGAACCCCTAGCTAATGCCACTGCTCAAAGAAGTCGAAACTTTCTATATAGGAACTTTGTCACAAGGTTCGGGGTTCCATACTCCATTACCACAGACAATGCTACCCAATTCACAGATGCAGGCTTCAGAAAGTTGGTGGCCGACTTGAACATAAAACAATAATTCACTTCCGTAGAACATCCCCAAGCCAATGGACAAGCTGGAGCTGCCAACAAAGTCATATTGGCTGGGCTGAAATGGAGATTACAGGACGCAAAGGAAGCCTGGGCTGAGGAGCTCCCACAAGTCCTATGGGCATATCGAACAACGCCACATTCCATCACAAAGGAATCACCCTTCCAATTAGCTTACGGAATGGAGGCAATGATCCCAGTAAAGATTGAAGAAGGGTCGCCTAGAGTGATCCACTATAGTGAAGAAGCCAACTCCCAACTTCAAAGGGAAGAACTCGACCTACTTCCGGAAGTCCAAGAAAGAGCTCGAATTAGGGAAGAAGCATTAAAACGTCGAATGTCTTCGAGATACAATCAAAAGGTAGTACAGCGAGTTTTTGTTGAGAATGACCTCATCCTAATCCGAAATGATATCAGAACAACCCGACCTGGAGAAGGAAAGCTGGCAGCAAACTGGAAAGGACCCTACCGAGTCATAGAAGTATTGGGAAAGGGCTACTACAGACTGTCCGAACTCGATGGGCGAGAGTTTCCTAGGTCATGGCACGCCTGCAACTTAAGAAGGTACTACAGTTAGGGATGATAAAGGATCTTAGGATTAGACGTACTCTTTTTTCTGAAAAGGTTTTTTAATGAGGCGCCAAGCCAAGACCTACAAATCACCCGACTTAGAAGATAAAACTCCCGTATGTATATATTTGCATTTTATTTTGAATAAAATCTGTTTAGATCTTCTACAAATCCTCAAGCCGCATTAATCTGAAACATTCATCGTCCGATTATAAAGCTACAGATCGGCAGAAAGTGAAAATCAAATTCACTACACGATCACGATAAAGACCAACAGAGATGAAAACCAAATTCATTAAAAGGTCGACCAAACGAGGATTAAACCCAATTTCTACAAAATCGGCAAAAATGAAAACAAAATAATGCAAGAAGTTATCGAAAGTGATCCATAGAAAGGACCTGACGAGGTCTTAATAAAATGGATTGCTAAAAAATAACTTAAAGACTAGCCGACGTAAAGAAGTCAGACCAGTCACAATAACCAAAGTTATAAGTAAATCCCTGGAAAGAGGTCTGGCCAGCCCTATAAAAGAGGATTATTGTAACTTAGAAGGGCTCGACATGATAAAGTCGGCCCAAAACATAAAAGTTATAAAAGTAATCCCTGAAAGAGACCTGAACAAGGTCCAAGAAGGAGGATTACTATAACTTTGAAGGGCACGACATGATAAAGTCGGCCCAAAACATAAAAGTTATAAAAGTAATCCCTGAAAGAGACCTGAACAAGGTCTAAGAAAGAGGATTACAAAAATAACTTAGAAGGGCCCGACATGATGAAGTCGGCCCAAAACACAAAAGTTATAAAAGTAATCCCTGAAAGAGACCGGAACAAGGTCCAAGAAAGAGTATTACAAAAATAACTTAGAAGAGCCCGACATGATGAAGTCAGCCCAAAACACAAGGTTACAAAAGTAATCCCTGAAAGAGACCTAAACAAAGGTCCAAAAAAGAAGATTACTAACAACGACCTGGACAAAACCAACATGACGGAATCGACCTCTCAAAAACCTTAAGAGACATGAACAAGGTCCAAACAAAACAAATTACTGAAAATAACATCAGGCAAAGGCTCAAAGGAATCAAGCAAATCCAAAGAGGTCAGACAACGAAAGTTCCAACACTCCCAAAACCTAGAAAGGTACCAAAATGAGTGCAGACAGATATGTTACGAAAAACACAAGTTATAATAATAACAAACTCAAAGGGCTATCAAAACTAGCCCTAAGAGCTTGGAAATTACTTTGTTTTTCAAGATAAAAGTTGCTAAACAAGCAACTAGGAATGTAGCAAAAGTCAGTACCACCATTCACAAAATATAAAGAGTTCAAAAAAGCCCACAAGCCGGGCTGTCCACATAAACATCTAGAAAATTCATTAAAAATCCAAAGGCTTCTCGGCAGCATCAACAGGGGGTGAGGGAGGGCATGTCTGAAGAGGCACAGTGTCCACTGTCCCATCATCCTGGTTTAAGATTTGACAATCAGGTTCCAACTCGGATTGACCGACTTCAGGAACTGAAGAAGTCGGTGCCAGAGAGGCTTTGGTAGCAGGCACAGAGGGAGGTTCAACATCATCATCTTCGTCAAGGACAATCTTGCCATCCTTCACAACATTGTCCAGGCTGAAGAGAGTAAGGTCAACTTTGGGGGCAAGAACCCGAACCTGCTCCTTCAGGATCTCATAAGCAGCAGTTACGCTGCCCACAAGGTGACCCTAGAGATCGTCATAATCAGCCCGGGCCGACTCCAACTCCCCCTGAGACGTATCACTTCCCTGTAGGTCGTGACATAGCTATCCTTGTTCCTCAACGCCGTGTCTTCAGCCAACTGCACAGAAGCCGCCAAGGCAACGGAACTAGCATTTTCACTTTCCAACTCCTTCTCTAGCTTGGTCAATTTCACTTGGAGCTCCTCCTTCGAACCCTTCATTCTGTCAAACTCCCGCTTAGCCTCCTCCATAAAGGCCTTGGTAGCATAAAGGGGAAGATTTTGGGCAGTTTGGTACAGGGCAGCTCCCATATATGCCATCTTGATGCTACTCTGAGTTATAAAATCTAAGTGATGAAGGAGAGAAACATCATCCATAGAGAGGGCACCATAAGGACCGATCTGCTGATCGACAAATCCAATAGGGTCAAAATCAGGCGCATCCAGATTGAAGGGTTCAACGGTCCGAGGTCTTTTGGAAGGAGGAACGGCTGTAGAAGAAGCCACAGCAACAGTAGAAGACTGTGGAGGATCCACTAAATGAACTCGAGGAGTAGGGATCATTCTCCTCGGACCAGGAGAGCTCGGCACAGATGGCTTCAACGAGACCTAAGAGGACCCTTCCCCATCCGTCCGGGTTGAGATGTTCTGAGCTGCAGTAGCCTTTCTCGCCTTTTTGAAAGCCTTCATCGCATCATTATTCTTGGCCATCTCTGAAAAATGAAAACCAACAGTTTTACAAACCAGGAAAGAAGGAGAAAGCAAAGTAAAAACAAGAAACAAAATATATCAAGTAATACCCAAAGCAGTTCGAACAAGGGATGGGTCCCCCAAAGATTTTTTAGTATCCAGATGAGGAGGTTCCCCCCAAATATCCTCCAAGACATTCACAAAGGCCTGCTCGACCTCGTCCAACATCTCCCAAGTATACCGGGATACCACTACGTTCCTCTGCCACTCTAAAGGAAAGCGGAGCTCGTTATTTTCGTCCAGAAAGAAAGGCCGGGCTCCTTCAACAGCCCGGACCTTAAAGAAGTAATTCTTAAAATCCCGGAAAGACTCATCATACATAGAAAAAACCTTATGCCCCTAGGAAGACCTAAATAAAATCCATGAAGCCTTCTTCTTGGTAGTCCCAGGCTTGGTCAACATGAAAAGATACAAAAAAAAGAGTTTGAGAAGGTGTAACAGCAAATTCTTGTCAAACCAGCTGAAAAATCTTGATGAAGACCCAAGAATTCGGATGACGCTGAGAGGGGGCTACATTACAGGACCATAACAGGTCAGTTTCAAAAGAAGTAAACGGAAAGGTGATGTTCATTTGGCTGAAAAAGAAGTCATAGGCATAGAAAAAGGGACGCCCCCTGAGTCAGGACAGGGAATCAAACTCGATAATCAGAATCAGGTGCCACTAACTCATAATTGTTCTCCTGATCCTCACTGCTACAAATACGGTGATGTCTTCTAAGCGCTACACAAAATTCAGAATTGGCTAAAGAAACACACAGCAACACAAGGGAGTCCAGCCAATCGGACATCCCTCAGGAACCTTAGAAGATGCCTCGACAATATTTTTGCGAGAAGACATGGCCAACTAGTCCTACAAACAAGAAAAGAAGATTGGATTACTAAAAACATCTCAGACGAAATCAAAACAACTCGGGCAACATAATCCAGTGCAGTACAGGCAACAAAAGGAAACCCCAAAACCCACACCAAAAAGATCCAGGGGCATCCTTTGGAGACAGTTAACAGAACAAGGACTCAGGAAAACCCACAAGATGAACTTCCCAATAAAAAACTCTCAGCAAAGACAAAGAACAGCCCTCTCTCAAAAAGCGACATCCCGAGAAGAAAACAAAGACATTACCCCAAAAAGCTACAAATCAAATAAAGTCATCAAAATAACTACCTTCCAAATTCACAGTCTCAATTTATCAGCAAACGAAACTACCAAGCAACAAAATGTATCGAGAAGAAGTCATCAAAGACTCCACCTTTTTCAGAGAAATAAACCCCCCCCAAACAGGCAAATGACACAAAATCAAAACGAGCCATCAAAAAATCGTTACTTTCTACAAAGGTTCGTCTGCAAAGTTACTATTCATACCCAAAGTCATCACAGTTACCAACATGGCGAAAAGACATCAAAGGAACAATCTTTCTAGGAAAGCAAAGGCCTCAGTGACAACATGCATCACAGCAAAATCAAACTTTACAAAAAATCGGATGCAAAGCAAGGAAGGAAGTAAAAAAGCAGAAAGAAGAACCAACCTGGAAAAAGCTGAAAGCTTCGACGAAGTTAAAAGGTAGAAGATGGAATCAGGAGTCGCCCTTTCACAGTAAGGAAAGCACTGATAATCGCCAAGCAACGTTGCAGGAGGAAATGCGAAAACTGCAAACTTCAGAAAACAGAAAGAGAAAAAGAAAAGGAAAGTTACGGAGAAGAGAAACCATTTTTTAAGCGTGAAATTCAAAAACAGAGAGGCTAAGAGAAATGGGGCAATTAAAAACCAATTAATAAGGGTATTAAACCCTTGCGCATTCCCAAGGCTACGAGCACTAAATACAAGAACGCGTGCTTTTAAGAAGAAGCAAAAGAAAAACGTTCCATATTAAAAAAGGAGAACCCTACAAAGAAGAAATCGACAAAATGCTCGAGATCGGCTTCATCATAAAAGGATCGAAGTCCTAAAACTGAAGACTCGACCTCAAAACAGAAGACCGAGCTCGAGCAGGGGCACTGTTCATACCCTAGGTCGAGCTGTCCGACCCGGGATGCTCTATTGGCAAGTCAACTGACCTCTTCAGGTCAGGACAAATCCGACCTCTTCTCAAAGAGCTCGGCTAAATCACAGGAACGCCCAAAAAGGGCCCAAATGGAGACCACGCCCCAAATCCTAAGGCAGCCCAAGCCTACTGAGAGAATGGTGGTTCCCCTGAAGATAAGATGACCTCACTTGAAGATAAGATAAAGATAAGATAAGATAACTAACTTATCTTATCTAAGAAGGTAACTCTACGCCATTATAAATACACTGGAGCACCCAGGTATAACTCATACTCTGATTCTATTAAAAACCTGCTTAATACCCTTGCTAACTTAAGCATCGGAGTCCCTTGCAGGTACCACCACCCTCCAGTGACAAAGGATCAGCAGCATAGCTAGGCAAACAAGTCGGACACAATATCTCTGGCCATCACCCACCAGCCGGATACGTCAACTCCTACCAGTACAGAAGATCTCGTCCGAGATCGACCTACAGTTTCAGGAAACCCTCGGAACAGCAACCAAGTGTCAGAAGTCACCCACAAAAACTTACATCAATAAAAAAGTTCATAGTCCACAAATCGGACTACACCATTACAAAGATATTAAAAGCAGAATATCACAAAGGGGTTAGGTCCGCCCCAGTAGCACCATTCTTGGGAGAAGGAGGCTTAGTCGAGATCGGGGTGGCATTACCAACTCCATTTGGCCTGTTTAAAATCTCCACGTTAGGCTCGGGCTCAGGGGGACAACCTCGGCAAAAGGAGTTGAAGAGGTTGAAGCTGCAGAAGCCCTGGCCGATGGCACAAGGGGAGGACCCTCATCATCATCTGGGGCAGGCACAATCTTGCCATGCTCCACAACATTATCCATACTAAATAAGGAGAGATCGGCCTCGAGAGTAAGAACTCGGACCTGAGATTTCAGGATCTCATACATATCGGTCATACTACTCACCATGTGCCCCTGAAGCTCGGCATAATCATCTTGGGCAGATTGAAGCCTCTCCTTAGTTTCTAGAAACTCACCGTAGGTCCGAGTATAGCTCTCCTTATACTTTTTTGCAGTCTCCTCGGCCAAGTTAGTAGCTGCCTCCGCCACGGTAGCACGTTCCTTCTCTTTATCCACATCAATCTCTAACTTGGCAACCCTAGCATCGAGATCATCCTTCAGACCTTTAATTCTATTGTACTCAGATTTGGCATCCTCCATAAAAGCCCTAGTGGCATGAACTGGAGACTCTCTGATAACCCGAGACAAGGCCACGCCAACATTGGCTATCCGAATACTGTTACTTGTAATAAAACCGAGGTGATGGAGAATAGACACATCATCCAAGGGAATTCTACCATGAGGAGCAATCAGTTCTGTGGCAAAAGCCACATCATCAAACTCCTTGTTGTTCAGATCATAAGTCCCAATGGTCTTTTGCTTCTTAGGAGGAGGACCCGCAAAGGTAGGGGAAGAGGTAACACCAGAAGTATCAACAGGGAGGTCGGAAGAAACTGTCCGAACTCTAGGGGTCGGGATGATCTTTCTCGGGCCCTGAGAGTCAGAAGTCGGCTTCTTCGGGGGCACCTGAGAAGACTATTCCCCAATGACTTCGTCGTCAAGTTTTGGGCAATCGTCACCTTCTTGGCCTTCCGAAAGGCCTTCATGGAGTTTGAAGATTTCACCATCTCTGAAAAGGAAGCTAGGAAAACAAGTTACAATAATAGAAAAGGATAAATTCACAAACAATAGAAGAAAACTATCTGAAAGAAGTCGGACGCTACCTAGTTCAGCACGGAGGAGGGAAGGATCACCTAGAAACTTCTTAGTATCCAAGTAAGGAGGCTCCCCACAATACTCTTTTAAAACACCTACAAAAGCTTGTTCTCCCTCACTTAGACTCTCCCAAGGATATTTGACCACTATTACATCTTTTTTCCACCATAAAGGGAAGGTTGGCTCATCATTCTCATCCAAGAAAAAAGGATGAGCACCCTCAATAGCTTGGACTTTGAAATAGTAATTCTTAAAGTCTCGAAAGTACTCATCAAACATATAAAATACCTTCTTCCCTTGGATAGATCAGAAGGAAATCCAAGAGGCTTTCTTCTTAGCCACCCCGGGTTTTGTCATCACAAAAAGGTAAAGAAAAAGAGTTTCGGTAGGTTGGACACCCAGTTCTTGACACAACAGCTGAAAAATCTTTATAAAATCCCAAGAATTCGGATGAACTTGAGAAGGGGCCACATTACATGAACATAAGAGGTCGGTCTCAAAAGCAGTAAAAGGAAGAGTAATACCTAGCTGGCTAAAGAAATAATGATAAGCATAGAAAAAAGGATGCTCTACCTGAGTTAAGGGAGGGAAACTAACCCTCTCCTCAGGGTCGGGTGACACCAGCTCGTAATTCTTCTTGTCCTCCCTATTACTACATATCCTATGAAACCTTCTAAGCTTCTCACAGTACTCGGGATCAGACATAGTCACACACATCAGAACTATTGAATCTAGCCAATCGGCCATACTAGCAAGAACTTTGGTGGACATCTCGATAATGTTTTTACACGAAGACATAGACCAACTATCCCTACAGGTAAGAAAAATAAAAAAGTCACTAACAAACAACTCAGACAGAAACAAAAAATGGGGAAGCAACCAAACAAATAAACAACTATAGCAGCAAAAGGACACCCCAGGATTTACACAAAGAAAAAGAGATCAAGCGCCAAAAGTCCAGGGGCATCCATGGAGGCAGCAAGTACAGAGCACAATAAACCCTAACCCTCTCAAGCAGAAGAAAAGCACAAAGGAAACAAATAGAAGCCCGGATATCAACAAACTGAGAAATAAAAAGATTGCAACTTTCAAAGGAACAAAAGCATGCAATGATTGACTAAGAAAGCTTTGTCTTTCTACTAAAAGAAAGCTTAGCAACCATCAAAACTTCGTGCAAAAAGAAGTAACACATGCAACAATCATCATCGAAAGTAAAACGGAATTGGAAAATAATGCAAGGAAGTTTAGAATGGAAAAATAAACCTGGAAAAGAAGAAGACAGAGAGACGAACGCGCAAGACACGAACAGGCGCTACTGAAAAGAAAACTCCAAGAAAGATATAATCTTGGGTCGGGGCCAAGCAGAAAGGAAGCTTCTTTTTCACTGAGCAAATGAAACGCACAAACGCTCCAAGAGTAAAAATCTAGAAAAAAGAGAAAAAGGCTTGGGACAAAAGTGATAGTGGAGAAAAGAAGGTTCTCTTCAGAAGAAAGGAAAGGGAGTAGGAGAAAAGGGCTAAGTTCAAATTCTTTTCGAAGCAAAAAGGGAAAACAAAATGGTAAAGGGTTAAAAAGCTAATCAATGAGATTTAAAAACAATCGCGTTCCCAAGGAAAATTAAAACGCAAACCAATGGCACACCGCAATTAAAGAATGCTGAAAATGCCTCGCATTAAAAAAGGCGATGCCAGAATCGCACAAGGAGAAACTACTCAAGATCGACCAGAGTCAAGATGCTCGAGCATGACTTCCTCAAAGGGTTGAAGTTAAGAAAACACGACCTCAAAGGAAGGTCGAAGCTCAAGTAGGGGCACTGTTCACACCCTGGACCGAGCTATACGGTCTGGGTCGGACGGAGAAAAAGCAACTGACCTCTTGTAACATGATATTTTTGTGAAAATCTTTACCGGCATTTTTCCTCCATCAAATTTTTGGCACCGTTGCCGGGGAATTGCAAATGTGTGCCTTATTATTGGTTATTGTGAATATTGTGAGTACATTTGCCTTTTCATTTCTTTGTTATTTGTTTCTAGTTTTAGGAATTTATTTTCATTATTTCTTATTATTTTTTGTTTTTATTTTCTATGGTTACTATGAATTCTCACCCCTTTGGCTATGAGTTTGGTTCAAATTATGTTGTAGGGAATGGAAGCTACAAGGAGAACATGCATCATGGATGGGAGAATCAAAAGCCTCAAGCTTATGGACAACCTTCTTGGCAGCAACCTCCTCCAACATACTATGAGCAAGAGCCATTCCAAGATGCATGCCAATCCATTGGCTATGGTGAGCATCCTTTTGATTATTAATAACCACCACCATATGCTTATGAACCCCCTTCTCAACATAGTTTTGAACCACCATACTCACAAGCCCCTTTCCACCATTCACCTCCATATGACCCTAACCCTTATCCACCATACCAACCACCACATGAACCATATGAACCATACATGGAACCACCCCAATTCCAACACAATTACTCCCAATAACCACCACCTCAATATACACCATCTCCATGTCCCTATCAAGAAGAATGCCCTTCCTATTATGAGCCCTTTCTCCCAACAAATGAACCCTCCTATCCACCCCAAGCTCCCATAGATGATACTGATGAGCGGATAATTTATACGCTTTTTTGGCATTGTTTTTAGGTAGTTTTTAGTATGATTTAGTTAGTTTAGAGTATATAATTATTAGTTTTTATGCAAAAATTACATTTCTGGACTTTACTATGAGTTTGTGTGTTTTTCTGTGATTTCAGGTATTTTCTGGCTGAAATTGAGGGACCTGAGCAAAAATCTGATTCAGAGGCTGAAAAAGGACTGCAGATGCTATTGGATTCTGACCTCCCTGCACTCGAAATGGATTTTCTGGAGCTATAGAAGCCCAATTGGCGTGCTCTCAATTGTGTTGGAAAGTAGACTTCTTGGGCTTTCCAGCAATATTTAATAGTTCATACTTTTCCCGAGTTTTGATAATGCAAACTGGCGTTTTAACACTAACTTTCTACCCTTTTCTGGCGTTAAACGCTAGAAATGGCATAAAAGCTGGAGTTAAATGCCCAAACTGGCACCAGAGCTGGTGTTTAACTCCAAGAAAAGCCTATGCACATGAAAACTTCAATGCTCAGCCCAATCACACACCAAGTGGGCCTCGGAGGTGGATTTCTGCATCATTTACTTATTTTTGTAAACCATAGGTTACTAGTTCATTATAAATAGGACCTTTCACTATTGTATTTGAAAGGGGGGAGATCTTGAGATCATTTTGGAGACTATCTTTGTATCACTGTTGATCTCTGGATCACGTTTAGGGGGCTGGCCATTCGGCCATGCCTGGACCTTCATCACCTATGTATTTTCAACGGTGGAGTTTCTACACCTCATAGATTAAGGTGTGGAGCTCTGCTATTCCTCATGAATTAATGCAATTACTACTATTTTCCATTCATTTCAAGCTTATTCTTGTTCTAAGATATTCATTTGCACTTCAACATGATGAATGCGTGAACGCTCATCACCATTCTCACTTATGAACGTGTGCCTGACAACCACTTCCGTTCTACCTGAAAACAAGCTTGAATGTATATCTCTTGGCCTCCTGGTCCACAACGCATGGTTGCCTCTCTTGACAACAGAGCCTTCCATTCCGTGAGATCAGAGTCTTCGTGGTATAAGCTAGAATTAATTGGCAGCATTGTTGAGATCCGGAAGGTCTAAACCTTGTCTGTGGTATTCCGAGTAGGATCTGGGATGGGATGACTGTGACGAGCTTCAAACTCACGAGTGCTGGGCATAGTGACAGTGCGCAAAAGGATCATTAGATCTTATTCCAACACAAGTGAGAACCGATAGATGATTAACCCTACGTAACCCGTAGCCAGACCATTTTCACTGAGAGGACGGACGGTAGCCATTGACAACGGTGATCCCCCAATATACAGCTTGCCATGGAAAGGAGTACGCATGACCGGATGAAAGCAATAGGAAAGCAGGGATTCAAAAGGAAGAAAGCATCTCCATACGCTTATCTGAAATTCCTACCAATGAATTACATAAGTATCTCTATCCTATTTTATGTTTTATTTGTCTTTTAATTATCAAAACCCCATAACCATTTGAATCTACCTGACTGAGATTTACAAGATGACCATAGCTTGCTTCAAGCTGACAATCTCCGTGGGATCGACCCTTACTCACATAAGGTATTACTTGGACGACCCAGTGCACTTGCTGGTCAGCTACGCGGAGTTGTGAAGAAAGTGTGTGAGATCCCAATTTCGCGTACCAAGTTTTTGGCACTGTTGCCGGGGATTGTTTGAGTTTGGACAACTGACGGTTCATCTTGTTGCTCAGATTAGGTAATTTTCTTTTTTTTATTTATTTTGTTCTTCAGAATTTTTAAGAATGAATTCTAGAGTTTCAGATGATGCTTTTATCATCACAGGAGCTAGTTGATTCCCATCAATTTGGCTGTTGTATGTAATGTCCTACTAAAGCTTGGCTAGCCATGTCTAATCTTTTTAGACTGAAGCTTTAGACTAACATTGCATGATTCCTGGAATTCTTATTAAAAATTTTGAGTTTCTTATTTTCTTTTTCAAAATAATTTTCGAAAAATAAAAAAAATATACAAAATTTTTTTTATAAAATCATAAAATCAAAAATAATTTGTGTTTCTTGTTTGAGTCCAGTGTCAAATTTTAAGTTTGGTGTCAATTGCATGTTTCTATTTTTCTTACATTTTTTGAAAATATATGCATTGTGTTCTTCATTGATCTTCAAGTTGTTCTTGATGATTTTTTTTGTTTGATCTTTAAATTCTCTTGTTTTGTGTCTTTTGTTGTTTCTCATGTGCATTCTCAAATTGTTAGTGTCTCTGGTATGAAAACTTCTAAGTTTGGTGTCTTGCATGTCTTTCTTTTCTTAAAAATTTTCAAAAATGTGTTCTTGATGTTCATCATGACCTTCATAGTGTTCTTGATGTCCTTGCATGCATTCTTTGTTTTGATCTTAGTTTTTCATGTCTAAATTCATTCTGTTATTTTTCTCTCTCATCATTAAAAATTCAAAAAAAATTCAAAATTATGTCTTTTCAAGTCAATAATACAGAGAATTGAAGATTCAGAACATACAGTAGAGGAATCACAGAGAAAAAGCTGGGCGTTCAAAACGGCCAATAAAGAAGGATTTCTGGCATTTAAACGCCAGCCAGGGTACCTGGCTGGGCATTTAACGCCCAAGGAGGTAGCCAAGTGGGCGTTAAACGCCAGAATGGATACCATTCTAGGCGTTTAACGCCAGGATAACACCAGGGAGGTAATTTTGTTTTCAATTCAAATCTTTTTCAATTTTTCAAGTTTTAAAACTAATTTTTCAAAATCTTATCATTTTCATATCCTCTCTTATCAATCATATCTTTTTCAAAATCAAATCTTTTTCATTTTTCTTTTAATATTTTCAAAAAATCCTTGCTAACAATTAGTGTCTTGATTCAAAAATTTCAAGTTTGTTACTTTCTTGTTAAGAAAGGTTCAATCTTTGAATTCTAGAATCATATCTTTTAGTTTCTTGTTAGTTAAGTCATCAATTTTAAAAATCAAATATTTTTCAAAAAAATTTTTTCAACCATATCTTTTCCATCATATCTTTTTAAAAAAATCAAATTTTCTTCAATCATATCTTTTCAAACACATCTTTTCAATCATATCTTTTAAAACACATCTCTTTTATTTTAATTTCAAAATCTTTTTTCTAACTTCTTATCTTTTCGAAACTTACTATTTCTTATCTTTTTCAAAACCACTTTACTACTTTTATCTCTCCAATTTTCGAAAACCACTAATAACTTTTCAAAATTCTTTTTAATTAATTAATTGTTTTAAACTCTAATTTTATTTTATTTAAAAATTTTTGAAAATTCTCTCTCTTCCATCACTAACACTTCTCTCTTTCTTAAAATTCGAACCCTCTCTCCCACTCTGTGTTTGAATTCTCTTTATTTTCTCTCTACCTCATTCTTCTCTTCTTCTCTTCTTCTACTCACATAAAGGAATCTCTATACTGTGACATAGAGGATTCCTCTCCTTTTCTGTTCTTTTCTTATTCCTGAACCTGAAAGGACTATGAAGAGGAAGCTAAGAGAAGCTATAGCACAACTCTCTGGAGAGGACCTGACAGAAATTTTCGAAAAAGAAGAAGACATGGCAGCCAAAAATAATAACAACAATGCAAGGAAGATGCTTGGTAACAGGTGCACGAAATTGTGATCATCAATGGCGCCATCAACATGGTACACTCAATTGCAATCTCAACTCTTTATCACAACTTCACACAACTAACTAGCAAGTGCACTGGGTCATCCAAGTAATAAACCTTACGCGAGTAAGGGTCGATCCCACGGAGATTGTTGGTATGAAGCAAGCTATGGTCATCTTGTAAATCTCAGTCAGGCAGATTCAAATGGTTATGAATGATTAATGAATAAAGCATAAAATAAAGATAGAGATACTTATGTAATTCAATTTCAGATAAGTGTATGGAGATGTTTTGTCCCTTCCGTCTCTCTGCTTTCCTACTGTCTTCATCCAATCCTTCTTACTCCTTTCCATGGCAAGCTATATGTTGGGCATCACCATTGTCAATGGCTACAGTCCCGTCCTCTCAGTGAAAATGTTCAACGCGCTCTGTCACAGCACGGCTAATCATCTATCAGTTCTCAATCAGGTTGGAATAGAATCCAATGATTCTTTTGCGTCTGTCACTAACGCCCCACAATCACGAGTTTGAAGCTCGTCACAGTCATTCAATCCTTGAATCCTATTCAGAATACCACAGACAAGGTTTAGACCTTCCGGATTCTCTTGAATGCCGCTATCAATTCTAGCTTATACCACGAAGATTCTGATTAAGGAATCCAAGAGATAAACATTCAAGCCTTGTTTGCTTGTAGAACGGAAGTGGTTGTCAGGCACACATTCATAAGTGAGAATGATGATGAGCGTCACATAATCATCACATTCATCATGTTCTTGGGTGTGAATGAATATCTTAGAACAAGAATAAGCTGAATTGAATAGAATAACAATAGTAATTGCATTAATACTCGAGGTACAGCAGAGCTCCACACCTTAATCTGTGGTGTGTAGAAACTCCACCGTTGAAAATACATAAGAACAAGGTCTAGGCATGGCCGAGAGGCCAGCCCCCATGATCTAAGAACTAGACGTCCAAAGATGATCCTAAGATCTAAATTGATCAAAAGATCTAAAGTGATCAAAAGATGTCAAATACAATAGCAAAAAGTCCTATTTGTAGAGAACTAGTAGCTTAGGGTTTACAAAGATGAGTAAATGACATAAAAAT
>NC_029774.3:105259419-105260701 GCF_000817695.3 Arachis duranensis | reverse complement strand
TTCGTGTAGAGACTCTTCTTGGAGTTAAACGCCAGCTTTTGTTCCAGTTTGGGCGTTTAACTCCCATTCTTGTGCCAGTTCCGGCGTTTTACACCAGAATTCTTGAGCTGACTTGGAACGCCTGTTTGGGCCATCAAATCTTGGACAAAGTATGAACTACTATACATTTCTGGAAAGCCCAAGATGTCTACTTTCCAACGCAATTAAGAGCGCGCCAATTGGGCTTATGTAGCTCCAGAAAATTCACTTCGAGTGCAGGGAGGTCAGAATCCAACAGCATCTGCAGTCCTTTTTAGCCTCTGAATCAGATTTTTGCCAGGTCCCTCAATTTCAGCCAGAAAATACCTGAAATCATAGAAAAACACACAAACTCATAGTAAAGTCCAGAAAAGTGAATTTTAAATAAAAACTAATAAAAATATAATAAAAACTAACTAAAACATACTAAAAACATACTAAAAACAATGCCAAAAAGCGTATAAATTATCCGCTCATCAGTGACTATGCTGCACCAACTTCTAACTTCTTTGGAAGAAGCATCTCAATTCCTGCCATTGGAGCAAACAACTTTGAGCTTAAGCCTCAATTAGTTTCTCTAATGCAGTAGAACTGCAAGTTTCATGGACTTCCATCAGAAGATCCTCATCAGTTCTTATCTGAATTCTTGCAGATTTGTGATAATGTTAAGACCAATGGGGTTAATCCCGAGGTCTACAGACTTATGCTTTTCCTCTTTGCTGTGAGATACAGAGCTAGGACATGGTTGGACTCACATCCTAGAGAAAGCTTGAACTCTTAGGACAAGCTGGTCAATGCTTTCTTGACCAAATTCTTTCCACCTCAAAAGATGATAAGCTCAGAGTGGATGTCCAAACCTTTAGACAGAAGGAAGGTGAATCCCTCTATGAAGCTTGGAAAAGATACAAGCAATTAACCAAAAGGTGTCCTTCTGACATGTTTCCAGAATGGAGCATCATATGTATATTCTATGATGGTCTGTCTGAGTTATCCAAGATGTCATTGGACCACTCTGCTGGTGGATCTATTCATCTGAAGAAAATGCCTGCAGAAGCCCAAGAACTCATTGAAATGGTTACAAATAACTAGTTCATGTACACTTCTGAAAGAAATCCTATGAACAATGGGACAACTCAGAAGAAAGGGGTTCTTGAGATTGAAACTCTGAATGCCATATTGGTTCAGAACAAATTATTGACTCAGCAAAGTATAAACTATTATACATTGCTAGAAAGCCCAGAATGTCTACTTTCCAACGCAATTA
>NC_029774.3:105255540-105258165 GCF_000817695.3 Arachis duranensis | reverse complement strand
TACTGTCTTCATCCAATCCTTCTTACTCTTTTCCATGGCAAGCTGTATGTAGGGTTTCACCGTTGTCAGTGGCTACCTCCCATCCTCTCAGTGAAAACGTTCAACGCACCCTGTCATGGCACGGCTATTCAGCTGTCGGTTCTCGATCATGTCGGAATAGAATCCAGTGATTCTTTTGCGTCTGTCACTAACGCCCCACAATCGCGAGTTTGAAGCTCGTCACAGTCATTCAATCATTGAATCTTACTCAGAATACCACATACAAGGTTTAGACCTTCCGGATTCTCTTGAATGCCGCCATCAGTTCTAGCTTATACCACGAAGATTCCGATTAAGGGATCCAAGAGATAAACATTCAAGCCTTGTTTGCTTGTAGAACAGAAGTGGTTGTCAGGCACTCGTTCATAAGTGAGAATGATGATGAGTGTCATATAATCATCACATTCATCATGTTCTTGGGTGCAAATGAATATCTTAGAACAGGAATAAGCCGAATTGAATAGAAGAACAATAGTAATTGCATTAATACTCGAGGTACAGCAGAGCTCCACACCTTAATCTATGGTGTGTAGAAACTCCACCGTTGAAAATACATAAGAACAAGGTCTAGGCATGGTCGTGAGGCCAGCCCCCATGATCTAAGATAGCATAAGACTAAAGTTAGCTACCAAGATGAAAATACAATAGTAAAAGGTCCTACTTATAGAGAACTAGTAGCCTAGGTTTTACAGAGATGAGTAAATGACATAAAAATCCACTTCTGGGCCCACTTGGTGTGTGCTTGGGCTGAGCATTGAAGCATTTTTTTACCACACCAAACTTAAAATATTGCTCGCCCTCGAGCAAGAAAAGAAAGAAGAGAAGAAGAAGAAGAAGATGGAGGTGAGTGAGGCGAGATGGATTCGGCTATATGGGTGGGATTGGGTGGGAAAAGAGAAGTTGAATTGTAAAGGTAGGCGGGGTGTATGGGGGAGAGTGGATAGATGTAGGTGAATGGGGTGATTGGGAAGAGGAATTGAGGTGATTGATGAAGAAGATTGGGAATTGTGACATGGGGAATTCAAATCACAAAAATAGGATTAGGAGGTAAGGTGGGAATATGGTAGGTGGAGATCCTGTGGGGTCCACAGATCCTGAGGTGGGGATCCTGTGGGGTCCACAGATCCTGAGGTGAAAAGAAATACCATTCCTTCACCATATAGGCATGTAAAATGCCTTCATGCATCATTCTGGCGTTCAAATGCCCATTGGTGCACGTTCTGGGCGTTCAACGCCCATGTAATGCATGTTTCTGGCGTTGAACGCCAGTTTTATGCTTGTTTCTGGCGTTCAGCGCCAGTTTGTCCTCTCTGTGCACATTCCTGGCGTTTAACGCCAGGTTGTTGCTTGTTTCTGGCGTTCAGCACCAGAATGGTGCTCTGTTCTGGCGTTGAACGCCAGCCAGGTGCATCTTACTGGCGTTGAACGCCAGTCTGCGCTACCTCCAGGGTGAAAAAATTTTTTTCTTCTGTTTTTGACTCTGTTTTTAATTTTTTTGATTTTTTTCATGACTCCTCATGATCATGTACCTAATTAAACACAAAAATATCAAAGAAACAAAATAAAATAAAATTAGATAAATAAAATTGGGTTGCCTCCCAACAAGTGTTTCTTTAATGTCAATAGCTTGACAGTGGCTCTCATGGAGCCACAAGGTGATCAGGTCAATGTTGTGTAGTCCCAACACCAAACTTAGAGTTTGGATATGGGGTCTTAACACCAAACTTAGAGTTTGGTTGTGGCTTCACAACACCAAACTTAGAGTTTGACTGTGTGGGCTCCTCTTGACTCTGAACTGAGAGAAGCTCTTCATGCTTACTCTCTTTTGTCACAGAGGGATGGCCATGTGCCTTAAACACAAGGTAGTCCCCATTCAATTGAAGGACTAACTCACCTCTGTTGACATCTATTACAGCTTCTGCTGTGGCCAGGAAAGGTCTTCCAAGGATGATGCAATCATCCTCTTCCTTCCTAGTGTCTAAGATTATGAAATCAGCAGGGATGTAAAGGCCTTCAACCTTTACTAGCACGTCCTCTACTATTCCATAAGCTTGTCTCAAGGACTTATCTGCCAATTGCAATGAGAACAAGGCAGGTTGTACCTCAATGATCCCCAGCTTCTCCATTACAGAGAGTGGCATAAGATTTATCCCTGATATTACAGAGAGTGGCATAAGGTTTATCCCTGACCCAAGATCACATAGAGCTTTTTCAAAGCTCATGGTGCCAATGGTACAAGGTATTAGGAACTTGCCAGGATCTTGTTTCTTTTGAGGTAGAGTTTTCTGAATCCAAGTATCTAGTTCATGAATGAGCAAGGGAGGTTCACTTTCCCAAGTCTCATTACCAAATAGCTTGGCATTCAGCTTCATGATAGCTCCTAGATATTGAGCAACTTGCTCACCAGTCACATCTTCATCCTCTTCAGAGGATGAATATTCTTCAGAGCTCATGAATGGCAGAAGGAGATTTAATGGAATCTCTATGGTCTCTAAGCGAGCCTCAGATTCCCTTGGATCCTTAATAGGACACTCCTTCTTGCTTGAAGGACGTCCCAGGAGGTCTTCCTCACTAGGATTTTCGTCT
>NC_029774.3:105251421-105255346 GCF_000817695.3 Arachis duranensis | reverse complement strand
GATCTTGTTTCATTCATGAAACTGAAAGTGGCTTTTGACAGATCAGAGACTATATTAGCTAAATTAGAATTATTTTGTTCAGAGTTCTCTGTCTGTTGCTGAGAAGATGATGGATATGGCTTACTATTGTTCAGCCTATTTCGTCCACCATTGTTAAAGCCTTGTTGAGGCTTTTGTTGATCCTTCCAGGAGAAATTTGGGTGATTTCTCCATGATGGGTTATAGGTGTTTCCATATGGTTCACCCATGTAATTAACCTCTGCCATGGCAGGGTTCTCAGGATCATAAGCTTCTTCAGACGCTACCTCTCTAGTACTGTTGGATGCATGTTGCAATCCATTCAGATTTTGAGAGATTATGTTGACCTGTTGAGTCAACACTTTGTTCTGAGCCAATATGGCATTCAGAGCATCAATTTCAAGAACTCCTTTCTTCTGAGGGACCCCATTATTCACGGAATTCCTCTCAGAGGTAGAAGAGATCCTCCTGCAGAGCTATCCAAAGACATCTTGGTTAGTTCAGAGAGACCATCATAGAAAATTCCAATGATGCTCCATTCGGAAAGCATGTCAGAGGGACACTTTTTGATTAATTGTTTGTATCTTTCCCAAGCTTCATAGAGGGATTCTCCTTCCTTCTGTCTGCAGGTTTGGACTTCCACTCTAAGCTTGCTCAATTTTTGAGGTGGAAAGAACTTTGCCAGAAGGCATTGACTAGCTTTTCCCAAGAGTTCAGGCTCTCTTTAGGTTGTGAGTCCAACCATGTTCTAACTCTGTCTCTTAAAGCAAAAGGGAATAGCATAAGTCTGTAGACCTCAGGGTCAACCCCATTAGTCTTGACAGTGTCACAGATTTGCAAGAATTCAGCTAAAAACTGATGAGGATCTTCCAATGGAAGTCCATGGAACTTGCAATTCTGTTGCATTAGAGAAACTAATTGAGGCTTAAGCTCAAAGTTGTTTGCTCCAATGGCAGGGATAGAGATGCTTCTCCATAGAAGTCGGGAGTAGGTGCAGTAAAGTCACCCAGCACCTTCCTTGCATTGTTGGCATTGTTGTTGTTTTCGGCTGCCATGGGTTCTTCTTCTTTGAAGATTTCTGTTAGGTCCTCTACAGAGAGTTGTGCCGTAGCTTCTCTTAGCTTTCGCTTCAAGGTCCTTTCAGGTTCAGGGTCAGCCTCAACAAGAATGCTTTTGTCTTTGCTCATGCTCATATGAAAAAGAAGAGAACAAGAAAATGTGAAATCCTCTATGTCACAGTATAGAGATTCCTTGAGGTGTCAGAGGAACAGAAAAATAGAAGAAAGAGGTAGAAGAATTCAAACTTAGTGAGATGGAGTTCGAATTGTGCATTGAGGAGGAGTGGTACTCCATAAATAGAAGGATGTGAAAAGAGGGGAAGAAATTTTTTCGAAAATTAATTAAAAAGGATTTTAAAAACATTTTGAAAAACACTAATTGATTTTCGAAAACCAAGAGTGGAAAAGAAATCAAGTGATTTTTAAAAAAGATTTGAAATTAGAAATTAAAAAGATATGATTGAAAACTATTTTGAAAAAGATGTGATTGAGAAGATATGATTTGAAAAACAATTTAAAAAAGATTTGATTTTAAAAATTAATGACTTGGCTAACAAGAAAAGATATGATTCAAACATTAAACCTTTCTCAACAGAAAAGGTAACATACTTGAAATGTTGAATCAAATCATTAATTGTTAGCAAGTATTTTTGAAAAAGGAAAGAAATTGATTTTGAAAAAGATTTGATTGAAAAGATATAATTTGAAAAAGATTTGATTTTGAAAAACTTTGAAAACTTGAAAAAAAAATTTGCATTAAAAACAGAATCTTCCCTCTTGTGCCATCCTGGCGTTAAACGCCCAGAATGGTGCACATTCTGGCGTTTAACGCCCAAAGCTCTACCATTTTGGG
This sequence comes from Arachis duranensis, assembly GCF_000817695.3. Lineage (NCBI taxonomy): Eukaryota > Viridiplantae > Streptophyta > Magnoliopsida > Fabales > Fabaceae > Arachis > Arachis duranensis. The sequence goes on along the minus strand of NC_029774.3, from coordinate 105,253,417 downwards.
CGTTAAACGCCCAGCCAGGCACCCTGGCTGGCGTTTAAACGCCAGTTTTTCCTTTTTCACTGGGCGTTTTGAACGCCCAGCTTTTTCTGTGTAATTCCTCTGCTGCATGTACTGAATCTTCAGTTCCCTGTATTATTGACTTGAAAATAGAACCAAGATCAAATAAACAATGCATGCAAGACACCAAACTTAAAATTAGACACCAAACTTAAAATAAACAATGCATGCAAGATTAAGGTGTGTAGAAACTCCACCGTTGAAAATACATAAGAACAAGGTCTAGGCATGGCCGAATGGCCAGCCTCCCAAGGATCAAAAGATCTAAAGATCAAAAGATTCCAAAGATCCGAAGATTCCCAGATACAATAGTAAAAGGTCCTACTTATAGAGAACTAGTAGCCTAGGGCTTACAGAGATGAGTAAATGACATAAAAATCCACTTCCGGGCCCACTTGGTGTGTGCTTGGGCTGAGCATTGAAGCATTTTCGTGTAGAGACTCTTCTTGGAGTTAAACGCCAGCTTTGGTGCCAGTTTGGGCGTTTAACTCCCATCCTTGTGCCAGTTCCGGTGTTTAACGCTGGGAATTCTGATGGTGATTTTGAACGCCGGTTTGGGCCATCAAATCTTAGGCAAAGTATGGACTATCATATATTGCTGGAAAATCTAGGATGTCTACTTTCCAACGCCGTTGAGAGCGCACCAATTGGGCTTCTGTAGCTCCAGAAAATCCACTTTATGTCTACTTTCCAACGCCGTTGAGAGCGCGACAATTGGGCTTCTGTAGCTCTAGAAAATCCACTTCGATTGCAGGGAGGTCAGAATCCAACAGCATCTGCAGTTCTTTTTAGTCTCTGAATCAGATTTTTGCTCACGTCCCTCAATTTCAGCCAGAAAATACCTGAAATCACAGAAAAACACACAAACTCATAGTAAAGTCTAGAAAAGTGAATTTTATCTAAAAACTAATAAAAATATACTAAAAACTAACTAGAACATACTAAAAATATACTAAAAACAATGCCAAAAAGCGTACAAATTATCCGTTCATCAGTGACCTGGGGTCAGGCATAAACCTTATGCCACTCTCTGTAATGGAGAAACTGGGAATCTTTGAGGTACAAACTGCAAGAATATCACTAGAGATGATAGACAAATCCATGAAATAGGCTTATGGACTTGTAGAGGATGTTTTAGTGAAGGTTGAGGGCCTTTACATCCCTGCTGACTTCATAATCCTAGACACTGGGAAGAATAAGGATGAATCCATCATCCTTGGCAGACCCTTTCTAGCCACAGCAAAAGCTGTGATTGATGTTGATATAGGTGAGTTGGTCCTTTAAGTGAATGAGGACTACCTTGTGTTTAAGGCTCAAGGATCTCCTTCTGTACACATGGAGAAGAAGCATGAAAAGCTTCTCTCAATATAGAGTTAAACAGAGCCCCCACATTCAAACTCTAAGTTTGGTGTTGAGAGGCCATCATTATGCTCTGAGTATCTGTGAGGCTCCATGAGAGCTCACTGTCAAGCTATTGACATTAAAGAAGCGCTTGTTGGGAGGCAACCCAACTTTTCCTTATCTATGTTGAATTTCTATTTTCCATTGTTATTTTATGTTTTCTTTAGGATGATGATCATGTGGAGTCACAAAAACAAAAGCAAAAATCAAAAACAGCATTGAAAATAGCACACCCTAGAGGATGAGCTTACTGGCATTTAAACGCCAGTAAGGGTAGCAGAATGGGCGTTAAACGCCCAGTCTGGCACCATTCTGGGCGTTTAACGCCAGAAAAGGGCACCAGACTGGCGTTTAACGCCAGAAAAGGGCACCAAGCTGGCGTTAAACGCCAGAAATGGAAGAAAAGCTGGCATTAAATGCCAGAAATGGGCAGCAACCTGGCGTTTAATGCGAGGATTGGCACTCAAAGGGGCATTTACTCGCCAAAACGTTGCAGGGATGAGAAATCCTTGACACCTCAGGATCTGTGGACCCCACA
>NC_029774.3:105240513-105251347 GCF_000817695.3 Arachis duranensis | reverse complement strand
TCCCAACAACCCCACCCACCTCACCATTCAAATTCAAATCCTTTCCCTCCCAAACCCAACCCCTAATACACGAACCCTACCCCCTCTTTCCACTCCTATATAAACCCCTCATCCATCCTTCAAATTCACACATCACAAACACTTCTTCACCCCCTTGGTCGAACCACTCACAACTCTCCATCTCCTCTATTTCTTGTTCTTCTTCTTCATTTTTCTTTCTTCTTTTGCTCGAGGACGAGCAAACCATTTAAGTTTGGTGTGGAAAAAGCATTGTTTTTTATGTTTCTATAACCATTTATGGCACCTAAGGCCGGAGAAACCTCTAGAAAGAGGAAAGGGAAGGCAAAAGCTTCCACCTTTGAGTCATGAGAGATGGAGAGATTCATCTCAAAGGTCCATCAAGACCACTTCTATAAAGTTATGGCCAAGAAGAAGGTGATCTCTAAGGTCCCTTTCATGCATAAAAGGAATGAGTATCCGGAGATTTGACATGAGATTAGGAGAAGAGGATGGGAAGCTCTCACCAATCCCATTCAACAAGTCAGAATCTTAATGGTTCAAGAGTTCTATGCTAATGCATGGATCACTAAGAACCATGATCAAAGTATGAACCCAAACCCAAAGAATTGGCTTACAATGGTTCGGGAGAAATACTTAGATTTCAGTCTGGAAAATGTAAGGCTAGCATTCAACTTGCCAATGATGCAAGGAGATGCACGCCCCTATACTAGAAGGGTCAACTTTGATCAAAGGTTGGACCAAGTCCTCATGGACATATGTGTGGAAGGAGCTCAATGGAAGAGAGACTCCAAAGGCAAGCCGGTTCAACTAAGAAGGCTTGACCTTAAGCCTGTGATTAGAGGATGGTCGGAGTTCATCCAATGCTCCATCATTCCTACTAGCAACCGATCCGAAGTGACTGTAGATCAGGTTATCATGATCCATAGCATCATAATTGGAGAGGAAGTAGAAGTTCATGAGGTCATATCTCTAGAACTCTACAAAGTGGCTGACAAAATCTCTACCTTGGCAAGGTTAGCCTTTCCTTATCTCATCTGTCACCTATGCAATTTAGCTAGAGTTATCATAGGAAAAGACATCCTCATTGAAGAGGACAAGCCCATCACTAAAAAAAGAATGGAGCAAATAAGAGAGCCCACTCATAGACCTCAACAAACGCATGAGGAAGTCCCTCATCAAGAAATCCCTGAGATACCTCAAGGGATGCATTTTCCTCCACACAACTATTGGGAGCAATTCAACACCTCCTTAGGAGATTTGAGTTCGAACATGGAGCAACTAAGGATGGAGCACCAAGAGCATTCCATTATCCTCCATGAAATTAGAGAGGACCAAAGGGCCATGAGGGAGGAGCAACAAAGGCAAGGAAGAGACATTGAGGAGCTCAAGCACTCCATAGGATCTTCAAGAAGAAGAACTAGTCGCCATCACTAAGGTGGACCCGCTCTTTAATTTCCTTGTTCTCATTTTTCTGTTTTTCGGTTTCCTATGCTTGATGTTTTGTTTATGCTTGTGTCTTTAATACATGATCATTAGTGTCTAGTGTCTATGCCTTGAAGCTATGAATGATTCCATGAATCCCTCACATTTCTTAAATGAAAATTGTTTCTAATTGCAAAAGAACAAGAAGTACATGAATACTTTTTATTTTCTGAATGAATGCTTGAACAGTGCATAATTTTGATAGTGAAGTTTATGAATGTTAAAATTGTTGGCTCTTGAAAGAATGATGAAAAAAAGAGAAATGTTATTGATGATCTGAAAAATCATAAAATTGATTCTTGAAGCAAGAAAAAGCAGTGAATAACAAAGCTTGCGAAAAAAAAAGTGGCGAAAATTAAAAGAAAGAAAAAGAAAAAGCAAGCAGAAAAAGCCAATAGCCCTTTAAACCAAAAGGCAAGGGTAAAAGGGATCCAAGGCTTTGAGCATTAATAGATAGGAGGGCCCAAAGGAATAAAATCCTGGCCTAAGCGGCTAAATCAAGCTGTCCCTAACCATGTGCTTGTGTCATGAAGGTCCAAGTGAAAAGCTTGAGACTGAGTGGTTAAAGTTGTGATCCAGGTCAAAAAGAGTGTGCTTAAGAACTCTGGATACCTCTAACTGGGGACTTTAGCAAAGCTGAGTCACAATTTGAAAAGGTTCACCCAGTTATGTGTTTGTGGCATTTATGTATCCGGTGGTAATACTGGAAAATAAAGTGCTTAGGGTCACGGCCAAGACTCATAAAGTAGCTGTGTTCAAGAATCAACATACTAAATTAGGATAATTAATAACACTATCTAAATTCTGAGTTCCTATGGATGCCAATCATTCTGCACTTCAAAGGATAAAGTGAGATGCCAAAACTATTCAGAAGCAAAAAGCTACTAGTCCCGCTCATCTAATTGGAGCTAAGCTTCATTGATATTTTGGAATTCATTGTATATTCTCTTCTTTTTATTCTATTTTGTTCTTAGTTGCTTGGAGACAAGCAACAATTTAAGTTTGGTGTTGTGATGAGCGGATAATTTATACGCTTTTTGGCATTGTTTTTAGGTAGTTTTTAGTATGATTTAGTTAGTTTTTAGTATATAATTATTATTTTTTATCAAAAAAATCATATTTCTAGACTTTACTATGAGTTTGTGTGTTTTTCTGTGATTTCAGGTATTTTCTGGCTGAAATTGAGGGACCTGAGCAAAAATCTGATTCAGAGGCTGAAAAAGGACTGCAGATGCTGTTGGATTCTGACCTTCCTGCACTTGAAATATATTTTCTGGAGCTACAGAAGCCCAATTGGGGCACTCTCAATTGTGTTGGAGAGTAGACATCTTGGACTTTCCAGCAATATATAATAGTCCATACTTTGTCCGAATTTTGATAACGCAAACTGGCGTTTAACGCCAACTTTCTACCTTTTTCTGGCGTTAAACGCCAGAACTGGCATAAAAGCTGGAGTTAAACGCCCAAACTGGCACCAGAGCTCATGTTTAACTCCAAGAAAAGCCTATACACATGAAAGCTTCAATGCTCAGCCCAAGCACACACGAAGTGGGCCCCGGAGGTGAATTTATGCAGCATTTACTTATTTCTGTAAATCCTAGGTTACTAGTTCATTATAAATAGGACCTTTCACTATTGTATTTGAAAAGGAAGGGGGAGATCTTGAGATCATTTTGGAGACTATCTTTGTATCACTGTTTATCTCTGGATCACGTTTAGGGGGCTGGCCATTCGGCCATGCCTGGACCTTCATCACTTATGTATTTTCAACGGTGGACTTTCTACACCTCATAGATTAAGGTGTGGAGCTCTGCTGTTCCTCATGAATTAATGCAATTACTACTGTTTTCTATTCAATTCAAGCTTATTCTTGTTCTAAGATATTCATTCACACTTCAACATGATGAATGTGATGATCAAGTGACACTCATCACCATTCTCACTTATGAACGCGTGCCTGACAACCACTTCCGTTCTACCTGAAAATAAGCTTGAATGTATATCTCTTGGCCTCCTGGTCCACGACGCATGGTTGCCTTTCCTGACAACAGAGCCTTCCATTCCGTGAGATCAGAGTCTTCGTGGTATAAGCTAGAATTAATTGGCAGCATTGTTGAGATCCGGAAGGTCTAAACCTTGTCTGTGGTATTCTGAGTAGGATCTGGGATGGGATGACTGTGACGAGCTTTAAACTCACGAGTGCTAGGCGTAGTGACAGTGCACAAAAGGATCATTGGATCTTATTCCAACACAAGTGAGAACCGACAAATGATTAGCCCTACGTAACCCGTAGCCGGACCATTTTCACTGAGAGAACGGACGGTAGCCATTGACAACGTTGATCCCCCAACATACAGCTTGCCATGGAAAGGAGTACACATGACTGGATGAAAGTAGTAGGAAAATAGGGATTCAAAAGGAACAAAGCATCTCCATACGCTTATCTGAAATTCCTACCAATAAATTACATAAGTATCTTTATCCTATTTTATGTTTTATCTGTCTTTTAATTATCAAAAACCCATAACCATTTGAATCTGCCTGACTGAGATTTACAAGATGACCATAGCTTGCTTCAAGCCGAAAATCTCCGTGGGATTGACCCTTAATCATGTAAGGTATTACTTGGATGACCCAGTGCACTTGCTGGTCAGCTACGCGGAGTTGTGAAGAAAGTGTGTGAGATCACGATTTTGCGTACCAGATACCTTTAGAGTTATTTGCCAAGGTCAAAGAGAGCTTCAAACCACACTTACCTCTACTCTCACTGGTCTCACCTTTACTTTCCAAGCTCTTATATCCCGTGTGGATCCACATAATGATCTCTCCATCCCACCACTACCCTCCATGAAAGAGCACCCATATCCATCAATCCAAGAGCCACACGATCCCTATTATGCTTGTGACATGGAATAAGAGAGAAGAGATCGTCTTAGGGACTTAATGGATCGGATTTGTAACACCCTAATTACCCTAAGCCTTACCTCACGTCGTAAAGCAAAGGTTAATCAAAGGTTACGACAGTCCTAAGCTTATACATAAGATATATAGAAGGAATTAATAATATTGAGAAGCCCAATGAATAATATAGCTCAAAATACAGGATTTGAAAAGTGCAAAACGTACTAACGAAGCTACTAACTTGAAGCACAAGAAACAGATGTGATATAACAAAATATAGTAGTATAATATCATAAGAATCTAGCCACGGCTCACGGAGTTTAAGCTGGCTAGCCACATGCAGACCATATATGAAACCAGATAGTAAAAACAGCTTATACAATTTTTTTTCTCTCATATACAAGCCTCTAGGCAAAGTAAAATACAAAAGTGAGAGACATATATATACTAAATCAAAAGGACTCCAAAAGTATCCAGATCCTCCGCTCCTGTCACCAACCAAACAACTCACCGAGGTGGGTTGCGACCTGCATTTGAAAAACACAACAGAAATATGGTATGAGAACCGAAGATTCTCAGTATGGTAATAGTGCCCAGTGATGTAGGATATAAGCCCCCGGGACGCCAAAGGCAATCCTAGACTCCATATCCATCACAAGATTCAAGCTTAAAGCATTCTAAAACAGATAAGCATAAATATACCAACATTAACTTAAATAAACCAGGTATCTATCTTAGGGGATTTCTATTCTAAACAAACACCACTGTCCCACAGCCTTCACCAACTTATCCTCCATACGATCCCATCGCCACCGCCTTTCGAACCTCTTCAATCCCAGTAGAAAGCACAGGTAATATACAATGCAAGTAAAGCACAAGTAGAAGTATATAAGGTAAATAATTCAGATAGCAAGTTAGCATGTTATTCAATTAGGCAAGCCATTAGAAGTAAACAAAGCATACAAACAGATAGAAAATGCATATGATGAATGCCTGCCCTACTAGCTGTGATATCAGATTGTCGGTTCAACTGCCAACCCAACACATCTCCATGGAGACGTCGTCCTTCAGATTTCTCATATGGGAACCCCCGAGATATAGTGCCTGGATCACTGTCCAGGTACCGGCACCTGCTCGCCCTCTAGATCCGAAGGGATGCGAGCGGGATACTCTTGCCACAGACCTCAAATCTCAATGCAAGCGGGACGAACCACCGCCCTTATGCCGCCGCCGCTACCTCGACAGGCGGGATCCAACCCCGTCCCTGCCTGGCGCATAGCGTCTCATAATATCATATAAAAACATTATTTCAGTGGTTTTCAAAAGTATTTTCAGTATACAGAGATCTATCTCTTCAATTTGAGTCCCCGATTCATCTCAACCACTGTCCATTCTTAACTCAGTATCCAAATATCAACAGTTCATCCTTCCTCATCTCACATATCAATCATCCTTCACCTAACGTCAAACCCTTCTCAGCACACCAAAAACCTAGGCCTCCGTTTTCTAATTTATCGTAAAATCAAGTACTTGAACCCTTAAGTTATATCCCATGTTCTAATACTCATAACTAGACCCAAAAATCTTAAAATGTTGTTAAAGAAGCTTACAACCTTGTTGGGAAGGTAAAATAGTTGAAAAACAAGTAAATTTAAGAAACAGGACGTGTGCGGCCGCACAGGGGTCTGTGCGTGCGCACGCATGGGAATTTTAAAATGTGCGCATACGCACAGATGTGTGTATACGCACATGTGTCAAATCTTAAAGAAATCTGTTCACTCGCACAACCTGTGCCAGCGCCCCTAACAGATTGGCCTTCCCAACGTGTGCGTCCGCACAGGTTGAAGTTTTCCCTTAGATATGTGCGCGCACAAGCTGTGCTAGCGCGGCAAATAGAACACACTTCCCTGCCTGTGTGTGCGCATAGGTCAAAATTTCTGCAGGGTGTGCGCCCGCACACGGGTATGCGTCCGCACATATCAGAAATCATGAAATTTTGCAACTTTGCAGAATTTCAGATTTTTAACACCAACTTTGAATGATCATAACATCCTCTACAAAATTCCAAATTTTGCAAACTTTATATCAATTTAAAGGGTTTTCAAAGATATTTATTTCTAAATAAGTTTCAATCAATTTTGAAAACCGAGGCAAAAGTTATGATCGAACAAAGTTCACCAAAAACCCAACTTTACCAAAATTTACAATTACCACCATATCTTACCATATCCTTACCCAATCATACCAAACCATCCAAAACTCCATTTTTCATCAAAATGTACCTGTTGTATCGTAATACACCAACCTTACCACATTCTCCTTCTCATTTCCTCATATTCAACATCAACACCAACATATCACACTTTTATAACTATAAGACCAAATCATCCAATTCAACATTACTTATATCATCATTATGCCTTTTCAAGTTACACAATCAATCATCATTATCATATTACCATCATTCATAACCATCAATCCAACAATCATTAATTCATCATAAATCACCACATATTATTATTTAACCACTCATCAACCATTTAAATTCAAACCTATATATCCTATGGGTCACTAGCCTATGTGTCCATGAATATTACATACTACATAGAGGAAACCAAAACCATACCTTGGCCAATTTCCAATATGCCACAAACCCAAATTGAGTGAAATTTGAGCTTCCAACCAAAATCCAAGTCACCAACCAACTCCAACAAGCATCAACAATCACTCCAAAGCTCCAAATCACAATCTCAATCTATATACACATAATTTACAATAATTCAACCTAGGGTTTATCAAATTCACATAACTGATGAGCAGATAATTTATACGCTTTTGGCGTTGTTTTTAGGTAGTTTTTAGTAGGCTACTTTTAGGGATATTTTTATTAGTTTTTATGCAAAATTCACATTTCTGGACTTTACTATGAGTTTGTGTGTTTTTCTGTGATTTCAAATATTTTTTGGCTGAAATTGAGGGACCTGAGCAAAAATCTGATTTAGGCTGACAAAGGACTGCTGATGTTGTTGGATTCTGACATCCCTGCACTCAAAATGGATTTTCTGAATCTACAGAACTCCAAATGGTACGCTCTTAATAGAGTTGGAAAGTAGACATCCAGAGCTTTCCATCAATATATAATAGTCCATACTTTGTTTGAGTTTAGATGACGTAAACTAGCGTTCAACGCCAGTCCCATGCTGCATTCTGGAGTAAAACGCCAGAAACACGTCACAAACCAGAGTTAAACGCCAAAAACACGTTACAACTTGGTGTTTAACTCCAAGAGAAGCCTCTGCACGTGTAAAGCTCAAGCTCAGCCCAAGCACACACCAAAGTGGGCCTCGGAAGTGGATTTCTGCACTTAGACTTATTTCTGTAAACCCTAGTAGCTAGTTTAGTATAAATAGAACTTTTTACTATTGTACTAGGGTCAGTCTTTTGACCAAGTCCTTTTTCCCTTATTTTCAATTTCATATCACATTTTGGGGGCTGGCCATTCGGCCATGCCTGGACCTTCATCACTTATGTATTTTCAACGGTGGAGTTTCTACACACCATAGATTAAGGGTGTGGAGCGCTGCTGTTCCTCGAGTATCAATGCAATTATTACTATTTTTTATTCAATTCATGCTTATTCTTATTCTAAGATGTTCGCTGCACTTCAACATGATGAATGTGATGATCCGTGACACTCATCATCATTCTCATCTATGAACGCGTGACTGACAACCACTTCCGTTCTACCTTAGAATGAGCGTGTGTCTCTTGGATTCCTTATTCAGAATCTTCGTGGTATAAGCTAGAATCCATTGGCGGCCATTCTTGAGAATCCGGAAGGTCTAAACCATGTCTGTGGTATTCTAAGTAGGATTCAGGGATTGAATGACTGTGACGAGCTTCAAACTCGCAATTGTGGGGTGTTAGTGACAGACACAAAAGAATCACTGGATTCTATTCCGACATGATCGAGAACCGATAGATGAATAGTCGTGCTGTGACAGAGCGCGTTGAACATTTTCACTGAGAGGATGGGACTGTAGCCATTGACAACGGTGATGCCCAACATACCGCTTGCCATGGAAAGGAGTAAGAAGGATTGGATGAAGACAGTAGGAAAGCAGAGAGACAGAAGGGACAAAGCATCTGCATACGCTTATCTGAAATTCTCACCAATGAATTACATAAGTATCTCTATCTTTATTTTATGTTTTATTCATCTTTTAATCATTAATCCTCCATAACCATTTGAATCCGCCTGACTGAGATTTACAAGATGACCATAGATTGCTTCATACCAACAATCTCCGTAGGATCAACCTTTACTCGCGTAAGGTTTATTCTTGCCGGGGATTGTTCGAGTTTGGACAACTGACGGTTCATCTTGTTGCTTAGATTAGGTAATTTTATTTTATGTTTAAGCTTTTTACTTTTCGAAAATTTTTCAAAAATAAAAAAAATATTTCTATTTTGTTCTTCAGAGTTTTTAAGAATGGATTCTAGAGTTTCATGATGATTTGTTGAAGTATGGCTGGCTGTGAAGCCATGTCTAATCTTTTGGACCGAGGTTTCAACTTATCATCACAAGAGCTTGTTGATTTCTATCAATTTTGCTGTTGTGAGCAATGATCTGCTAAAGCATGGCTGGACATTGGCCATGTCTAGTGTTTTGGACCGGAGCTTTCACTGAAAGCTTGGCTGGCTGTGAAGCCATGTCTAATTCCTGGACCGGAGTCTTAGACTAGCATTGCAATGATTCTTGGAATTCTCATTAAGAATTTTGAACCCTTTTTTTTTTCCACTCAATTTTCGAAAAAGCACAAAAAAAAATTATAAAATCTTAAAATCAAAAATATTTTTATGTTTCTTGTTTGAGTCTAGTGTCTAATTTTAAGTTTGGTGTCAATTGCATGTCTTTATTCTTCTAATTTTCAAAAATTACATGCATTATGTTCTTCATTGATCTTCAAGTTGTTCTTGATGATTTCCTTGCTCTGATCTTTAAATTCTCTTGTCTTGAGTGTTTTGTTGTTTCTCATATGCATTCTCAATTTGTTAGTGTCAATAGTATACAAACTTCTAAGTTTGGTGTCTTGCATGCATTGTTTATTTGATCTTAGTGGCATTTTGATTATTCCTCATCATTAAAATTTCAAAAAAAAAATTTTAATTTGTGTCTTTTCAAGTCAATAATATAGAGAATTGAAGATTCAGAACATGCAGCAGAGGAATTACACAGAAAAAGCTGGGCGTTCAAAACGCCCAGTGAAGAAGGAAAACTGGCATTTAAAAGCCAGCCAGGGTACCTGGTTGGGCGTTTAACGCCCAAAAGGGTAGCATTTTGGGCGTTAAATGCCAGAATGGATACCATTCTAGGCATTTAATGCCAGGATGGCACAAGAGGGAAGATTTTGTTTTTAATTCAAATTTTTTTAAGTTTTCAAAATTTTTCAAAATCAAATCTTTTTCAAATCAAATCTTTTCAATCATATATTTTCAAAATCAATTTCTTTCCATTCTCAAAAATACTTGCCTACAATTAATGATTTGATTCAACATTTCAAGTATGTTGCCTTTTCTGTTAAGAAAGGTTTAATGTTTGAATCATACCCTTTAAATTTCTTGTTAGCCAAGTCATTAATTTTAAAAATCAAATATTTTTAAATTGTTTCTCAATCATATCTTTTCAATCATATCTTTTTAAAACCATAACTCTTCAATCATATCTTCTTAATCACATCTTTTTCCAAATAATTTTCAATCTTTTTGATTTCTAATTTCAAAATCTTTTTCAAAAATCACTTTATTTCTTTCCCAACTTTAATTTTCGAAAATCATTCTTCAATTTATCAAAAATTTCTTCAAAATCTTTTAATTTATTTTCGAAAATTATTCCCCTCTTCTCACATCCTTCTATTTAAGGACTAACACTCCTCCACTATCAACAATTCGAACTCTATCTCTCTTGATAAATTCAAATTCTTCTTCTTTTACCTCCTCCTTCTATTCTTCTTTTCCTCTGACATCTCAAGGAATCTCTATACTGTGACATAAAGGATTCCATATTTTCTTGTTCTCTTCTCTTTCATATGAGCAGGAGCAAAGACAAAAGCATTCTTGTTGAGGCTGACCCTGAACCTGAAAGGACCTTGAAGCGAAAGCTAAGAGAAGCTAAAGAACTACTCTCTGTAGAGGACCTAACAGAAATCTTCAAACAAGAAGAAGACATGGCAGCCGAAAACAACAACAATGCCAAAAATGCAAGGAAGATGCTGGGTGACTTTACTGCACCTACTCCCGACTTCTATGGGAGAAGCATCTCTATCCCTGCCATTGGAGCAAACAACTTTGAGCTTAAGCCTCAATTAGTTTCTCTAATGCAACAGAATTGCAAGTTCCATAGACTTCCATTGGAAGATCCTCATCAGTT
>NC_029774.3:105231384-105240451 GCF_000817695.3 Arachis duranensis | reverse complement strand
AATGGGGTTGACCCTGAGGTCTACAGACTTATGCTATTCCCTTTTGCTGTAAGAGACAGAGCTAGGATATGGTTGGACTCACAACCTAAAGAAAGCTTAAACTTTTGGGAAAAGCTAGTCAATGCTTTCTTGGCAAAGTTCTTTCCACCTCAAAAATTGAGTAAGCTTAGAGTGGAAGTCCAAACTTTCAGATAGAAGGAAGGTGAATCCCTCTATGAAGCTTGGGAAAGATACAAATAATTGATCAGAAAGTGTCCTTCTGACATGCTTTCTGAATGGAGCATCATAGGTATCTTCTATGATGGTCTGTCTGAACTGTCCAAGATGTCATTGGATAGCTCTGCTGGAGGATCTCTTCATTTGACGAAGACACCTGCAGAAGCTCAAGAACTCATTGAAATGGTTGCAAATAACCAATTCATGTACACTTCTGAAAGGAATCCTGTGAACAATTGGACGAATCAGAAGAAAGGAGTTCTTGAGATTGATACTCTGAATGCCATATTGGCTCAGAACAAAATATTGACTCAGCAAGTCAATATGATTTTTCAAAGTTTGTCTGGAATGCAAGCTGCACCAGGCAGTACTAAGGACGCTTCATCTGAAGAAGAAGCTTATGATCCTGAGAACCCATCAATGGAAGAGGTGAATTACATGGGAGAACCCTATGGAAACACCTATAATCCTTCATGGAGAAATCATCCAAATCTCTTATGGAAGGATCAACAGAGACCTCAACAAGGTTTCAACAGCAATAATGGTGGAAGAAACAGGTTTAGCAATGACAAGCCTTTTCCATCATCTTCTCAGCAACAGACAGAGAATTCTAAGCAGAGCCACTCTGACTTAGCAACCATGGTCTCTGATCTAATCAAAACCACTCAAAGTTTCATGACTGAAACAAGGTCCTCCATTAGAAACTTGGAGGCACAAGTGGGTCAGCTGAGTAAGAAAGTTACTGAACTCCGTCCTAGTACTCTTCCAAGCAATATAGAAGAGAATCAAAAAGGAGAGTGTAAGGCCATCAACATGGCCAAAATTGGAGAGGAGGAAGAGGCAGTGATCGCCACTGAGGAAGACCTCAATGGACATCCACTGGCCTCCAATGAGTTCCCTAATGAGGAACCATGGGAATCTGAGGCTCACACTGAGACCATAGAGATTCCATTGGATTTAATTCTGCCATTCATGAGCTCTGATGAGTATTCTTCCTCTGAGGAGGACGAAGATGTCACTGAAGAGCAAGTTGCTAAGTACCTTGGAGCAATCATGAAGCTAAATGACAAGTTATTTGGTAATGAGACATGGGAGGATGAACCCCCTTTGCTCACCAAAGACCTGGATGACTTGACTAGGCAGAGATTACCTCAAAAGAGACAGGACCCTGGGAAGTTCTCAGTACCGAAGGTTGAAGACCATTACATCCCTGCTGATTTCATAGTCCTAAAGACTGGGAAGTGCATGGATGAATCCATCATCCTTGGCAGACCCTTCCTAGCCACAGCAAAGGCTGTGATTGATATTGACAGAGGAGAATTGATCATTCAAGTGAATGAAGAATCCTTTGTGTTTAAGGCTCAAGGATATCCCTCTGTAACCATGGAGAGGAAGCATGAAGAGCTTCTCTCAAAACAGAGTCAAACAGAGCCCCCACAATCAAACTCTAAGTTTGGTGTTGGGAGGTGTTCATACCCTGGCTCGAGATGACCGACCCGGGATGTTTAGCGACAAGGCGACCGACCTCTTCAGGTCAGACTATCCGACCTCTTCTCAAAGAGCTCGGCCAAATCAACAGGAAAGCCCAAATAAAGGGACCAAATAGAGGAACACAACCCAAATCCAGAGGCAATCCCAGCCTACAGAGATAAAGGCGATTCTGTTGAAGATAAGCTGACCTCACCCAAAGATAAGATAAGATAAGATAAGATAACTAACTTATCTTATCTAGAAAAGTCACTTCTCACCATTATAAATACACTGGAGCACCCAGGTATAACTCATACTCTGATTCTACTTAATACCTGCTTAATACCCTTGCTAACTTAAGCATCGGAGTCCCTTGCAGGTACCCCCACCCTCCGGGGACACAGGATCAGCACCACCACCAAGTTCAACAAATCGTACACATCAATTCCGACCGCTGTACACCTACCGGACACGTCGGCTCCGACCAAAATAGAAGATCTCGTCCGAGATCGACCTACAGTTTCAGGTAACCCTCGGAACATTGGCGTCGTTGCCCGGGAACCTGGAAGTTATCCCATTAACATGGCGGATGACCATGACAACGACCACGATTCAGGTTTAGAAGACAGAACGCCGCATAAAAACGCGGACACAATACTCAAAGCTACTCCAGAAACCCACGGAGACAAAAATTCATCAAATCCAGGAGTAATAGAAACACTTCAAAATCGAGTGGAGCAACTTGAGAAAGAAGCCCAACATCGACGTGAAAAAGAAGAAGATTTACGCCGGAAAATAAGGCGGCGCCGAGAATTAGAAGATAAGCTAGCGGCACCGAGAATTAGAAGATAAGCTTATAAAACTCGAAGCTGATCTCAAAACCAAAGCTACTCGACCATCTACGGAGGATAGTTCTCAGAAAGATCAAGATCTATTTACCAGAGAAATTATGAAAACCAAAATTCTGAAAGATTTCAAGCTTCCGGATATGACTCTATATGACGGTACCTCCGACCCCAACCATCATCTCAGCAACTTCAGAAGTAGAATGTACCTCACCGATGCCTCAGATGCAATTCGTTGCAAAGCCTTTCCAACAACTCTCACCAAGACAGCTATTAAATGGTTTGACAACCTACCTCCAAAATCCATCTCGAGTTTCGACGACCTGGCCAAAAAATTCCTGGCTCGATTCTCCATACAAAAGGACAAAGTCAAACACGCACGCAGCCTACTCAGGATCAAGCAAGGAGACCGAGAAAGTCTTCGCAACTACATGGAGAGATTCAACAAAACATGCATGGACATACAAAATCTACCAACAGAAGCTGCCATCATGGGCCTCATAAATGGCCTGCAAGAAGGACCATTCAGCCAATCTATATCAAAAAGATACCTGACATCCCTAGATGAAATACAAGAACGAGCGCAGAAGTACATTAACATGGAGGAAAATTCTCGACTTGGCAAAGCCTCAAGGTCCGGTTCTGCCTACCGAGATAAAGAATCCAAGAAAAAGGAAGATCGCTCCGGAGAGAAAATCAAAAAATATCACAACTACACCCCTCTTAGGGTATCCTTGGTAGACGTTTACAAAGAAGTCTGCCATACGGAAAAATTTCCTCTAGCTCGGCCACTTAAAGGCAAAAGAGGAGGGGGAAATCGGAATGAGTACTGTGAATATCACCGACTTCGAGGGCATTCCACCAACGAATGTTTCGACTTGAAAAACGTCATAGAAAAATTAGTACGAGAAGGAAGGTTAGATCGGTTCTTGGCCAACCGGGACTAAGAACCAAGGAAAAGAAGGAGGGATGAGGACGTCGGACGATCTGAACGATCGCCTCGCACACCAGAAAGACATGTCTACGTGATACACGGCGGATTTGCTGGGGGAGGAATCTCCAAATCATCCCGCAAGCGGCACCTCAAAGAGGTATACCATATCGAAGGACAGAAGGAGACGCCAGACACCCCGGCAATCACGTTTACCAAAGAAGATGAATCCGGAATCATCTCGGGACACGACGACCCCATGGTCATTACGATCATATTGGCAAACGCCAACCTCCACCGCACACTAATCAACCAGGGAAGCTCTGCCGACATCTTATTCAAAACTGCCTTCGACAAACTCGGCCTAGAAGAGAAAGAGCTAAGAGCATACCCAAATAGTCTGTTCGGACTGGGAGATGTCCCAGTTCAACCACTGGGATACGTGTCGCTGCATACAACCTTCGGGAAGGGGAACCAATCTAAAACACTCAAGATAGACTACATCGTGGTCAACGTAAGCTCAGCCTACAATGCCCTGATAGGTCGGACAACGTTAAATCAGCTCGGCGCAATAGTTTCGACTCCGCATCTATGTATGAAATTTCCAACTACAGAAGGGATAGCTATAATAAGAGCAGATCAAAAGATGGCGCGTCGCTGTTACAACGAAAGTCTAAACCTCCGAGACGAAGCAAGAGAGTTTCACACAATCGAGCTCGGTGAAGCTCAGAGACGAGAAGAGCTCCAACCACAACCCGAGGGAGAAGTAGAAAGAGTCCAGATTGGAGACACCTCGAATAAAACAACTAATATTGGCACGATCCTGAAAGGAGATGCAAAAGAATCATTGATACAGTTTCTGCGAGATAATATTGATCTCTTCGCATGGAAAGCTGCCGACATGCCGGGCATAGATCCCAAACTAATGAGCCAAAAGTTGGCAGTCTACCCGGGATCCTGACCGATACAACAAAGACAAAGAAAACTTGGGCCAGAACGATCTCAGGCTGTAGAAGAACAAGTACAAGCACTACTAGAGGCAGGGTTCATAAGGAAAGTTAAATACCCATTATGGCTAGCAAACGTCGTTTTGGTGAAAAAATCAAATGGGAAGTGGCGAATGTGTTGGTGAAAAAGTCAAATGGGAAGTGGCAAATGTGTACCGACTACACCGACCTCAACAAAGCCTGCCCAAAAGACCCCTGCCCACTCCCAAGCATTGACGCTCTAGTAGATGCTTCATCAGGATACAAGTATCTCTCATTCATGGACGCATACTCAGGGTACAACCAGATACCAATGTATCCGCCAGACCAAGAAAAGACCTCGTTTCTTACACCTAAGGCAAATTATTGCTTCATCGTGATGCCTTTCGGCCTGAAAAATGCAGAAGCCACTAATCAAAGGCTAATGAATAAAGTCTTCTCAGATCACATCGGAAAATCATGGAGGTCTACGTGGATGACATGTTGATAAAGTTACAAAGCAAAGAGACATTGCTAACCGATTTGATTCAAGTATTCGATACCATAAGGAAGCACGGCATGCGACTCAACCCGGCTAAATGCACCTTCGCAGTAGAAGCAGGTAAATTTTTAGGATTTATGCTCACACAAAGGGAATCGAGGCAAAATCCTGATAAATGCCAGGCCATACTCAACATGAAGAGCCCAACCTGCGTCAAAGAGGTACAACAGCTCAATGGAAGGTTGGCAGCCTTGTCCAGATTCCTAGCAGGATCAGCGATAAGATCCCTCCCTTTCTACGCTACCTTAAAGAAGGGAAAGAACTTCGAATGGACAGCGGAATGTGAACAAGCCTTCAAAGACTTCAAAGAATTCTTGGGGCAACCACCTATCCTATCTCAACTACAAGAGGGAGAATCGCTCATACTATACCTCGCAGTAGGAAGTCGGGCAATAGCCTCAGCACTGATTCGAGAAGACGAAAGAGGACAACAACCCGTCTACTTCATTAGTAAAGCACTACAGGGGTCAGGGCTGAACTACCAGAAAATAGAAAAATTTGCATACGCTCTAATACTCACATCCCGGCGACTTCGCCCATACTTCCAGGCACATACCATCAAAGTTCGAACCAACCAGCCCATAAAAGGGATATTACAGAAAACAGATCTGGCAGGAAGAATCCTACAATGGGCAATCGAGTTGTCCGAGTTCGACCTCCAATATGAGGCACGGACAGCCATCAAATCACAACACCTGGCCGATTTTATCACAGAATTCACAGACATTCCAGAAATCCCCATAGAGTGGAACATATACGTCGACGGATCCTCAAATAAAATAGTGGAACATATACGTCGATGGATCCTCAAATAAAACAGGAAGTGGTGCGGGTGTGATAATCGAAAGCAACCAAGGAACTCAACTTGAGCTCTCCCTTAAATTCGGATTCCCGGCCTCGAACAATCAAGCGGAATACGAAGCGCTACTAGCCGGTTTGAAGCTGGCTAGGGAGGTTGGAGCTTGGAAACTCAACATCTACAGCGACTCACAAGTCGTTACCTCACAAATAACAGGAAGCTACCAAGCTAAAGACCCAACCATGAAAAAATATTTGGATAGAACCAAAGAACAGCTCGGACAACTCGAAGAATACAGGATCTACCACATTCCCCGTGAGCAAAATGCCCGAGCTGATGCACTTTCAAAATTAGCCAGCACCAAACTAGGGGGCAACAACAGAAGTCTCATCCAGGAGATACTACAGAACCCGTCAATATCGGAAGAAGAAGTCCTAGACATAAAAGGTCAGGATCAAAGATGGATGACCCCCATAATAAATTACCTCAAAATAGAAGCACTCCCTACAGATGAAAAGGAGGCAAAAAGGCTAAAAAGGGAGGCACAGTACTACACTATCATAAACAACACACTATACAAAAGAGGGATATCAACACCTTTACTAAAATGCGTACCGACTTCTAACACAAAGGACGTCTTGGAGGAAGTGCACAGCGGCATTTGTGGTAATCATCTCGGAGCGCAAGCCCTCACCAAAAAGA
The DNA here is from genome assembly GCF_000817695.3 of Arachis duranensis. Classification (NCBI taxonomy): domain Eukaryota; kingdom Viridiplantae; phylum Streptophyta; class Magnoliopsida; order Fabales; family Fabaceae; genus Arachis; species Arachis duranensis. The sequence continues at coordinate 105,233,961 of NC_029774.3, read as the reverse complement.
TACTCTGGGCGGGATTCTATTGGCCAACTCTACAAAAGGAGGCTACAGAATTTGTGAGGACATGCCCACCATGCCAGAAGCATGCCAAGTTTCACATCGCCCCACCAGAAAAGCTCATCAGCGTGACCTCGCCCTGGCCATTTGCGAAATGGGGACTCGACCTTCTCGGACCCTTCGCACAGGGATTGGGACAAGTAAAATTCCTCATAGTAGGAGTAGACTATTTCACAAAATGGATCGAGGCAGAACCCCTAGCCAACGCCATCGCTCAAAGAAGTTGAAAATTCCTATATAGGAACATTATTACGAGGTTCGGGTTACCATACTCCATCACCACGGACAACGGTACCCAATTTATAGAGGCAGGCTTCAGAAAACTGGTGTCTGACTTGAACATAAAACACCAGTTTACCACCGTCGAACATCCCCAAGCCAATGGACAAGCCGAAGCGGCCAAAATACCCTGGGTCGAGCTATCTGACTCGGGATGTTCTACAAACAAAGCGACCGACCTCTTCAGGTCAGGACAACCCGACCTCTTCTTAAAGAGCTCGGCCAAGTCACAGTCCTATGGGCATATCGAACAACGCCACATTCCACCACGAAGGAATCCCCCTTCCGATTAGCATACAGAATAGAGGCGATGATTCTAGTAGAGATTGAGGAAGGGTCACCTAGAGTAGTTCACTACAATGAGGGAGCAAACTCCAAACTTCAGAGAGAAGAGCTCGACTTGTTACCCGAGATCCAAGAAAGAGCTCGGATCAGGGAAGAAGCTTTAAAGCAACGAATGGCTTCCAGATACAATTGAAAGGTAGTGCCGAGAAGTTTTGCAGAGAATGATCTCATCCTAACAGAAACGACATTGGAACAACTCGGCCCGGAGAAGGAAAGCTGGCAGCAAACTGGAAAGGACCCTACCGAGTCATTAAAGTACTGGGGAAGGGCTACTACAGACTGTCCGAGCTTGATGGACGAGAGCTTCCCCGATCATGGCACACCTGCAACCTAAGAAGGTACTACAGTTAGAAAAGGTAAAGGATCTCACTAAATGGATGCGCTCTTTTTCCTGAAAAGGTTTTTTAATGAGGCACCATATCGAGACCTAGATCATACCCGACTTAAAGGGACAAGAAAATTCCCACATGTATATATTTGCATTTTTTCTTTGAATAAAGTTTATTGAGATATTCTACAAGATTCCAAGACGCATTAATCTGAAGTATTCATCGTCCGATTATAAAGCAACAGGTCGGTAGAAAGTGAAAAACAAATTCACTACGTGACCACGATAAAGACAATCGTCTGATAAAGGTGAAAACGCGATTCACCCAAAAGACGATCTAAAGATGCCAACCATTTTCTACAAATCGACAAAGATGAACACAGAGTAATGTAAGAAGTTATCGAAAGCAATCCAAAAAAAGAACCTCTGACGAGGTCTTACGGATAGCTAATATAATAACTTAAAAGACTGACCGATGTTCAGAAGTCGAACCAAGTCAACCCAAGTTATAAGTAAACCCTGGAAAGAGGTCTGGCCAACCCTATTAAAGAGGATTACTTTAACTTAGAAGGGCCTGACATAACAAAGTCAGCCCAAAACTAAAAAAGTTATACGAGTAGTCCCTGAAAGAGATCTGACAAAGATCCAGGAAAAAGGACTACGAAAAATAACTTAAAGGAGACCGACATAACCAAGTCGGACTCCTACCACTAAAAAGTTATACGAATAGTCCCTGAAAGAGATCTGACAAAGATCCAAGAAAGAGGACTACGAAAAATAACTTAAAGGAGACCGACATAACCAAGTCGGACTCCTACCACTAAAAAGTTATACGAGTAGTCCCTCAAAGAGATCTGACAAAGATCCAAGAAAGAGGACTACGAAAAATAACTTACAGGAGACCGACATAACCAAGTCGGACTACTAAAAAGTTATCAACATAATCCCTGAAAGAGACCGAGTAAAGGCCCAGAAAAGGGGATCACAAAAATAACTTTTGAGGGAGACCAACATAAATCGGTCATAAGGTGCTAAAAATACAAACAAAAGCGAGGGAACCGAGAAACAAGTCGGACCCCTCACAGGCACGGCCTCAAAAGGATCCAAGCTACAAACGATAAGCACGCAAACAACTTAAAGAGGCCAGACAGCAAAATTTCAACAGATATCATGTATAATACGATAAAGCTTCAAGAGGCCACCACAAAACCAACCTCGGAAGCTACTTTTGTTTTTCAAAAAGAGTTGCAAGGCAAACAACTAGAAACGTCAAGAAGAACAAACAAAACAAAGTTCAAAAGCCCACAAACCGGGCTATTTACACAAAATATCTAGAAAAAAGATCAGCTAAAGATCGGGAGTTTTCCCGGCAGCATCAGTATGAGGAGAAGGAGGACGAGTCTGAAGGGGCACGGCATCTACGGTTCCATCATCCCGGTTTAGAATTTGGCAATCCGGATCAGATGCAACGGGAGGAACAGAGAAGGTCGACACCTTAAGAGAAGATGCTGGGGGAGGATCAGCCTCATCATCATCCTGGTCATCAGGGACAATCTTACCATCCCTCACGA
>NC_029774.3:105227000-105229225 GCF_000817695.3 Arachis duranensis | reverse complement strand
TCGAGATGACCGACCCGGGATGTTTAGCGACAAGGCGACTGACCTCTTCAGGTCAGACTATCCGACCTCTTCTCAAAGAGCTCGGCCAAATCAACAGGAAAGCCCAAATAAAGGGCCCAAATAGAGGAACACGACCCAAATCTAGAGGCAATCCCAGCCTACAGAGATAAAGGCGGTTCCGTTGAAGATAAGCTGACCTCACCCAAAGATAAGATAAGATAAGATAAGATAACTAACTTATCTTATCTAGAAAGGTCACTTCTCACCATTATAAATACACTGGAGCACCCAGGTATAACTCATACTCTGATTCTACTTAATACTTGCTTAATACCCTTGCTAACTTAAGCATCGGAGTCCCTTGCAGGTACCCCCACCCTCCGGGGACACAGGATCAGCACCACCACCAAGTCCAACAAATCGGACACCTCAGCTTCGACCGCCGTACACCTGCCGGACACGTCGGCTCCGACCAACACAGAAGATCTCGTCCGAGATCGACCTACAGTTTCAGGTAACCCTCAGAACAGGAGGCCACAACCAAATTCTAAGTTTGGTGTTGAACCCCACATTCATACTCTAAGTTTGGTGTTGGGAGGTTCCAACATTACTTTGAAAATCTGTGAGGCTCCATGAGGGCCCACTATCAAGCTACTGACATTAAAGAAGCGCTTGTTGGGAGGTAACCCAATATTATATTTTTCTATTTTCCATTGTTATTTTATGTTTTCTATAGGTTGACGATCATGTGAAGTCACAAAAACAATTTAAAAAGCAAAAACAGAATGAAAAACAGAAAGAAAAACAGCACACCCTGGAGGAAAAGCTTGCTGGCATTTAAACGCCAGTAAGGGCAGCAAATGGGCGTTTAACGCCCAATCTGGCACCATTCTGGGTGTTTAACGCCAGAAAGGGGCACCAGACTGGCGTTTAATGCCAGAAAGGGGCACCAGACTGGCGTTTAACGCCAGAAAAGGGCAACAGCCTGGCGTTTAACGCCAGGATTGGCAGAAAGGGCGTTTTACACGCCACTTGGTGCATGAATGAGCTATCCTTGACACCTCAGGATCTGTGGACCCCACAGGATCCCCACCTACCCCACCACTCTCTCTCTTCTTCACCCATTCACTAATCACCTCAATACCTCTTTCCCAAAAAAAACCCTCACCTATCAAATCCCACCATTCTCTTCACCACTCACATCCATCCTTCATAAAACCCCACCTACCCCACCATCCAAATTCAAACCACTTTCCCTCCCAAACCCACCCATAATGGCCGAACCCTACCCCTCTTTCCACCCCTATATAAACCCTACTTCACTCCTTCATTTTCACACAATCTAAACACTACTTCTCCCCCTCAGCCGAACCACAAAAGCCCCCTCCATCTCCTCTATTTCCTCTTCTTCTACTCTTTTCTTTCCTCTTTTGCTCGAGGACGAGCAAACCTTCTAAGTTTGGTGTGGTAAAAGCGTTACTTTTTGTTTTTTCATAACCATTTATGGCACCTAAGGCCGGAGAAACCTCTAGAAAGAGGAAAGGGAAGGCAAAAGCTTCCACATCTGAGTCATGGGAGATGGAGAGATTCATCTCAAGGGTGCATCAAGACCACTTCTATAAAGTTGTGGCCATGAAGAAGGTGATCCCCGAGGTCCCTTTCAAACTCAAAAAGAGTGAATATCCAGAGATCCGACATGAGATCCGAAGCTAGGGGATGGTAGGAGTTTATCCAACGCTCAATCATTCCCACTAGCAACCGGTCCAAAGCTACTATAGACCGGGCTATCATGATTCATAGCATCATGATTGGAGAGGAAGTAGAAGTTCATGAGGTTATATCCCAAGAACTTTATAAGGTAGCGGACAAGTCCTCTACCTTGGCAAGGTTAGCCTTCCCTCATCTCATTTGTCACTTCTGTAATTCAGTTGGAATTAACATAGAGGGAGACATCCTCATTGATGAGGACAAGCCCATCACTAAGAAGAGGATGGAGCAAACAAGAGATTCCACTCATGGACATGAGGAAATTCCTCATCATGAAATCTCTGAGATGCCTCAAGGGATGCACTTTCCTCCATAAAACTATTGGGAGCAAATCAACACCTCCCTAGGAGAATTGAGTTCCAACATGGGACAACTAAGGGTGAAGCACCAAGAAAATTCCATCATCCTCCATGAAATTAGAGAAGATCAAAGAATCATGAGAGAGGAGCAACAAAGGC
>NC_029774.3:105225941-105226680 GCF_000817695.3 Arachis duranensis | reverse complement strand
CTGAATGTATGCTTGAACAGTGCATATGTCTTTTGAATTTGTTGTTCATCAATGTTAAAATTGTTGGCTCTTGAAAGAATGATGAAAAAGGAGACATGTTACTGAGGATCTGAAAAATCATAAAAATGATTCTTGAAGCAAGAGGAAGCAGTGAATTCAAAAAAAAAAATGAGCAAGCAGAAAAAGCCAATAGCCCTTTAAACCAAAAGGCAAGGATAATAAAAAGGATCCAAGGCTTTGAGCATCAATGGATAGGAGGGCCTACAGGAATAACATCCTGGCCTAAGCAGCTAAACCAAGCTGTCCCTAACCATGTGCTTGTGGCGTGAAGGTGTCAAGTGAAAACATGAGACTGAGCAGTTAAAGTCGTGATCCAAAGCAAAAAGAGTGTGCTTAAGAACCTTGGACACCTCTAATTGGGGACTCTAGCAAAGTTGAGTCACAATGTGAAAAGGTTCACTCAGTTATGTGTCTGTGGCATAGATGTATCCGGTGGTGATACTGAAAAATAGAGTGCTTTGGGCCACGGCCAAGACTCATAAAGTAGCTGTGTTCAAGAATCATCATACTTAACTAGGAGAATCAATAACACTATCCGAATTCTGAGTTCCTATAGAAGCCAATCATTCTGAATTTCAAAGGATAAAGTGAGATGCCAAAACTGTTCAGAGGCAAAAAGCTAAAAGCCCCGCTCATCTAATTAATACTGATCTTCATAGATGTTTTTGAAATTCATTGA
>NC_029774.3:105224628-105225763 GCF_000817695.3 Arachis duranensis | reverse complement strand
GTATGTTTTAGTTAGTTTTTATTATATTTTTATTAGTTTTTATTTAAAATTCACTTTTCTGGACTTTACTATGAGTTTGTGTGTTTTTCTGTGATTTTAGGTATTTTCTCGCTGAAATTGAGGGACCTGAGCAAAAATCTGATTCAGAGGCTGAAAAGGGCTGCAGATACTATTGGATTCTGACCTCCCTTCATTCAAAGTGGATTTTCTGGAGCTACAAAAGCCCAATTGGCGCGCTCTCTATTGCGTTCGAAAGTAGACATTCAGGACTTTTCAGAAATATATAATAGTTTATACTTTGCTCGAGATTTGATGGTCCAAGCAGGCATTTCAGTCAGCTTCAGAATTCCCGGCGTTAAACGCCGGAACTGGCACAAAAGTGGGAGTTAAACACCCAAACTGGCACAAAAGCTGGCGTTTAACTCCAAGAAAAGTCTCTACACATGGAAGCTTCAATGCTCAGCCCAAGCACACACCAAGTAGGCCCGAAAGTGGATTTTTACGTCATTTACTCATTTCTGTAAACCTTAGGCTACTAGTTCTCTATAAATAGGACCTTTTGCTATTGTATTTGCAGGAATCTTTCAATCTTAGGATCATCTTTTGATCATGTTTTTATGATTGAACCCTCTTAGGGAGGCTGGCCATTCGGCCATGCCTAGACCTTGTTCTTATGTATTTTCAACGGTAGAGTTTCTACACACCATAGATTAAGGTGTGGAGCTCTGCTGTACCTCGAGTATTAATGCAATTACTATTGTTCTTCTATTCAATTTAGCTTATTCTTGTTCTAAGATATCACTTGTTCCTCAACTTGATGAATGTGATGATCCGTGACACTCATCATCATTCTCAACTATGAACGTGTGCCTGACAACCACCTCCGTTCTACCTTAGATTGAGTGGATATCTCTTGGATTCCTTAATCAGAATCTTCGTGGTATAAGCTAGAATCCATTGGCGGCCATTCTTGAGAATCTGGAAGGTCTAAACCTTTTCTGTGGTATTCTAATTAGGATTCAAGGATTGAATGACTGTGACGAGCTTCAAACTCGCAATTGTGGGGCGTTAGTGACAGACGCAAAAGAATCACTGGATTCTATTCCGACATGATCGAGAACCGACAGATGACTAG
>NC_029774.3:105207528-105224561 GCF_000817695.3 Arachis duranensis | reverse complement strand
ATTTTCACTGAGAGGACGGGACTGTAGCCATTGACAACGGTGATGCCCAACATACAGCTTGCCATGGAAAGGAGTAAGAAGGATTGGATGAAGACAGTAGGAAAGCAGAGAGACGGAAGGGACAAAGCATCTCCATACGCTTATCTGAAATTCTCACCAATGAATTACATAAGTATCTCTATCTTTATTTTATGTTTTATTCATCTTTTAATCATTAATCCTCCATAACCATTTGAATCCGCCTGACTGAGATTTACAAGATGACCATAGCTTGCTTCATACCAACAATCTCCGTGGGATCGACCCTTACTCGCGTAAGGTTTTTTACTTGGACGACCCAGTGCACTTGCTGGTTAGTTGTGTGAAGTTGTGATAAAGAGTTGAGATTGCAATTGAGAGTACCATGTCGATGGCGCCATTGATGATCACAATTTCGTGTACCACAGAGCATTTGGACCATTTTCACTGAGATGATGGGAAGTAGCCATTGACAACGGTGATGCCCTACATACAACTTGCCATGGAAAGGAGTAAGAAGGATTGAAGGAAGGCAGTAGGAAAGCAGAGAATCAACAGGAACAAAGCAGCTCCATACACTTATCTGAAATTCCCACCAATGATTTATATACGTATCTCTATCTTTAGTTTCTGTTTATTTATCTTTATATTTTCGAAAACTCCATAACCATTTATTATCCGCCTAACTGAGATTTACAAGATGACCATAGCTTGTTTCATACCAACAATCTTCGTGGGATCGACCCTTACTCATGTAAGGTTTATTACTTGGACGACCCAGTGCACTTGCTAGTTAGTTGTGCGAAGTTGTGAAGAATGTGAGTGAACCATAGTAGTGTGCACCAAGTTTCTGGAGCCATTGCTAAGAATTGTTCAATTTATAAAAAGTATAAATCACAATTTTGCCTATCAATAACCACATAAGATTTGAGTTGTTCACCTTACCCAAAGATGATTGGGACAAAACCCAATAGGAATCAAAGGTTAGAGTGTACCTAAACACCCAAAATCACAAAGATCACTTAAAACCAAAGCCTAAAAATCTGAATTTATTAGAGAAGAAGATTGGGTAGAAATTTTCGAGATTCATACCTCTTTGGTTAGATGAAATTAACGGGCTTGGTGAGAGCTTCGCGTAGCAACTGATGGCATGCAAATCAGAGCTCCGTATCTCAAGTTATAAGAGAAAGAAGATGAATGTGAATAGTGCTTCTTGTAACCCTCACCTCTCTTCTCTTACTCAATGTTGCTGCTGCTTGTTGTGTATGAAAGTGGCTGAAATGGCCACTTAATACACTTATATATTACTGGGCTTGGGCCCAACTTGGGCCCGGTCCAACCCCCCGTTAGCATTTTTAGTCCGTTTGGCCCAACTTCGGGCCAAACCTTTAAAAGTAAGGCCCGGTTTCGACTTTAAATATTTTTCTAAGGTTTTCTACTATTTTTAATTTTTCTAGCACAGTACCAGATAGACTTGAACCGGTTCAACCGATTCGACTGTCGGTTTGTAATTTTTCACGGTTTTTTGCAGAAAACACATTTTCTTAATCAGAAGGACCTTCTGAGTCCAAAAATTACCTCTAAATCTTCAAATTCTCACTCTAACTTTTCGGAATCTAATTTGGGCAATATAATCACTTAATTCGTTAAAACTTCTTCCATCGGATGTGAAACCAATGTTGAGGAGGAATGTATACACTCTCCAACACATGACTTGATCAATGAGAAAGAGCTGGAAGAAGTTAACAAGAAAGTGGGAATTGAAGAAAGTTGTCAAGACGTGGAAGGCATCAAGGAGGAGTCTGATTTTGTACCAGAGCAAGTGGAGAAAGTCGAAATTATAGAAGAAGAGAAAGTAGTTGAAGACTTAGGAGATGTGGAAACTCCATGGGAAACTCAAGTCATAGAGCCTCCTTCCAAGACATTTGAATTTGATGTTGAGGAAGGTGTACAACCTCCAAGGCATATCATAAGTGAAGACTTGGAGGAGGTTGATCATGAGATAGATTCAATAATTGATGATTTTTTACCTACAATTGAATCCTCTCCCATTAGACTTGAAGAAGGGGTTGATGTTGAAGAAGCTTGTCAAGATGTGGAGATCATCAAAGAGGAGTCCAAGAGAGGGAAGCATACATTGGCAAGACTGCCATTGGAGACACTTCTCCCGAAGCCATCACCATCCGTCCTTTCATTCAAGTGGGTAAATCTCTTCCCTTTAAGCTTTAATTTCTCGCTTGCATACATTTTGCTTGAGACGGATGGACAACTTTGAGCTCTTTGGGTTTTAAGAGTAAAAGGGGAATGGTTAGTGGTTGGCAATACAATCCTAGGTTCGTTATGGTTGGATGTTCAAGGCCTAAGTGCAATGGTTGGTATAATTCTCAATTGATTGGGTCTAGAAAGTCGTTTGGATGCCTTAGTAAGAATTTGGATTGCTTGCCACCTGGTTGGAATAATGATGATCCACTTCAAGACGGGTGTAAAAACAAGATTTGGGATCCCGACATACAAGAGGATCAACTTTGGGAGCTCAAAGCTTGTGAAGAACTCCATCAAGGCTTGGTGAATTCACTTGGAAATGTTGGAGCTTATTGGAAGTCCAAGCGTTGGTGGAAGTTTCAAGATGAGTTCAAGCACAAGCCACCATGATAAGGAGCTTACCAAATGTCCAACTTAAGGACTTTAACTAAAAGTGCTAAGTGGGAGACACCCCACCATGGTAAATTCTTCCTATTTTATCTTTTATTTATATTGGTAACAAGTTGAATTTTAAATTGTAGTTGGGTTTATTTGATTTAAGTTGTGGTTTTACTTGTTTAATAATATTTGACATTAATTTCATAGCTTGTTTGTTTATTTAAAAAAAAAAAGAGTCCCACGCGTGCGCGTGATTGACGCGCACGCGTCATATTGGATGTTGCTCTACGGTGCATTTTTTCCTAGAGTTGTGCTAGAACCGTGCGGGTGGGGTGCCAAGAAAACAACCTAACCTACGCGTACGCGTACGCTTCATTTGTGGTTTTGGCTTCCCACGCGTAGGCGTGGATGACGCGTACGCGTCACATCCTCGTTCTGCAACCCACGCGTACGCGTTGCTTCTGCTTCCTGTTTTTCATTTTTTCTCTCTTCTTCTCTCCTTTTTTATTGTTTCCTTTTTCCTTTCTTTTTCCTTTTTTTCTTCCTTTCTTACTTCCTTCTTTTTCATTTCTTTAACTTCTCATCCTTATTCTCTTTCATTCTCTTTTACTTAATTCATTTGCATATTTTCATTCATTGCATTTTAACTTTGTGCATGTTTTTTATTTTATTTTCTAAGTTTATTATTTTTCTATTAGTGTTAAATGTTCTTCTTCTTTTTTCTCTTCTTTCAAGATGGCCTCCAAGAAGAAAAAAGGAAGACCTCTGAATGGGGCGGACAACAAGTCGCTCTACACAATCTTTTGAAGGAATTCCGCAGTTGTAGCAGCCCGTCCACTTTCACATCTTTGCATGCACCGAGGACGGTGTAATCTTTAAGTGTGGGAAGGTTGATACCGACTTCCGTGGGTTAGTTACTTTCTTTTCAACACCAGTGTTTAGTTTTCTTTGTTACTGAGTTGTTGCTTGCATAATAGATTGCATGTGTAATTAGTTGCTTGCATTTATGTCTTACTTGGTTAAACTAATAAATTCTTTTCCAAGAAACTATTTTATAGCATTTTATGAATTTAAATTAAAATTTTTGTCGAACTTGCTTGAAGAAGTTTATTTTGGAACATGGTTTAGAGCTCAAACACACAAAACTAGTGAGATTTTGAAGCTATTTGATTGATTGCATTTTATCAATCAATGTTCTATTTTGGTGTGTTGTTCTCTCTAAAATTGTGATCTTTGTCTTGCTTTGATTCTATATTTTCATTGTTTGATGTATGCATGCACTTATGTGATTGAGGCCTTTGTTTATCTGAGCTTACATACTCATATGGCCTTACCCTTTCATTATCCTTTGCGAACGAATGTTGAGCCTATTTTACCTGATTCGTTCTTTACTTTAGCACATCATTAACTCTAAGCGGAAAATAATAATGTCCTTAATTTGAATCCTTTGTTAGCTTAGACTAGTGAGAGTGCACATAAATTAAGTGTGGAAAATTTGGGTTTGGAAATGTTTGGATTGGGAATTGGGTGTTGTATATTTTTGCTGAATTTGTGAAAAAGATAGTTAAGCACATATTCTTGCATTCCATACCTTAATCATATGCATTGAGAAAAAATAAAAGAAAAGAAAAATAAAAAGAAAAGAAAAATAAAAAAAAAAGAAAAAAAGAAAAAAAAGAAAAAGAGCAAATAATAAAAGGGGACAAAATCCCCCAAAGTAAATGGTGATAGCAATGCATATGTACTGTACTCACAATCGAATGCATGAATATGTAGAAAACATAGTTAATGGGTAGTTAAATTTTATATTCTGATTATATGGGTTGTCTTAAGTTAGGTGGGAAGTTTGGGTTATCCAAGGATTCGGATTTTAGTCCACTTGACCAAATATAATCCTACCTTGACCCTAACCCCATTACAACCCTTAAAAGACCTATTGATATGCGTATTTGTGTATTAAAATTTTGTTGATTGGTAGAAGAAGAGCAAGTCTTAGAAAGAAAGATTAGTAGAGAATTGAGAGAATCAGACCTTAAACACTAGAGTGATTAAAGTGTATACACTTCTGTGAGGGTTCGATACTCGATTCTTTGTTCCCGGCTTTCACGAGCTTTCTTCTTGCAAGTCTATTTATACTTTATTTTATGATTGAATTAGTGGAATCCAGCTTATAATTATTCTTGGAGAATTTGATTTACTTTTAACCAAGTAGGTAGAATCATTTTTGCATGTAGTTGCATTCATATAGATAGGTTGCATTTAATAAGTCTTACCATTCCTCTTCACTCTTATGGTTCTCTTGAGCTTAGCATGAGGACATGCTAATGTCTAAGTGTGGGGAGATTGATAAACCGCTATATTACGGTTTATTTTGTACCGAATTGAGTGGATTTTATCCATTATTCTCACACTTATTCATAGAATTTGCTTGTTTTAAATTTTCCTTCCTAATTCTATGCTATGATTAAAAACATACTTATTGGCCTTAAATTTGCAAATTTTAATCCTCTCTTATTACCATTCGACGCCGTGATATGTTTGTTAAGTGTTTTCAGGGTTTATAGGGCAGGAATGGCTTAGAGGATGGAAAGGAAGCATGCAAAAGTGGAAGGAACACAATAAAATTGAAGGAATTGCTATAGTTGCCTTGCAGTTAGGTGGCACGTACGCGTCGCCTATGCGTGCGCATCGCAGGATCAGCGTGACCAGTGCAAGAGGCAAGCGACATGTACGCATGGCTGACGCGTACGTGTGGCAGAGCGTCACGTGCTGCACTTAACAGAACTCATAGGGGCGATTTCTAGGCTGCTTTTGACCCAGTTTCAGGCCCGAAAATACTGATTAGAGGCTCCATAGTGAAGCTGGAAGGGGGGATTCATTCATTCACACTTTCATTCATAGTTTTTAGGATTTTAGATATAGTTTTCTAGAGAGAGAGGCTCTCTCCTCTCTCTAGGTTTTAGAGTTTTTAGTTCAATTTTTCCTTAGGTTCAGAATTCTACCTTGCTTTACTTTAGTTTTCTTCTACTCTCATTTGTTCTAGCACTTTAGTTATTTATTTCCCTTGTTGATTCCTTTGCTTTGCTAATTTAGTTTATGAGTTCATGTGTTACTCTCAATTTTCATTAATGCAATTTATGTTTCATGTTTCTTATTGTTCTATTGCTTTGTTATTGTTATTTCCTTGCTTTGGTTAGTCTTAGATTTTGCTATGTCTTGTTAGTTTTCTATGTTTTCATTTTATGCCTTCCAAGTGTTTGATAAAATGCTTGGTAGGATTTTAAATTAGATTCTTATGTTCTTAACTTGGATTGATCAATTAGAGACTCTTGAGTTATCAAAATTCTTTTGTTGATTGGTGATTGAAAATTGCTAATTGGCTTAGGTTTCACTAAATCTAATCCTTGATTAGGACTTGTGAACTTAAGTTAGTTTTGCTCACTTCACTTTCCTTCGTTGTTAGAGGTTAACTAAGTGAAAGCAAAAGGTAATTACCATCACAATTGATAATGATAATAAGGATAGGACTTCTGATTCTCAATCCTTGCTAAAAGCTTTATTATTTATTGGTTTATTTTCTTGCCATTTTTACTTTCTTGTTTCTTATTTCAAAACCCAAAAATATACTTTCCCATAACCAATAATAAGTACACTTCCCTGCGTTCCTTGAGAGACGACCCAAGGTTTAATACTTCGGTTAATTTTATTGGGTTTTCTTATGTGACAAACAATTTAAATATTGATTGAGATTTAATTGTCGGTTTAGAACTATACTTGCAACGTGATATTTTTGTGAAAATCTTTACCGACGTTTTTCCTCCACCAAATTTTTGGCACCGTTGCCGGGGAATTGCAAATGTATGCCTTATTATTGGTTATTGTGAATATTGTGAATACGTTTGCCTTTTCGTTTCTTTGTTAGTTGTTTCTAGTTTTAGGAATTTATTTTCATTATTTCTTATTAGTTTTTGTTTTTATTTTCTCTGGTTACTATGAATTCTCACCCCTTTGGCTATAAGTTTGGTTTAAATTATGTTGTAGAGAATGGAAGCTACAATGAGAACATGTATCATGGATGGGAGAATCAAAGGTGGGAGGAGCCTCAAGCTTATGGACAACCTTCTTGGCAGCAACCTCCTCCAACATACTATGAGCAAGAGCCATTCCAAGATGCATGCCAATCCATTGGCTATGGTAAGCATCCTTTTGATTATCAACAACCACCACCATATGCTTATGAACCCCCTCTTCAATATAGTTTTGAACCACCATACTCACAAGCCCCTTTCCACCATTCACCTCCATATGACCCTAACCCTTATCCACCATACCAACCACCACATGAACCATATGAACCATACATGGAACCACTCCAATTCTAACACAATTACTCCCAAGAACCACCACCTCAATATACACCATCTCCATGTCCTTATCAAGAAGAACGCCCTTCTTATTATGAGCCCTTTCTCCCAACAAATGAACCCTCCGATCCACCCCAAGCTCCCATAGATGATACCTTTAGTGTTATTCGCCAACGGCAAAGAGAGCTTCAAACCACACTTACCTCTACTCTCACTGGTCTCACCTCTACTCTCCAAGCTCTTATATCCCGTGTGGATCCACATAATGATCTCTCCATCCCACCACCACCCTCCATAAAAAAACACCCATATCCATCAATCCAAGAGTCACATGATCCCTATTATGCTAGTGACATGGAACAAGATTGAAGGGATCATCTTAGGGACTTAATGGATCTGATTCATGTATCCATACTTCGAGAGAAGCAAGAGGAGTCCCAAAATATGGAGGAGGAACACTCTCCAACACAAGACTTGATCAATAAGGAAGAGTTGGAAGAAGTTAACAAGAAAGAGAGAATTGAAGAAAGTTATCAAGACGTGGAAGGCATCAAGGAGGAGTTTGATTTTGTACCAGAGCAAGTGGAGAAAGTCAAAATTATAGAAGAAGAGGAAGTAGTTGAAGACTTAGGAGATACGAAAACTCCATGGGAAACTCAAGTCATAGAGCCTCCTTCCAAGACGTTTGAATTTGATGTTGAGAAAGGTGTACAACCTCCAAGGCATATCATGAGTGAAGACTTAGAGGAGGTTGATCATGAGATAGATTCAATAATTGATGAGTTTTTATCTACAATTGAATCCTCTCCCATTGGACATGAAGAAGGGGTTGATGTTGAAAAAGCTTGTCAAGAGGTGGAGATCATCAAAGAAGAGTCCAAGAGAGGGAAGCATACATTGGCAAAACTGCCATTGGAGACACCTCTCCCGAAGCCATCACCATCCGTCCTTTTATTCAAGTGGGTAAATCTCTTCCCCTTAAGCTTTAATTTCTTGCTTGCATACAGTTTGCTTGAGACGGATGGAAAACTTAGAACTCTTTGTGGTTTTAAGAGTAAATGGGGGATGGTTAGTGGTTGGCAATACAATCCTACGTTCGTTATGGTTGGATGTTCAAGGCCTAAGTGCGATGGTTGGTATAATTCTCAATTGATTGGGTCTAGGAAGTCGTTTGGATGCCTTAGTGAGAATTCAGATTGCTTCCCACCCGGCTGGAATAATGATGATCCACTTCAAGACGGGTGTAAAAACAAGATTTGGGATCCCGACATACAAGAGGCTCAACTTTGGAAGCTCAAAGCTTGTGAAGAACTCCATCAAGGCTTGGTGAATTCACTTGGAAATGTTGGAGCTTATTAGAAGTCCAAGTATTGGTGGAAGTTTCAAGATGAGTTCAAGCACAAGCCACCATGACAAGGCGCTCACCAAATGTCCAACTTAAGGACTTTAACTAAAAATGCTAGGTGGGAGACATCCCACCCTGGTAAATTCTTCCTATTTTATCTTTTATTTATATTGGTAAGAAGTTGAATTTTAAATTTTAGTTGGGTTTATTTGATTTAAGTTGTGGTTTTATTTGTTTAACAATGTTTGAAATTAATTAAAAAAAAAGAGTCACATGCGTGCGCGTGGCCGATGCACACGCGTCGTATTGGATGTTGCTCTACGGTGCCTTTTTCCCGAGGGTTGTGCTGGAACCGTGCGGGTGGGGTGCCAGGCGCACAACCCAACCCACGCATACGTGTCATTTGTGATTTGGCTTCCCAAGCGTAGTTGTGGACGACGCGTACGCGTCACATCCTCATTCTGCAATTGATGAACAGACTCTTGCGTGGTATAGAATTTCATAGTAAATTCTCGCTGCAAGTATAATTTCTAAACCAACAAAGAATCCTTTCATACAAACATTTGGTTGTCACAAGTTTGTTTACCCCTAAAATTAATAACCGAAGTATTTAAACCTCGGGTCGTCTTCTCAAGGAATTGCAGGATAGTGTTCTTGTTATTGATTATGCATTGTATATTTTGGGGTTTTGGATGAGATTTAAGAAAATTAAATGACAATGAAAATCTAATGATAAAGCGGTCTTGACAAAGTTTGGTGGTCAAGGATCTCTATTCTTATTACTAAATTCATCGTGATAATTGCAAGGGTCAATCTCATTAAGTCATCCTTTAACTAGTAAAGGAGAGTCATATGAGCTATATCAATCCAAGTCCATAGGTCCTAACTATTCACTAATAGAATTAATGAAAGCTAGAGTCAATGGCTACCAATCATCAATCACTTGGACATTGGTAACTCAAGAGTTCCTAAATTACCATCTCAAGCCAAGAGCACAGAAGTCTACTCTAACATCCTTCCAAGCATTTTGTCAAATACTTGGAAGGCATAAAAGGAAAACATGGTAAATTGACAACAAGAATGAATTCTAACAACAATTAAATACAAGAGATTAACAACAACAATCAAAGAAAACACAATTAACATGAATTACCTTAAATTGGATTAAAAGGAAATAAGAAGAACAATAATAGATCACTTACAAAGCATGGAAGCAAAATAGAAGGAATTGCAACAAGAGAATAGAAGAACAAGATGTAGAAACATAGAATTGAAAGGTAGAAGTAGATAAAAGTAAAGATTAAAACCTAGATCTAAGAAATTCTAACCTAAACCTAATCTTAATTCTAGAGAGAAGAGAGAGCTTCTCTCTCTAGAAAACTAACTCTAAAACTAGATCTAAAGTGTATTATGTTCTAAGGTGCCTTCCCCTTCAATCCTTGGTCTTTTAAAGCATTTTGGTGCCAAAGTTGGTTCCAAACTGGGCCCCACAACTCTGTGAAATTGCTGGGCACGTTTTCTCTTTAAAAATCACGTGCCAGCGTCAATGCGTACGCATACAGCACGCATACGCGTCCATGGTGTTTTGCGCGATCCATGCGTATGCGTCAAGTGCGCGCGCGCGTCCATGGGCATATCCCAAATCTTTGGCTTTTTATGATTTCTCCACTTTGCATGCTTTCTCTTCATTCCTTTGGTCCATTCCTGGCCCTTTTCAATCTGAAATCACTAGCAAACACATCAAGGCATCTAGTGGAATCAAATGAAGATTAAAATTATTAAATCAAGGGTCCAAAAGCATATTTTCACACTTGAACACAAATTAGGTGACAATCATGAAATTATGCTATTTTATTGAATAAATGTGAGAAAAGGTTAACAAAATGCTCTAAATTCACCACAAGATAAACCCTAAAAACGGGGTTTATCAACCTCTCCACACTTAAACTTTAGCATGTCCTCATGCTAAATTAAAAAGGAAACAAGGGGTATGGCATTTATTCAATGCAACTAAACTATATGCAAACTATCTAAATGTAACTATCTATATGAATGCAAATACTTGGTTAAAACAAATCAATCCTCCAAGAGAACATGTGTAAGCACAAGGCTAGAGCAATAGGAGTCAAATCCAACAAAACCCACATTTGCATTGAATTACCAAAAAGGGATTACAAACTTGCATGAATATAGATGATAGTGGTGAAGACATGAAATTGAGCAATCGAACCCTCACCGGATGTGTATCCGCTCTAGTCACTCATGTGTTTAGGTGTTGATTCACTCAATTCTCCCCTAATCATACTTTTCCAAAATTTGTTCTTCATCTAACAATTAACAATCATTCAATGCATACATACAAATATCATGAGGTCTTTATCAAGGGTTGTAATGGGGCTAGGGTCAAGGTAAGATCATATATATGGTTAAGTGGACTAGGATTTGAAACTTTGATTAACATCGACTTTCCCACCTAACCTATACAATGACTTATACAAATTCAAAACTAACCTAACTATCCATCTTTCACTTTTCACATACTCATGCACTTTCTTTTCATTTCATGACACTTATGCATTGACTCCTTTATTTGGACTTTACTTTGGGGCATTTTGTCCCTTTTTTATTGTTTTTCTTCTTTTTTCTTTCTTTTCCCATATACATATTTTTTTATTTTTTTTCTCATATTTTTTTCTTTCTTTCAAACTATATACAAGAACATCAATGCATACTGTCTATACATTTGGTCGATACATGAGTATGCACCCAATTTTCAAATATAAAAATGAAAAACACCTTTTTTATCCCAACCAATATTTCCAAATCTCCCCAAACTTGAATAATAAACACTCTCACTAGCCTAAGCCAACCAAAGATCTAAACAAGGGACTTTTATTATTTTTTTTTTTGCTTTAGACTTGTAATGTGCTCAAATAAGGAATAATTGGGTTAAGCGTAGGCTCAAAATTAGCTAACACTGGAGAGTTAAAGGTAGGCTATTTGGGTAAGTGAGCAATTGAAATGATGACCTCAATCATATAAATACATGAATACAAGGAATAATTGGACATATAGAATTAAACAAATCAAGGATCACAATCATAGAAAAAGAACAATTGCACACAAGAAGGGAAAATAAGTGGTTATAAGATGTAACCACACCATTAGGCTCAAATCTCACAAGCTTGTGTTCTTAGCTCTAAACATGCTTCACAAAGTATAAAATTCAAGCAAGTTCCACAAAAAGGTTCCAATCAATTGGGGTGGTGCCCTATAGATAAATTTCTTGGAAATATCTCATTGTTTTGACTAAGCTTATTCATACAATGTTGTGAATGAAAAATTCTAAAAATTTCTTAGTTTTACCCTTTTTTTCAATCAAAACAATTTCACAATCAAAAGGGTAAACTTAGGTTTCAATAATCCAAAGTGTTTTTCTAATCACAACCAAAAAGCTGAAATAACTATATAAAGCAAGTTCAAATAAAAATATGATATATAAAGGTGCAAAATGCGATAAACTAAAATAAAAGTATGCAACAACTAAAAAAAAACCATCCACAACACTAATATATACAATAATCCAAAAAGAGTGCAAAAAGAGTGCAAAACAAAGCAAAATAACATAAACTAGGAGATAATGTCCGAAAATGTTCACCAGAAGTAAAGCTATCGACCGACAGCGAGAACGGTGACCTCCCCACACTTAGAATGAAGCATTTTCTTCGATGCTACTGCTCGGGCTCATGGTGAGGGTCAATAGTCGCATCTGGCTGCTAGGGCTGAGACGGTGGCTCCTCAGGCGGTTGCTGTGCCTCCGAGGTGGCCTGTGTCTGTAGAGGCACCTCTGGTTGAGCCTGCTCCTCCTCATCGAATGCAGAAGAAGCGGGAAGAGGGGGGCTCAATGCCCAGTGCCATAAACATCTGATTCACTCGGTCCAGGCGTCGCAGAATACGGCGCTTGACGAACGTATTCTTGTGTGGTCTAGAATTTTCACAATTAAGTTCTCGTTGCAAGTATAGCTTCTAAACCGACAAGAAATCCTTTCGTGCAAAAATTTTGGTTATCACAAGTAACAAACCCTAATAAAATTGATAACCGAAGTATTTAAACCTCGGGTCGTTGATAGGCAAAATTGTGACTCATACTTTTCACAACTCGAATAATTCCTAGCAATGGCTCCAAAACTTGGTGCACAATACTATGGTTCACACACATTCTTCACAACTTCGCACAACTAACCAGCAAGTGCACTGGGTCGTCCAAGTAATAAACCTTATGTGAGTAAGGGTCGATCCCACAGAGATTGTTGGTATGAAGCAAGCTATGGTCATCTTGTAAATCTCAGTCATGCAGATTCTAATGGTTATAATGGTTTTCGAATGTAAAGATAAATAAAGCATAAAATAATGATAGATATACTTATGTAATTCATAGGTGGGAATTTCAGATAAGTACATGAAGATAATGTGTTCCTTCTGAATCTCTGCTTTCCTACTGCTTTCATCCAATCATTCTTACTCCTTTCCATGGCAAGCTGTATGTTGGGGGATCACCGTTGTCAATGGCTACCATCCGTCCTCTCAATGAAAATGGTCTAGGTGCGCTGTAACCACACGGCTAATCATCTGTTGGTTCTTAATCATGTAAAAATAGGATTTACTATCCTTTTCCGTTGTCACCACGCCCTACAGTCGCGAGTTTAAAGCTCGTCACAGTCATTCAATCCCTGAATCCTACTCGAAATATCACAGACAAGGTTTAGACTTTCCGGATTCTCAAGAATGCTGCCAATGGATTCTAGCTTATACCACAAAGATTCTGATTAAGGAATCCAATAGATATTCATTCAAGCTTATTTGCATGTAGAACGAAAGTGGTTGTCAGGCACACGTTCATAAGTGAGAATGGTGATGAGCATCACATAATCATCACATTCATCAGGTTCTTGGGTGCGAATGGATATCTTAGAATAAGAATAAGTGTGAATTGAATAGAAGAACAATAGTACTTTGCGTTAATACTCGAGGAACAGCAGAGCTCCACACCCTTAATCTATGGTGTGTAGAAACTCTACCGTTGAAAATACATAAGTGATAAAGGCGTTCATTGGTTTCGGCCCCAGAGAGGGAACCAGGATAACCAAGACTTAATGGTTCAAAAAGACCAAAAGGTCTAAAAGAGACCCTCAATACAATAGTAAAAAGTTCTATTTATACTAAACTAGCTACTAGGGTTACAGAGATAAGTAATTGATGTAGAAATTCACTTTCGGGGCCCACTTGGTGTGTGCTTGGGCTGAGCTTGAGCTTTACACGTGCAGAGGCTTTTCTTGGAGTTAAACGCCAAGTTGTAATGTGTTTTTGGCGTTTAAATCTGGTTTGTGATGTGTTTCTGGCGTTTTACTCCAGAATGCAGCATGGAACTGGCGTTGAATGCCAGTTTGCGTCATCTAAAATTGAATAAAGTATGGACTATTATATATTTCTGGAAAGCCCTGGATGTCTACTTTCCAACGCAATTGAGAGCGCTCCATTTGGAGTTTTGTAGCTCCAGAAAATCTATTTTGAGTGCAGGGAGGTCAGAATCTAACAGCATCTGTAGTCCTTTTTCAGCCTCATATCAGATTTTTGCTCAAGTCCTTCAATTTCAGCCAGAAAATACCTGAAATCACAGAAAAACACACAAACTCATAGTAAAGTCTAGAAATGTGAATTTTTCATAAAAACTAATAAAAACATCCCTAAAAGTAGGTAGATCCTACTAAAAACTACCTAAAAACAATGCCAAAAAGCGTATAAATTATCCGCTCATCACAACACCAAACTTAAATTGTTGCTTGTCCCCAAGCAAATGAAGATCAATTAGGATAAAAAGAAGAGAATATACCATAAATCCCAAAATATCAATGAATATTAATTCTAATTAGATGAGCGGGACTTGTAGCTTTTTTGCTTCTGAACAGTTTTGGCATCTCACTTTTTCCTTTGAAGTTTACAATGATTGGCTTCTATAGGAACTTAGAATTTCAGATAGTGTTTTTGATTTTCCTAGTTAAGTTTGTTAATTCTTGAACACAGCTACTTTTATGAGTCTTGGCCGTGGCCCTAAGCATTTTGTTTTCCAGTATTACCACCGGATACATAAATGCCACAGACACCTGACTGGGTGAACCTTTTCAGATTGTGACTCAGCTTTGCTAGAGTCCCCAGTTAAAGGTGTCCAGAGCTCTTAAGCACACTCTTTTTGCTTTGGATCATGACTTTAACCACAAAGTTTCAAGCTTTTCACTTGGACCTTCATGACACAAGCACATGGTTAGGGACAACTTGATTTAGCCGCATAGGCCTGGATTTTATTTCCTTGGGCCCTCCTATCCATTGATGCTCAAAGCCTTGGATCCTTTTTATCCTTGCCTTTTGGTTTTAAGGGCTATTGACTTTTTCTGCTTGCTTTTTCTTTCTCTTTCTCTTTTTTTTGCAAGCTTCTTCTTTTTCACTGATTTTTCTTGCTTCAAGAATCAATTTCATGATTTTTCAGATTATCAATAACATTTCTCTTTATTCATCATTCTTTCAAGAGCCAACAATTTTAACATTCTTAAACAACAAGATCAAAAATATGCACTGTTTAAGCATTCATTCAAAAAACAAAAAGTATTGTCATCACATTAATATAATTAAACTAATTTGAAGGATGAATTCAAAACTCATGTACTTCTTGTTATTTTGTATTAAAAACATTTTTCATTTTAGAAAAGGTGAAGGATTCATGGAATTATTCATAGCCTTAAGACATAGTTACTAAATACTAATGATCATGTAGTAAAGACTCAAAACATAGACAAACATATAGCATAAAACTGAAAAACAGAGAGATAAGAACAAGGAAGTTAAGGAATAAATCCACCTTAGTGAGGGTGGCACCTTCTTCTTGAAGGACCAATGGTGTTCTTGAGCTCCTCTATGTCTCTTTCTTGCCTTTGTTGCTCCTCCCTCACAGCTCTTTGATCTTCTCTAATCTCATTGAGAATGATGGAGTGCTCTTGGTGTTCCACCCTTAATTGGTTTATGTTATAACTCAATCCTTCTAGAGAAGTGTTGAGTTGTTCCCAATATTTGTTTGGAGGAAAATGCATCCCTTGAGGCATCTCAGGGATTTCTTGATGATGAGCTTCCTCATTCGTCTCTTGAGATCCATGAATGGGCTCTTTTGTTTGCTCCATCCTCTTCTTAGTGATGGGCTTGTCCTCTTCAATGAGGATGTCTCCTTCTATGACAACTCTAGCTAAGTAGCATAGATGGCAAATGAGATGAGGAAAAGCTAGCCTTGCCAAGGTGGAGGGCTTTTCGGCTACTTTGTAGAGTTCTAGAGAGATGACTTCATGAACTTCTACTTCCTCTCCAATCATGATGCTATGGATCATGATGGCCCGATCCACAGTTACTTCGAATCGGTTGCTAGTGGGGATGATGGAGCGTTGGATGAACTCTAACCATCCTCTAGCCACAGGCTTAAGGTCCAGTCTTCTTAATTGAACTTGCTTGCCTTTTGAGTCTCTTTTCCATTGAGCTCCTTCCACACATATGTCCATGAGGACTTGGTCCAACCTTTGATCAAAGTTGACCCTTCTAGTGTAGGGGCATGCGTCTTCTTGCATCATAGGCAAGTTGAACACCAACCTTACGTTCTCCGGACTGAAATCTAAGCATTTTCCTCGAACCATTATAAGCCAATTCCTTGGGTTTGGGTTCATGCTTTGATCATGGTTTCTAGTGATCCATGCGCTTGCATAGAACTCTTGAACCGTTAAGATTCCGACTTGTTGAATAGGATTAGAGAGAACTTCCCATCCTCTTCTTCTAATCTCTTGTCGGATCTCCGGATATTCGCCCTTTTAAGCTTAAAAGGGACCTCATGGATCACCTTTTTCTTGGCCACAACTTCATAGAAGTGGTCTTGATGGGCTTTTGAGATGAATCTCTCCATCTCCCATGACTCAGAGGTGGAAGCAATTACCTTCCCTTTTGGTGGACGAAATTGTGATAATCAACAATGGCTCCAAAGACTTGGTGCTCTCAAACATAAATCACACTTTGTCACAACTCCGCACAACTAACCAGCAAGTGTACTAGGTCGTCCAAGTAATACCTTACGTGAGTAAGGGTCGATCCCACAGAGATTGTTGGTATGAAGCAAGCTATGGTCATCTTATAAATCCCAGTCAGGCGGATTCAACTATATTAAGAGATTATTGGATTTTCGAATAATAATAATAAATTTAAACAAAAAATAAAGATAGAGTTACTCATGTAATTCAATGATGGGAATTTCAGATAAGTGTATGGAGGTGCTGTGTTCCTTTCGAATCTCTGCTTTCCTACTGCTTTTATCCAATCTTTGTCACTCCTTTCTATGGCAAGCTGTATGTAGGGCATCACCATTGTCAATGGCTACATCCCATCCTCCCTGTGAAAATGGTCCAAATGCTCTGTCACAGCACGGCTAATCATCTGTCGGTTCTCGATCATGTTGGAATAGAATCCCTTGATTCTTTTGCGTTTGTCATCACGCCCAGTAATCGCGAGTTTGAAGCTTGTCACAGTCATTCAATTCCAGAATCCTACTCGGAATACCACAGACAAGGTTAGACTTTCCAGATTCC